>NC_057941.1:27206488-27543988 GCF_018555375.3 Anguilla rostrata | reverse complement strand
TTCCCAGACACAACGGGACACCGGACAGCCCCGCGCAGCCGAGACCCACGCGGCACGGGCCGGATCGAGTTCTGCTCCCCGCCTCATCGCCCCGCCGGTGTCTCCCCTCAGCGGGAATTTTGGGGTGGGCCCGCACTGGGAATGGGAGCGCTCCTCCTGCCCGGGCGCATTCCACTTAACCTCGGGAGAATGCGGGGAAGGGACTGGTGGCGAGGCGAGGAAATCTGACCTTTAGGACACAATGTGGCCAGTCTCTGGCCGCTCAATGACTCCTTTGTGAGCAATACGCCGATCAGAAAATGGATACACATGGGGGCAGGCTGATTTTCCTCTCCCTCCCCCTCCCTTTTTATTTCTCTTTTTAAATGTATTTATTTATTTATATTACTTTTTTAAAATTCTTGAAGGGGATTGGGCACATTTATTTGTTTATCCATTTGTAACGAGAGCTGGCGTGCAGATTCTGGAGGGGTGGGGGGGGGTTTGTGGCATTTGCAGGAATTGTCTGACTAATTATGACACAGACAGAGTGGCTTTTTGGACCCGGCGAGTGATTGAGGGATGGAGGAATTGCGTGGGTGATGTAAAGGACAGGGAATTTTGGGCATGCGGATCTGCTGAGTGTAAATTCATACGGGCCTTTAGCGTAGAGGTTTGGCCTTTCGGGTTTTTACACGGACACCCGAGACTGAAGCGTAAACGGGGCGGGACCGCTGGCGGGGTTGGTGTCGCTGCCTCGCCGTCGCGTACGAAGGCCGGCCTTACATAATGGGAGCTGTTGTCTCGCACGCTCTGTGAGGTCTGTAACGTGAGTGATGGGTGCCGGTGAGCATGGCAGTGAAGCACTGGTAATGGAATAGAGGGGTAAATTCTGCATTTCTTAAAGCAGATACCTTCACGTGTATTATTGTCTCCTTTACCTGACTCTCAGATGCAAAGTTAATTACGTGGAGTACGCAGAAGAAAATCGTACAAGGGCCCTGCACGTCATGGCTGATGTACTTGGCTGTTTACCTTTTGTGGGTGGATAGAGCAGGGATGTACAGCTCCAGTCCTGAAGGGCCACAGTGTCTGGTTTTCGGTGCCTTTCAGCACTTGAGCACTTGATATAAGCTTTTGATTGGTTGAAGTATCAGCACCGCTCGTGTTGTTTCCGAGACCTAAATTTCAGTTGACTGAAGAGAAAGCACAAGGACACGGTGGATCGCCAACTTCCGCCCTCTTGAGGTATAGGACCACGCTTGAATCTTCACAACTGTGGTTTTCTTGGTACATTTAGCCAAATGGTTCCTGGTTAGGGATTTGAAAACGAACACAAAAAAAAAAAAATCTAAATTGATAATTCAGTAATTGTATACTTGTTAAATAAACCTAATATCTAGTACATCATAATTTGAGTCGAAGTAAAGTAACATAATATCCAATATGTCATTCCTAGAATTGTAGTAAAGTAACCTAATTTCAATGTCATTACTTCAGTTGTAGTAAAGTAACCTGATACTGAATGACTATGACATAATGTCATGACTAGAATTTTGAGTCCCTGGTCCCAGGCCAAAATTTCATTTGATAGCTTTGTTGTCATTTCCATGTTTAAAATAGCACACATTGATAGTTATGGAACTGTATTTTTGCTGTACATGACCATACCTTGATTAATTATCACAATAAACTGAATTCTCCAGGGCAGTACGTAGCATACCTGCTCCTTTGGGTTGAAATGACCGCATTTGAGCTGAACTGTGATCAATTCACCTTGAATTAAATCTTATTTGAGTAAAAAAACAGGACTACATGTAACTGACTCGGGACCTGTTGTGTAGATACAGGCCGGACTTTTTTATGCCAATTTCATAGCGTGGTAGCGTGTATCTTGTTCCTCAAATTGAGTTTGTTTCTTGCAAATTGCATCATTTGGGAAAGCAAATCTAGAAGGGGTCCAAAAATGCGGATTGGTTTATTTACTTCTCGTTTCACTCTTTGATTTGAGTTGGTTCTATTTCCGGGTTTCACGTTCTAAAACTGACCATGAAAGCCAAACCGAAATTACTGGCGTTGTTGCATACTTGTTTACGTCCTGAGAAATGGCAAATTACACATCCGCATAAATAATGTAGATATTAAGGTGCATGTGTATAACATGTTTGTTGCTTGACTCTTGATAAGTAAATGTTAGCTGGCTAGCCTCTTGAATTATTCAGTACACTGAAGCGCCAGTGTAGTGATGGTTTATAAATCAGCTTTATATCTGAGTTGTATTTCCTGATTCCGGCTCTGCCACCAGGTTCAGTATTAGCTGTGTGTATCATGAAGGGGAAGTGTTTGCCAAGAAGGCATCCAAGCCAGCCCAGGTGCAGTTTGTGTCTTTATGTGGAGAGAGATGTCTGTGTGTGAGTGCAAAGAGGGGCATGTTGAACAAATTATTTTGGGGACCCAAATGTGCTGTGGGCCAGAATGGTTTATTCAGCAGGTATCCCTCTACCTCTGACTTTCTTCAAACATTTCCATATTATATAAAGTGGCAATATCCACTAATTTCTGGCTTTGTACACTAATTCAGTATAAGATACGCTGCTTGATACCTTCCAGAAATGAATAATCATCACAAAAACAGCTGGGAATATGTGGAACCCAGCTACTTAAATTAAAAACCATGATTAGTTCCTTAGTTGGAGAGGATATTTTTGAGTTCTGCTAGAACAGAAGTCTGGTGCTACACCAATCAGTCAATCTGTCAATCAATAAACCAACCAATCACTTTTATTTTTATAAAGTAATCTTCACACCACGCTGTCCCAGGGTGCTGAGGAGTTCAAATCGGTTTACAAAATATGAAGCAAGGCACAGTGCAGTTGCACATAGATTACATACGAGTGCAAAATCCTTGCACCCATTGTTATTATGTATACATGTATGGATGCCCGTCCTTTGACCCTAAAGTAAGGTGTACCCCCCGTCCTCTGGGACGCAGCCTGGCCTGACCCCTGAATGGGCTGCATGCAGTGTGGGCCAGCCTGGCGAAGGTGCCCATGCCCTGCCCTGCTCCGCACAGGTACCCCTTTGTGGAGGGCAGCTCTCTGGAGTGCCTTCCCAAGAGGTGGCACACCCCTCTCCCGTCCAGTACAGAGAGGGGACTGGCATGGTCCCCACGCAGGCCCAACAATGCCCACTTTCTTTACACTCACACAGATCTGGTGGCAGCAATGAAACAGGTGCCATCCAGACCTCTTTTTTCTCTCATCGTCTCTCTCATTCTCTCTCTCTCTCGCTCACCCTCTCTCTCTCTCTCTCCCCCTCTCTCCCCCCTTCTCTCTATCTTGGCTCCCTTGATTCAAACCGCATTTACTTGGTCTTGACCTTGTGCCAGTTTCCCAGATGCTGAGAGGAGAGTGGAGAGGTTGGGGTTGGGGGGTTGCGTTGGGGCGGGGTTTGGAATGAGTGGGCAGTGGACAGGAGATGGCTGCCCCCTTTCTGACCGGCCTTTCCTGCCCCCCCTCCCCCTTTAGAGAGCAGCAGGTCAGAGACTCTCCGGCTAGACCGCCTGGTGGAAAGCGGAGACAGACGGAGTAGGGGGTTAACACAGAGCAGACTGAGAATCCCATTAGTCAGGCTGAGTGCAGGCCTGTCCCCTTGAGTAACCCTAGACTCGTCCAAACAGAGTCACGGACATGTTGAGCATAATCAGGCTTTTTAAACAAAGAAACGGACAGCTGAGGTGAGGAGAGGGTGCGATGAAGTCCATAAGTAGTCCTGTTCACACCTCACCTTTTTCTTTTCTTCTTGTTTTTGTTTCCCCCCAATTTGTACATCAGTGCGCACTGCTGGAACCTCCGCTGTCGATTCGGGAGAGCGCGGTCAAGCACGTGCTCCCCCCTGAAGCACGCCATTCCAGGCGCCGCTTATTATCCCTCTTCAGCTCACAAGCGAGGCTCGCACACGGACGAGTCGGAGAAAAAGGCTTCACGTGCGGGTTAACGAGCAGACTTGCAGGCATACAATCGACCAGCAGGGGTCGCTAGAGAGAGATGAGACGCTTATCCCGGCTGGAGTCTCTCTCTCTCTCTGTCTGCCATACGGGCGGCTTAGCTGGAATGGAGAAGGCTGACAAAGAACAGGATCACCAAAAAAAAAGCAGCTGGAGGAGACAGGAATATGCAAATTAGTGATAATTTGGTAACATCCTTTTTTTAACCCTCTGATAACCCATATTTGTATGTTTTATTCACATACTGTACATTCATAATTTTATATTCATCATGCATTTCAAAGCTAATCAATAAAAAAATATTTATTTGTGAATTATGAAGAATCCACACATACACACACGTGCTCATTTATGTATTTATTTATTTACATATTTATTTATTTTAATTCTGTGTACTCCTTTTCCCTGGAGATCTCCCTGCTCCCTGTAGTCTTCCTGCAGACAAACATGTTATGAACAAAAAAAAGGAGCGACTTGAGAAGGTGATTTTATTTCATATGTACTGAAAGATCTGTGCTGTCACTCATGTATAGGTTTATTGATTGAGAATATGGACTAAACAGTCCTCCTTGGAAGCCATCATGCCCTTATTCCTCTGTATGCTGAGCTAGGAAAAATACAAAGTGGCAAGATGGGAGGTCAGCTTCACTGTATTTAGTTTTTTCAGCCTGTGCCATTGTGTTGTTTAGCTTTGTTAGTCTTCATCTGCCGAAATAACATCAAAAGCAATATGGAGCGGTATTTAAAATTATTTTGTGTTAATAATCAGTAATGTCCACTGAAAATAAGAAGTACAAGAAGTTCCCGTGAAGAAAGGCACTTTGAACAAAGCACTAAGAATTCCCATGGCTGCCTTGAGCCTTAAAGAGAACTCCAGCCAGAAGCTGGCATTGTTGGGAGGGTTTTGGAAAAGAGGGGAAATTGCTTTTATTAGCCTAGCGGTTACAGTACCTTTCAAAGCAGACCCTTTCTCTGAGATTTTATTTAATCGTTCCTGGCCTTATCTTTCCCAGCATCACTTGGGGCAGAGCACTTTCTCACGGCTGAGTGTGTGTGTGTGTCTGTTTGAGGGAGGGATCACTGCACTCAACCACTCACAGACACACACAGTCTCGGTTGGAGTATAAACTCTACGTTCTGAAATCTGACTTCTCGCTTCACTGAAAGGGTTTCGGTGTGTTTTTCTTCTAACAAGAAGGAATGCTTGGGTAGACTAAAAGAGTTTATATATTAATATATTGGTTGTTTACTATATATTCATCTTGGTCAGATTGTGAAAGGCCAGTCAGGACCAATCCATTACAATCAGATGTGTCCCATGCGGTTAAATGCTAATACTAATGATCCCATGTGGGTTTGATGCTAATGCTAATGGTTGTGTGTGGGCTAGATGCAAACTCAATTGATCCTATAAATATTAGATACTAATGATAATAATCCCATGTGGGTTTGATGCTAATGTTAATGGTCATGTGTGGGCTGGATGCAAACTCAATTGATCCAGTAAATATTAGCTGCTAATGATAATGATCCCATGTGGGTTTGATGCTAATGCTAATGGTCATGTGTGGGCTAGATGCGGACTCAATTGAACCTGTAAATGTTGAATCCGAATGCTAATGATCTCATGTGGGGTCAGTGCTAATGTTAATGGTTCTGTGTGGGCTAGATACAAACTCAAATACTGTAAATGTTAGATGCGAATGCTAATGATCCTGTGGATTAGACGTGTCTCCTGCTGGTCAAATGCTAATACTAATGATCACTTGCGGGTTTGATGCTAATGCTAATGGTTGTGTGTGGGCTAGATGCTAACTCAGATGATCCTGTAAATGTTAGATGCCAGTGATCCCATGTGGGTTCGATACTAATGCTAATGGTTGTGCGTGGGCTAGATGCTAACTCAAATGGTCCTGTATGTGTTAGATGCTAACTCAAATGGTCCTGTATGTGTTAGATGCTACTGTTAATGATCACATGTGGGTTAGATGCTGACCATTCTGTGTGGGCTACGCTAGATGCTAGTGTTAATGATTCTGTGTGTGTTATATGTTGATACTAATGGTCCATGTGAGTCAGGCGCTAACGTTAGCTCTTCCTGCGTTACCCACACATCCCTCTCAGGTACCAAATCCTGGTGACGAAGTACGGTAAGCTGGCGCCCCTGGCCGACATCGACCTGCGGCCGCGCTGCCACGCCAAGGTGGAGGTGCACTGCGAGGACAAGGTGGAGCTGCTGAGCATCCGGCTGGACCAGACGGTGGCCGAACTCAAGAAGCAGCTGAGGACAGTTGTGCAGCTCTCCACCAGCAACATGCGGGTCTACTACATCGACAAGGAGGTGGCCTCCCACTTCGGGCCCGAGGAGTTGAAGTACAGCACACGGGCCCTGCATTCCTATAGCATCCGGGACGGGGACGAGATCCTGGTGGTCCCAAAGTCCAAATGACCACTAGACTGTACTTGAAGCCGTGGGTTTGGGGCGGGTAGAGGTGGCTGTGGGAATCTTCTTTTTGGCTTTTGTTTCCTTCTAGCACAAGTTCGCTTCCTAGTGCTTTGTGGAAGCCCGGTCCCCCTGGCTTCCCAGGTTCCATACGTGGCCCCTCCCCCAGCCTGCTTTCCACACTTCCTGTGTGGGGTACCTTGTCAGGAAAACAAACAGACGATCCTCTGACTCGCTTCACTCCCACAATTCTTTTCACCACGGCGAACCAACGTCACTTGAGCTCGGTGTACTTAAGTGACACCTCACGCCGCACTGTCATGCACACTCAGATAGACACACACAGACATACAGTACAATGCTTCCCCTGAGACAGACAGACACACACACACACACACACACACAAAGACTGTTGCTCTTATACTGGCCCCTTTTGATCTTGATCTCAGAGGGAGCCTTTAGTTTTTTTTATTTATTGTTTCCTTTGTGTGATGTAAGAACATCTTTAGAAAGCCGTCTCCTTGGATACGTTAAAAGGACCTTGGCATCCACATCCTAAGGCGATTTTCAGAGCTTGGCTGGCAGCATTTGATGAACTGGAGACGATGACGAGAGCAGGTTTTGAAAGTGTTCATCAGACCAGGTCGCTGCATTGCCCGAGACCCTTGCTACCCAGCCCCTTTGCACATACAACCTCATCTCCCCACTCACATATGCCTACAGATCGCCTGTTATTGCACAGTGTCACTGCATAAGATTAAAGTGAAGTGCATTAGCATCTGATAGCTGAGAGGATAGATGACCTGCTTTCATCTGCAATGGCTAGCATGGTGCTCGAAACTCAAAAATTTCTAGAACCAAACAATGGAAATGGAAATAATGTTTTCTCACAGCCAGTTTGGAAGTGTAGACACAGTGAGAAAGATGTTGACATGCAAAGAAGACCTTTTTTTGCATTTTTGATTGATGTGTTACCCCGATAATAATAAAAAGCCCAAATTAGAAATCATGGTCAAGACCGCTTGTGGTTGGTTGGCTGTATGGTGCTGAGCATTGCACAGCAGTATACCATCACAGCTCCCTTGGTTATGTACTGTAGGCCAAATGCCCTAAGGCGTGAGCCAATCAAACGCTGAGCAGAGACGCGGCAGTCGATGACCACTGACAGTCATACAGGCATCGATTTTGCTGGCATGCGCATGGAATCATGGATGATTCAGTGCTGTTAACACAAACCATTTCATATGCGTGTGCGTGTGTGTATGTGTGGCCGCATGTGCGTATTATTTATACATATAGTTTATGCATGAAAAGATTTTTCCTTTTTTAAATTAATATATTAATTATGAACCATGTTCTAGTGTCCATTCATGGCTTGATTGAGTTGCCTGCTCCAGCCATTTGTTCTTCGTTACAATCCACAGAAAAAGATTGCTGTATTAGTGTAATTCTTAAATATTCTTAATCTTTCTACCTAAAGCCTTGCTTCTTCACTTGGAAATTGAACACAATCAAATTCTTTCTTTCTTTTGTGTTTTCTTCTCTTTTTCTTTTTTCTTTAATCACTGAAGCCTTGGTTCTTGTGAGAAAGAGTACCTTGATAATTCTTCATTAATCTCAGCCTTTGCAAGTGTCTTAAAGTTAGGATTGGATGGCAAGAAGTAAAGCTTTCAAGTAGAAACACTATCCTTCAGTGCAGAAAAGCTATAGACTGTGTTTTTAAACGCCAATAAGCGTCGCTGTATTTAAGGAACCGGAGGGAGCTGAGTGCAGGAGGAACTCCGTGGCATGCTATACGCTCCCTTGACCCCTCCCGTTCGGGCATCGAGGGAAGTCATTGAGACCAGGGGGGTGATGGGATGTCAGGTTGTGGCGAGGTCCTCTCAGGCCTTCCTGCTGTCCGTCTCCTCATGAATGGAGGGTCTTTTCCCCGGGGGGACTCGAGAGAGCGAGAGAGACACGGAGGACGATCGACCCTAACTGGCCGAAACCCACACCGGCTGCCGCGCCGTCCAAGAGACTTCCTCCTCAGTTCAGATTAAAATGGGCCGCCTCCCAAAACACACGGGCCGTGTCTTCAGCCAGACTCCCAAACCTCCGAAACCCGCACCAGAAAAGGCTGAAGCCTAACGCCTCATTCTGTCAGAAAAGACCTTGTTTAGAATTCTTCACTGAGAGAGAGAGTGCGAGAGGGGAAGAATGCAGTTCACGCTCGTAGCCCAGCGAGGCCCGGGGTATAGTTGTTGCCATGGCGTCTCCCTTTTTTTGGCTGTCTCTGTTCGCGGTGTTGGTCCTCGGTGATTGTATTTTCCTGGCCATATTGAGCTGGTAATGATCTGAACACTTTATTTTGTGACTCAGAGTTAGGCCCTTGACATGGTCTTAAGTGACTGACCATACTGACCAGTCTTAAGTGGCTGGCTGTTTTATACTTTCTGGAAAGAAAGACCACGGATCATTTGACTGAGTGTGAGAAAAATATTTATTATGTAATTATGAGTTTTTATATGTAATTATATTTTATGGGGTGCAAATTGTACACAGTGCAAGAATGTGTCTTTTAAGAATGACTTCATGGCTTTGGTGACTGAAAGGTCATGGCACGCTTGTGCATTGCTTGCTTCCAGCAAAGGAAAGTCTCTTCCAACAGACGTTTGTGAATACCACTGTGAACATGGAGGCTGTTTATGTATCGCATGTGGTGGGGAGGAAACAGGCATAGGGTTAGCAGAACTGGACCAGGAATGAGTCAGGTTTCTTCTTTATTTGCTTTATCAGCAGGTACTTTTTTTGTGTTTTCATAGCGAAACTCTCAGTGTTGAATCAAATCAGTTAATAGTCCAATAGGAGTTTGCTCTGTACATTTTAGTTCATTTTTAGGCAATTTAAACTTGACTTAAAATAAGTTTGTCTGTATTACTCAGCAGTGCCCAGGATGCAGTCCTAGTGTATCATTTCTCGTGCTTAATTCCATGGGTCACGCCCAGAGCTCTTACCTTCTTCCTGTGGACCGTTTAAGTGGAAACTGCAAGTTTATCCCATGGTCGTATCTTTTCTTAACTGGAATCGATTCCATACATTTCAGGTGTCTGGTTTACCTGAGCAGCCCCCTTCTCTCCCCCCCCCCCCTCAGTTCCCACAGTGTTAGCTTGATCCTGAGCAAGGTCTGTCTGCATCTCCCCACGGCCCCCTGGTATCAGGTGAGGGAGGCCACTGCAACCCTACCCTGGCATACAGTGTGAACGCCGAACACTGGGCAACACTAATGGACAAGGTTGTTTCCACCGCTCTCTTTCTCTCTCTCTCCCCCCCCCCCCCTCTCTTTTTTCTGTGTCTGTGTAATTTGGATTAAATTGAGACACGGGGGTGTCTCTTCAGGAATGGCATTGTCATAACGTGAAGATGGGGGGTGGCGTTTGCTCCATTCCCCTTTCATTCTCAGTAATGCAAGTACACATAGCGTTGTGGGGGGCAAAATAGACAATTCCATTTAAAATATTGAACTTGTTTTGTTTTTACTATGATTAGTATAATTTATTTCAATCGTGGTTATAATATATGCTGTTTCAATTCTGGGTTATGTGTGGCGGCAGTGGGTTCTGTGTGCTTACCTTCGCCTGTCCAATCACGAGATGAGTCTGCTGGTGGGTGGGCGTCGGAGCCAAAATGTCCACCGTGGGCTTCCTGTCACAGCGGCTTCCTGTTGGCCTGCGCTCTGCAGGAGCCTGGTCTCTGGAAGAAAGGGACTGTATGTCCGTTCCTTTTCTGTAAATACACTGACATTAATGTAGGTACAGAAATCACTTCTGATTGCCATACTTTTTACGAGCCATTTTGGCGTGGAAAGCACCGCTATGCGTAGAGTTGTGGTTTTAATTTCTTGGCTGTGGAGTAACGCCCTTGCCCTGGATTTCCGATTCACCGAAGGAGCGAAAACGCTGATTTTGTAACGAAGCTGCTCACAGCGGTTTGAAAATATCCACAGTTACCATGTGCATTGCTGGAATTTCCCCTTTTTTCTGCAGTGTGATGACAAACTTGGCATTTTATGTGAGGGGATTCGTGGTAGAAAACATGTAAATGGGTCAGATAATGTAGCAGAGTTGCTAAAACGGTGAGGAGAATCAAGAGATTTTGTGTAAACCAGTTTAAAGCCAGTTAAAAAATGTTTAAAAAAGTAATTTAATACTGGCAGAAGACAAAACAGCCCAGTCATTATTTAGTTGTTGCTAATATTCACTCAGAGTAGCATGGCGTTGGCCTTTGACATGTATACAAGGCCGATCACATAGAAGAAGGAAAAACGTTAGTCCAAATGGAAACTTTATATCGCTGGAGGTGCTCAGGAGAAATGTGACCATATTCCTTTCTTAAATGTGTCATAAAGGGAAGACCACAGCTTAAGTTCTATCACTTTGAATGTCTTCTGCCTGACTCTCTAAGTGCTGATTTAAGTGTCCAAATGTGTGTTCTAGAAAAGTACATTTTAAACAAAAACAAAAAAAAATTATTTACTAAATATGTACAGGAAAACTATAAAGTATGTGAAGTATGTTTCATAAAGTCAGGTGCTCTGGGTATGGTTGTATTATGGTCAGTTGCATTGTGAAGACCAATGAGAACACCACAGGGTCTTGGTTCAGTTAAATGGTGTATGAGACCCTCTAAATGAATGGGAGACCAGCTTCTTTTTTTGTAAAACAAGATAGATTTTCTCTAGTATTGTAAATAATATTAAATGACTGAGAAAGAGCAAGGAAAATAAATCTTGTACACCCAGCACACTGTATACCTTGCAGAATTTCATTGGTGAGCGCGTGGGACTGTTTCTTGGTAATAGTATTTAAAGTTGAACGTGTGAACCCTAAGATGGCTACATGCCTCCTGTGCTTTTGTCAGCATTGACATTGCTCTCCGCTTGATAAGGTCACCAGAAGCTCCAGAGAAAGTAGGTTTCCACTGTATGTTCAGCTTCATGTAAGCTCAAGGACCGTTGCTTAACCAAAGAAATAATTCATGTTAAACTAAGAAAGAGGAGAAGAACAAGTCCTTAGACTCTGCTATTGCTGTTATTTGGATGTTTTTGCTTGCCATGTTAAGAAATAGTTTACCACCATGCCCATATTAGCATTTCTATAGCAGTTGGAGCGCTGCTGCTTTGTCTTATTTACACACATGAGAAAGGGGGTGAGGGGGTCAAAAGGTTAACTATGACATTTTTTCTGGGCAAGGAGGTCTGTGAACCTTCTTGTTCTAAGAGTGTGATTGCAGGTATGTGTCAGTTTTACCTAACCTGTTGGAAGCCAGATTGCAATTCCAAGACAATCTCAAGGTTGTACTTACTAGAGAGTGATTGCTCTGAATATCTGTCCCTGGCTTAGCAGCTGTGTAGAAGAACGTTGAAGTGTTTGCCACCAGGAGAGCCACGCCCTTGTCTCTCACTGACCCGTACTGTGAAACGATGATTTATTAAACCTGGAAGAGTTTCCTGATTTTGAACCTGTTTTGTGTGCTTACTTCATTTCACAAATCTCTCATAGTGTTCATTTTGAAAAATCTTATATAAAGGGTAACACCAGTAATTTAAATTTCTTCAGTATCGTCAACATATCCTATGAAAATAACCAAAAACCAAACATTTTTCTGTCCAATTCTCAGTACTTTTTGACATTTTCCTACCCCGTGTAGTGTTCAACCAGGAAACCAGCGTGCAACTTTAAGTAAATAGTCATTAAATATATCCCCAAAAGACATATTTTCATTTTAAGAAAGTGCAGCTATGGGGACTATTTTATACTTTTTTGGACAACAGTGGAGTTCTATGACTTCCGTTATATTGGCTAGATGGACAGTAAATGTTCGTAGGATAAATTCGTTGAGAGTTGGACAGTTGGTTTTTTCATAGGATGTGTTGGAAAAATTCAAATTACTGTTATTCTTTAAGTACACTAAGTTAATGCAAGGTGACTGTTGGGTAGATTAGGTCTAAATAATACTCTAAAAACTGTAATGTAACTTCTCCTTTGAAGTATTTAGGCCCTCACAATTCATGAAATTATTAATGCCAGCATGCATACTGTACATTAGTCATTTGTACTTTATAGACTGTCCTTTATAGAAGAGAGTCATCTTATATAATTTTGCTGTGTTAAAACATCTGATTTCAGCTGGTATAGCCAGCTAAGCCAGTGCTGCTGTGAGGTCCAAGTGGTCTTCCATCTGGACCTTCTCCAGTTGGGAATGGTCAGTTCACTGCACCGACTTGGCTAAAAAATAAACAGCTTAATTGGTGACCTTCAGCTCTGGTGGTGGTGAAAACCTGTCAGTGGGAGTGAACAAAAAGTCAATTGGCCATCACCATTTTTTCATCTCTTAAACTCTGAACTCAGCAAGCTTGAACAGTGCCCAGTGAACAGATCTGCAGAGCCCGCTCAGCCACTAGCTGCCTGTCCCACTGTTACCGGCTGAAGACAACCTCATGAAATGGTACATGGTAGATGTGAATGGGCAAGGAAGGTGTGCGATTGACTACACATGCAAGGTCAAGGTTAAAGTAGCTCTTTACTCCTTGTGCCATACTC
This sequence comes from Anguilla rostrata, assembly GCF_018555375.3. Taxonomy (NCBI): domain Eukaryota; kingdom Metazoa; phylum Chordata; class Actinopteri; order Anguilliformes; family Anguillidae; genus Anguilla; species Anguilla rostrata. Next base: position 27,530,979 of record NC_057941.1, on the reverse strand, counting down.
AAGACCTCTCTGGAAGGCGAACCTGGCCAGCTGGTATCCTGATACGCCCTGGCATTGTGGAGTTGGAGCAAGGGCACGGAGTGCTGAACAGAGCCCATTGTGCACCAAAGAGAAGGAGTCGTCTGGAAGAAGGTTTGGGTTACCTGGAGGGAGATGTGTATTGTGGAACAGAAGAGAGCAGTGCTGGGCAAGGCCAACTGTTGGGCCAGAGAGGTTAGCCACTGGAAATCAGGGGTTACAAACTGGGGATTGGATGGCTTCCAGTCTGAACCTACCTGAATGGAAGCCCAGGACCTCTCTTTGAAAGGTCAAGATTGATGGGACCACAGCGCAGAGTAAGCTGGATATATGTGTCATTATCTCATAGGATCTCTCCATTGGCCATTGAGGCGATTTGGTTTCTCATGCTTAGAACAGGTAAGTGGGTTAGTAAGAATTCGGCCAACAGAGAAATTCTTAACACCAAAAATAATGTTGACGCCTTTTATTTTTTCAAAAATTAAGAACTTACTGACTGCAGACAGATGCCCACGAATCATCTTGCGAGGTTGTAGAGGTAGTAATGGTATACGTATTGCTGTGGTCCTTGTGGGGGGGTGGTGGGGTCACTGAATCCAGGGGTAATAAAAAAATAAAAGACCTTGCAGTCCTATCATGTAATTTCAATAAAATAACTTTAAAAAATTGTTTACAATCTTAAGTCCAATGTGCTGATCAATATTATAATCAAATTCCAGGTCTATATGTGTTGCCAACAGCACAATTCCATACTCTCACTTGGCTATTTAGGCGGGCTGAGTCACTGCAGCCTTATCCTCTCACCATTGTGTCTTTCCTGTAAAGCTAACGGGGCCTAGTGTGTCAGCAGTGTGAGAAACGGGTGTCTATTGATCCATCACCCCCCATCTCCCATGTCTTCTCCATCAAGGCACGTCCCTGGCACTGATCCAACATAGGATGAGCTGGTCCGGAGAAGCAAGCCTTTTGGGACCTTGTTTTTTTTTCTCCCTCTCTTTTAGAGTTAGGATGTGGTATTTGTGAATTTGCAAAACAAGGAGTTGCAGGTGTAAAAGAATCCGTCATTAATAGGACTCTTGGTCAATAGAAGACCAGTGCTAGTCTTCAGTCCCACTGCCTTTCACACATCCTGCTCTCCTGGGCTCCTGTTACCACCACTATCCTTCCCACAAAGGCCTGTCTGACTCTCATCTCTTCCCAGCCTTTATCAGCTGGGATTCACCTGTGATTTCCCCCCTGAAGATTGATGTAATCTTGCCGGAATCTATGGTAATGAGCTCCTGTTTTTTTTTTTTTTTGTGCGTGTTGCAAATGAGACCGTCTTAATTAGAGGGGGAAATGGCAAGAAAGGACACACAGTGTGTTCCAGGTGACTCATGTTAATTCTGTAACTCGATCTTTTTTTAAAAAAAGAAGCCAGTTTTGCTTTTTTATGGCCCCAGAGTGAGTGTGGCTCTGTGCTTTTTGCTCATAAGGCAAGATTTCGCAATAAAGACCATGCCCTACTGGGAGCGTAGTTGGGGGAATTAGGTTTAAATCCAACAGGCTGACATTTCTTTCAGAAATCCTCTTTGTTCAAACAGTTCTACCTTCCGTGCTTGGAAGAAAATAAGGTCTGGTTTCAACGTAGCGTAATGTCCCTCCTCTCTCTCTCTCTCTCTCTCTCTCTCTCACTCTTGATACACACTCAACTTACCCCACTCACCCACCCCTGTCTACTGCCCCCCCCCACAAAAAAAACTGATCTCAGATTAAGTTAAACACTATCCCCATGAAAAAAGGAGCACCACTCCACAGGAACACATCCCAGCTCTGCAACAGGCTTCACTCTCTCGCCTTCGTTTCGCTTCCTCTTTCTGGGACTTCTTTCTCCTCCCTTTGAAATCCACCAGTCAGCCTCAGGCTGGGATTCATTCCTAGGTTTATTTTTTGGCTTCTGCGTTTGCCGGTTAATCCGAAGGAAGTGGACGAACAGCATCTCCGCGCTCGGGCTCTGGCTGCCTTTTCTCCACCCCTCCTCATCCTCCCCCAGTCCACCTCTGCTCTTTTAAGCTTGTGGATGTTACCCACTTTAATGGGAGCGGGGTCAGTGGTACTGGGGACCTGGTGACAGGGAGCGGTTCGCGCATTTGTCCTCATAAGCAGGTAAGTTAAGCCACTCGCTCTCTGTAAACACACCTGCTCCTTCCAACATCCATTTGCGTTGGCATTTGCGTCGGTGTAATTCTGCTTCGACTACTGTGATGTTGCGTGTAGCATAGCAATGTAGCCCTTTACTGAACAGTATCGCAGGATTTTGTGTATCGTATATCCTGAGATAATTACACACAATGGAGAATGTTTCATTTAAAAGTACCCTTGGTGTGAATATTTTTCTTATGAAAACAGGGTAGCTGTTAGGGCACCACCATTTCTGGAGCACATGCACTTCCTGGGGTCATTGATCTAAATGACCGGGTGAAAATCAGTTTTGTAACCTAGATAATGGAATCAAATGAAATTATATTTTGTGCCCATGAGAACATTTAGAGATTTAACAGTGCATCTACATGAAATTTAATAATCCTCACTTATAATTATTATAGAAATAATCGTTAATAAAAATTTCTTATTCATTATCAAGAGTCAATCCCTACCCCCAAAATACTACTACTGGATTATAACATCACATGTATCAAGTATAGCAACAGTGAGAATTTAGCACTCACTGTTTTGGTGTGGTCAGATATAATTCATTTTCAGTTTGGATTCTTTACATTATCTAAGGTTGTTTGACATGATTTCAGATGTAAAACAAAATGGCTCACTGGGAGATACTATCCTTTTATTCATTTTATATAACTTCAATTTCAAATATTTCAAATATATTGGTTTAACATAGTTTGACAGTACACAATTATCCCTTCTAGATGATATACTTGATGAATTTAAATTGAGAGAAAAGTTTTTTCTGGCAAATTGTAAACATAATTTTGACTTATTAGCTAAAATAAACGGAGACATCTATTAGACTTCCAATCGAAGAAGGAAAGTGAATAAATCATTGTACAATTTTTTGTACAATGAAGAGCTATAGGTAGTTCTTACATATATGCAATTCTCAAAATTTAGAATGTTAAACTGCACTGACAATATATAAGTATTTATTAAACAATTGGCCATTAACATATTCAATGAAATGTTTGCAGAAAGTATCCACCTGATGTTCATGGTATATTATTTCATTAAGTGATATTCTGAAAGTAAATCCACTGTATATTTTGGTCAATACATGATACAGTTTTGAATATCATGTATTGAAATAAATAATAAATAAATAGAAATAAATACTTATGAATACTGTAAATAAAAGAGCTATTGAGCTCAGCCCATCAATGCTCAAATTATATCAATTTCCAGAAGAGATGTAAAAAAAATATTTTGCAGACATAATAAAAGGAAAAGTCTTGAAATTAAGGAATAGAAGGATCAAAATTACATATCAATGTGTTTACCATTGCCATAAATCTTAGGGTCTATAGTTTAAAACTTCAAGCTACCATCATATCACTGTCAGTCATATCACTATGTTGTGCAGTTCCTGTGCATTTAACAAATATCTTATGAGCAGTTGAAAAGTATTGCATGAGCTAAATTCTGCAGCACAGGAATCAAACTCCAGTCCTGGAGGGCCACAGGGTCTTTGGCACCAGTGGTTCATTTAGGTCACTGATTGGCTAAAAAACACACACACCTTGTTCTTAAATCCTTAATTGGTAGCTGATTGAAGGAAAACCCACAGACACCTCGACCCCCTTGGGATTTCGTTTGACACCCTTGGTCTACAGCAGTGGTTCTCAACTCGGGCCAGAAAGGGCCGGTGTGGGTGCAGGCTTTTGTTCCAACCAAGCAGTTACACACCTGATTCTACTAATCAACCTTTGGAGTCTTTACTAAGGACCTTGATTAGTAGAATCAGGTGTGTAACTGATTGGTTGGAACAAAATCCACACCGGCCCTTTCTGGCCCGAGTTGAGAACCACTTGTCTACAGTATTCTCAGTCATCATGATCAGTGTTGTCAAGAAATTCATGAAGTAAACCAGTCAATAGTTTGCTAAAGCTGTTAATGAAAGAATCAACCAAAAAGACTGCAATGTTGAAACTGATCGGCAAAAATATCATCTGTGAATCCTGGATCCGCTTTATGGAATCCAGCGTCAGGATGAGGCGTCCGTGCCAGAAGTCATGCAGCTAAGACCTCAGCAATTTTAGACCGCTTAATTTAAGCCATTAGTGTCAGCTGTTTATGTAGTCCTCTATAGCTAACAAGGCATGGCACGCAAACAAATGGGGTAATGAAGTCTCGATCTGCCCCGAAGCCTCATTCAAGGAGGCACGGAGACACGGAGCGAGCCAGTGTTGCTGGCAGAGCTCGGACCACACTGTGGTCCACTCACACAGGACTTCTGTAGAAAGCGATCCCGCCGCATTGTTCCTCCGTGGATAATGGGGCCTTTTCAGGGCTCGGCTAACGGCCCCGGTGATAAGAAAGGGAAAGCCCACGGGAGGCTTGGGAGACTGCTCTTTAAGGAGGGGAGTTAATGTACCGTCAGACCGCTCTCTGCTTTCTCCCACTTCTGTTTTGTGACGTCGTCTGCGTACGTTCACACCGCCTCGTTTGCAAAGGACCGTCAAGTTGGGCTCCTTGAACTACCCTGAGACCTTCCACCAGATATTTCCACTAACTGTGACTAGATGAAACTGGCAATACATATATACATCTCTGGCTCTAAAATATGGACATACCAGGGTTTCATCTTTGCATTAAAGATACCTAAACATGGATTAAGGAAGACTGAATCCACCTAGAAATTCTCGTTACAATTAAGTCAGGAACTGACAAGTGTCTTTTAAGCTTGGGAATCAAATTGAACTTCCTACCATAAAAATGTCCCTGGAAAAAAATAATGAACTAATTTCTAAGAAAGAAACATGGGATATATGAATGTAGGTCAACTTTAAAAGGGTGATGTTTCAAGTCACAGAGATGACGATTAAAATCATGGAATCCCATTCAGTAGAAGAGCAAGTAACACAGAGAAGAGTGAAGGTTGTGTTTTTAACTCAACCTAGAAATTATCTGTTCCTGTATCTTTTACTGTGCCAGCTGATATTTAATATGGTGACCACCCTGTATTTTTGGTCAGTAGCAGTTTAGATGGACAAATCTGTAATAAATGATTAATTACATCATTATACATGATTTCACATGTCTTGTTGAAGGTTTGTTCACATAAATAAATGTTCATAAAGCTGCTATTCAGGACCTTCATGACTACAGTGAGAAAACTCCACGATAATAAGTGGTTGCAATGTGAACACTTGCTACAGAAGTATATGTAACCCATAGAAACATTTTATTGTATGTAAACTTGTGTGCAATTTATCAGTCCTGGCCTGCTAATATTTATTAATACGTATTAACGTTGCACTAAAGATACACACTTTATTATTTACTACTAATGCACGTATTCATTGACAATGAATTGGAAAGTATTATTCAGTTATTAATGCTTTATTAACCATTAATGATTGCAGCAAAATCTACAAGTGTTAGTACCATTTGGTCTGCTACAAGTCAATTTTTCCTCTTTCTTTGGATAATCAGGATGGTCAAACCAAGCACTCGTCTTGTTCTCATCCACCTTGTCTACATCCTGGCTCCCAAAGGAGGTGAGATGGCTTACCTGATACCTGACATGTTCCCTGTCTGCTCTGTTCAATCCATAAAGGGCCGGAGACATGTGTCCTGCCTATTCTTCAGGATCCCTGTGAAATCCAAGTCAAAGGAAATCACAACTGCTATATTAAAACTCATTGGAAACTATTGAAAAACAGAACTGGAAAAGCATACAATACAGACATAAGAAACTTCCCCATCTTACATTCGTCAATAAGACGACACCATTAACACCGTTGGTTTAATCATCAGGTTAAAGCGTCACCAGCTCAAAAGTATCAGATAACAGATATCAGATAACGTATCTATTTGACTGATCTGTAGAATCATGACCAAAATTTTCCCAAGTAACAATAAGCCTCTATATGTCTTCTCTCTGTGCAGCCCTTTCTCAGGATATCCTGTACCCCTTTGGACAGGCCTATAGGGACGCTGAGACCCCCAAAATGGACGATGGCAGTTCTACAGAGCTGTTCCTACTCATACCCTTTGTCTTCTTCAATGTCCCCCATCGTTCCATTTATGTAAGTAACTACTTCCGCACTATCAAGACCAATTAGTAACACTACATAGCAGTACCAGCCTCCAAACTGTGTAGTTACACAGTAAGAAGTTTTGTATGGTCGTCAATGTTACCTGTTGCTGGTTGTCAATGCAATAAATATGTGTTCTAAAGTGTTTTTACAATAATGCTTACATAATATTTTTATATATAATTACAATTAAACAGTTACAATAATTACAATCAATGTAGAAGGCAAATGTTATGTGAAGGATGACTTTTTTGCTCCATTTCTCCAATTGCCCTTTGAGTGAAAAAATAAACAGAATCAATGTTATATAATATACTGTAAGGTATCACACAATGCTGCCTCACAGTGAACATGTTACACAGGGGAATACAACACTTGAAAGAGACTTAATTTAGCCAATGTGAGAAAACTAAAATGTGCATTTTTGCTTTGCCGCCACAGATCAACAACAACGGCGTGATCTCCTTCAACGTGCAGGTCAGCCAGTTCACTCCCGAGGCCTTTCCCTTGACTGACAGTCGGTCCTTCATAGCACCGTTCTGGGCGGACGTGCACAACGGTATCCGCGGTGATGTGTATTACCGCGAGAGCACCGAGCCGGACATCCTGGAGAGGGCCTCACAAGATGTCCGCAAATACTTCAAGAACATGCCCTCCTTCCGGGCCACCTGGACATTCATCGCCACCTGGCACCAGGTCACTTTTTATGGTGGGAGCCAGACCACTCCGGTAAACAAAAACAAAAAACACCCATTTTGCTTATCTTCATAAAAGGACTGCGAACCAACAAACAAATGATAAACATAGTTACAAATGTATTTATTTAATTGTAGATGGTGTGTATGCATGTGATCAACATGACCAATGTCCAAAATGCTCAGTGGTAATTAGGCAAAGTTTAAATATGCCCAAGAAGCATTGAGTATACTCTTTCAAAGTTGATTTAACAATGAACTTTTTATTGTATATGGTAAAAAGATTTCTAAGAGTAAATATATTTTATATTAATGTCTGTTGGAGGGAGTGCTTGAATCTGGCCGGGATGGACTGTTATACTTTACTGGGACTTCTACACTTTGTTCATATGAGTGCCACCATTTCTCCTAACATTACACCACTTCTGGAAGTACTGAGCTGTATACACAGTGTTTGTGTGCCCATGAGATTCTCTGAAATGCCAACATGGCGAGTTCACGAGGGCCCCCGCCCATTCCGCGACTGCAATCCTGCCCCAGCCCGCGACTGCAATCCTGCCCCAGTCCACCACTGCAATCCTGCCCCAGCCCGCGATTGCAATCCTGCCCCATTCCACCACTGCAATCCTGCCCCATTCCACCACTGCAATCCTGCCCCAGTCCACCACTGCAATCCTGCCCCAGCCCGCGATTGCAATCCTGCCCCATTCCACCACTGCAATCCTGCCCCAGTCCACCACTGCAATCCTGCCCCAGCCCGCGATTGCAATCCTGCCCCATTCCACCACTGCAATCCTGCCCCATTCCACGACTGCAATCCTGCCCCAGTCCGCGATTGCAATCCTGCCCCAGCCCGCGATTGCAATCCTGCCCCATTCCACAACTGCAATCCTGCCCCAGCCCGCGATTGCAATCCTGCCCCAGTCCGCGACTGCAATCCTGCCCCATTCCGCGACTGCAATCCTGCCCCAGTCCACAACTGCAATCCTGCCCCAGCCCGCGATTGCAATCCCGCCTCAATCCGACCCCATCACCTGGTTGTCATGATTTTATTCCCTTCTCATCTGGTCACCTTAGTTCCTGCACATATATATATTTTTTCACTTCAAGCACTGGTTAGATGACCCACTTCACTGCCTTGATCCTGAGTGAATACTATTCAACTGTTTGAATTTTGGATGAAGCTTTTACAAGCTGCTAAACCGATGAAATGTGTGTCTCCACTGTGTTTCCTCCGCCCAGGTGAACACCTTCCAGTGTGTACTCATTTCTGATGGTGTCTTATCCTTTGCCATGTTTAACTATGGGGAAATAACATGGAGCACTGGGACAGCCAGTGGGGGGGACCCCTTGACTGGATTGGGTGGCACCACAGCACAGGTAAGAAGGGATGAAATATTTGAGAGTGTTTCAAAGCTAACAATTTTTGCTGCTGCTAAAGCAGTACAAATTGGTGTCAGTCAGGTACCAGTCAGGTAGTTCTATTTTTCCAAGAACAGTAGACAGGAGTACTACAAAGTTGCTTTGTTGAAAGCAGTGTTCAATTTCAATAAAGGTACAAGGACAGAACCAAGGACATTGCTTCTATAAAGCCACTTTAATACAAATTAGATAGAGCAGCTCTCTTTGTAGTTTATATTTTTTTACCTGGACAGTATTGTTTTGTTGACCTTATCAATTCAACTATTTCTCTTATGATCAATTATTAAAACTAATTATTTTTTATTAATGGCAACATGTTTCTAAATTCATCTTTCTACCTCCTGTCTTCATCATCCCTCTCCCCTCTCATCTCCAGTCAGGTTTCAATGGTGGCGACATCGGTCATTTCTTTAATCTTCCGGGGTCACGCTCAAATGATGTTGTCAACATCGAGCTGACCACCAATGTCAACATGCCTGGGCGCTGGATCTTTCGCGTTGACACAGATCAGATAGACCCAGCAAACGGCTGTAGCTTCAATGGTAACAACATCTTTTCGTTTCAATTAATGAGAGACGTTCTCTTTTCATTCATGCAGTGTAATAAATTATAATGATTGTGTGGTATTTCAGAAGCCTGGTCTTTCAGATAATGGCAAGCGTCCACTCTGTCCATAACACTAATAATAATAGTCATAATAATGCGTTTTATTTATTAAACACTTTCATATACCCATAGATGCACATAGAATTGTCAGACATAATCACAAAAACTACAATTAAAGCTACAGAGACACCCTAAAGCTGGGAGTATACCTGCTGCGGAAACAAACTTTGGCTAATTCATACAAATTGAATGACCTAAACTGAAGAATTTGTGGAGAAAACGAAAAATTTGCATATTGACTTTGGCCACGGCAGTGTGCACATCCCTGCTTGCCAAACTAGCCAAGTTGTTCGCACACTGATGTAAATGCAGAGATTGGTCAAAAATATCACGTGGTTGGCTGCACTTGTTCAGTGTTGCCAATTTGTCGCAAGATTTAGCGACTTTTTGACCTTCCCTAGTGACTAAAAAGCTTATCTAGCGACTAGCGACAAATTTGGCGACTTCTCGCAACTTTGGCAACCTCCATTCTCGTTGTCGAGAAACAACAAAAATCACCTTTCACCAATTTGTAAATGACATCACGTCTGCCTTTCCTAGTGCTCTAGCGTTGCCCACGTTTATAAAGGTAATGATTGACCTATGTAGAATCAGCTGCTGTATTTACACGGAAGTAGATGTTCTACAGATCTAGCAGATACTACGCAGCTCGGCCAACGTCATTGGAGGGCAGATAGACACAAAACCTACGCTATGCCTATCGCCGTGCGTGGCTTAACATACGTTTTTTATATGCAAATGATTATGTGGTGATGTCATACATATGCAAATTAACGTATGGCGTCATCTAGCGGCTTCTAGTGACTTTTAGAGGAGGCCTTAGCTACTTTCCATAGAAAATAGTTGGCAACACTTGCTGACGAACATACTCTTATCTTTGTTCTTTTCTTTTGTGCTGCACTAAATACATTAAAGCTGTTACCACAGCTATTGTTGTTTCATGCGTGTCTTGCGGCAAACGTTTCCTGCGGTTATCACAACCGCAGAATCTGAATCTGTGCCCCACTCAGTGTTAAGCCGCTATGAGTATACGTGCGTTTGTATTGTATGCAGCGCCATGTTGTTCAGTTGTGGTTTGATTTCGGCCGAGTTCGCCTTCTTTTCAAGTATACTCCCAGCTTAACATCAAGGACAGAAACATCATAAACAACACAATAACACTGCAAAATAAAGCAGTGTACAATCGATATGAGTTATGTCACTTAAAAGCTTAAAAGTCTCTTAAAAAGGAAATCTTTGAGTGCAGAGTAACAAAGTATAAGTGTTTCGCTTATACTTTGCTGCTAAGCAGACCGCACTTTTCCCCGCTCCTCCATTATACTTCATCTCCCGGCTCAGGCCGCTTTTACAGGCGCGGGGAGGTCTTCTGGCTGTCAGATCGGTGCTCCCAGCGCTGCCGCTGCCTGGATCTGGGGAACGAGGTGATCTGCCGGGAGGCGCTGTGTGGCCAGCTGGAGACCTGCGAGCAGCTTGAGGGGGCGTACCACTGCCAGCCCACCAGGACCAGCACCTGCGTGGTGTTCGGCGACCCGCACTACCACACCTTCGACGGCTTCCTGTACCACTTCCAGGGCACCTGCTCCTACCTGCTGGCGCGGCCCTGCTGGGAGGTGGCGGGGCTGCCCTCCTTCAGCGTGGAGGCCAAGAACGAGAACCGCGGGGTAACCTCCGTCTCCTGGCTGCGTGACATCACCGTGGAGCTGTACGGCCACCGCGTCACCTTACCAAAAGGAAGTCTGGGCACTGTGCAGGTGAGACACCCATATTTCACACAGTAATGAAACGTGCTGTAGGGTCCTTTCATGTAAACTGCATTCTTTTATCCCCGTCAAACTCCTTAATGACAGTAGGCAGGGATTATGTGAGACGGGCTTCAGTATGCTGTATAGTCAGGGTTCGAATTGCGTGGGTGATTGGGGGGGTCTGACCCCCCTAATTAAGACTTGGACACCCCCAAAAGAGGTAGAAACAACAGGTTGGGGGTGTATAAATATCACAATATATTTCCCATCAGTGGTGTCACCAGGGTTGGTGCCTAGTGACGCCACTGATGGGAAATATATTGTAATATTTACGATTACAGGTAAGAAGGATATATAAATGTTTCGACACTCGAAACTCAAAAATGATCTTTGTTAATTTAACTGCAACAGTTTATGTGAGTCCAAGACCAAATGCGCTCCATTAGAGTAAAATGTACTCTATCAGAGTTGATTTCACGCTGGATATTTTATCGTGCAAAGGTTGTGCACCTCATCTTGGACAAAAAACCCAAAGAACTGCCAGGTCTTAATCTGTAGAGGCAAGCGTGTATACTAAACCTTTATTGATTTCCTGAATATGCATGGGTGTGTTGCAAAGTGCACACACGGCAAAATTCAGAATTTTAAATGAACGTGAACAGACTTCAATAGGAACCAAATGTTCAGGAGTTTACAAAAAGTTAAAAATAATCAAAAAGCATAAGATCTGCAGCAAACTCATTTGTAAAAGATACTGTTGAGCAATTTACTTCTGAATGATAGTTAACTGAGTTGACTTATTTTGACTTATCATGAGGCATTCATTGCAGTTCAGTAGTTGCTGAAAATGCGGTGTATAAATGCAGTCAATTTACTGTACCATTACCATTTACCATTCATTTTGGCAGCCATTTTGTTCCCCGTTCAAATGTTCAGCTAGCATTTGCAAACTTTCTTTGGAGTAAAAAGTTTATATTAGCTTGCAAACGATAGCAAGCGTTTGCCTTGTTGAACGCATATCGGACCTCCTGCAGGTAGACGGCCTGATGAAGACGCTGCCAGTGCAGCTGCAGCTGGGAGCTGTGCGCGTGTACCAATCGGGCGTAGCAGTAGCCCTGGAGGCGGACTTTGGGCTACTGGTGACGTACGACGGACAGCACTATGCCTCCATCTCGCTGCCCAGCTCCTACTTCAATAACACCTGCGGCCTGTGCGGTAACTATAACGACGACCCCGCCGATGACCCCGTCCTGCCCGACGGCTCCCTGGCGGAGACCGTGGTGGAGCTGGGCGGCGGCTGGCACGTGGAGGACGCCGACTGGCGCTGCACGGACGGCTGCGCCCACAACTGCAGCCTCTGCGACCCCGCCACCGAATCCTTCTACTTCCGGCCCGACTACTGCGGCCTGATCAACAAGACGGACGGGCCGTTCAGGGACTGCCGCAGCGTGGTGGACCCCACCGCCTTCGTCTACAGCTGCGTCTACGACATGTGCAGCAACCGCGACAACATCACCACGCTCTGCCAGGCCATACAGGCCTACGCCCTGGCCTGCCAGGCCCTGGGGGTCACCATCCGCTCCTGGAGGTCACGCTCCTTCTGTGGTGAGTCGTGAGAACACAGAAATAACATGAGCACGCATCATAATGAGAACAGGCCTTTCAGCCAATCGAAACATTCCGTTTTCCTGAAGTCTAAAAGCACTTAGCACTGTGTCAAGCCTTGGAAGTGAGCACTCCATTATATGTTGACGATTACAATACAGGCCTTCTATTTATGTATCAAATAAAAAGGGGAAAAATTCAAGGTTTTTTAATTCAAGGTTTTTTAAATTTGGTAAATTGTCAAATGCTTATCGTCCCTGTCGTCTCCTCTCTCGTCCTCGCATGCCGTAAGCTCTGGCGTGCCCGGAGTACAGCAGCTACCAGGTGTGCACCAGCAGCTGCCCGGCGTCCTGCTCCGACCTGACCGCTCACCTCTACTGCGCCCACCCCTGCACCGAGGGGTGCCAGTGCGACGAGGGGCACGTCCTGAGCGGCAGCCACTGCGTCCGGAGGGAGGACTGCGGCTGCGAGCGGGACGGGCTCTACTACCCGCGAAACGAGTCCTTCTGGGCGGGCTCGCCCGGGGAGTGCTCCCAGCGCTGCGTGTGCGGGCCCGAGGGCGAGATCTCCTGCTTCGACGACGCGTGCGAGGAGGGGGAGGTGTGCGCCGCCGAGCAGGGCTGGCTGGGCTGCTACCCCCGCCGGGAGAGCGCCTGCTTCCTGTCCCAGAGCCAGGTGCTGTCCACCTTCGACGGGACCCCCCTCTCCTTCCCCGAGGAGAACTCCTACTTCCTCCTCAAGTCCTGCGGGGTGGGGGTGGGGCCGGGGGCGGCGGCCCGGAACCTCTCCACCGTGGAGGTGAAGATCGGACGCAGGCTGGTGAACAAAGGCCCCGGCTGGGTGCGGCCCGTGGTCGCCAGGCTGGGGCCCCTGGAGGTGCAGCTGGGGGGGTCGGATTTTAACATGGTCAAGGTCAGTGCTCTCCCTACCTGCTTAGAACGGGACCAGGCGGAAAACGTGAAACTAACCCATGACAAATATATTGCAGTTAAATTTCATTGCTGATGATTAATCAAACATAAATAAATGTTAGTAAGAAGGAGTTTAGTGTTGTAAGAGAGTTATTAAGGGTAATGTTATTAAGAGTCCTGCATTTCTAGAGATTGGAATATGTGCGAGTATCCGTAACTGTGAGTTTAATTTCTGGCAACCCCAGCTCATAATTCTCAATCTGGCACCTCTATTAATTTTGGTCTGCACATTAATGTGTTAATTTAAATTAGTTTGATACAGTTGTAAGTACAAATTCGACATTTGTAACTAATATTTTTTCTGGTTAATTTTTGTAACCTTCCACACGGCTTTTTGCCGAGGTCTTGCTGAATAATGTTCCTGTCGCCGCAGCTCAATTCGGAGCCCATCCAGCTGCCGTACGTGCACCCCCTGGAGACCCTGCTGGTGTACCGCGCCCCCGGCAACGCCACGGTGGTGGAGTGGACCGGCCTGGTGCGGCTCCAGTACGCGCGGCAGGGCCTGCTCAACGTCACCATCTCCACGCGCTTCTACAACGCCACCTGCGGCCTGTGCGGCTACCTGAACGGAAACGCCTCGGACGACCTGCGCCTGCCCAACGGGCGGCAGGCCGAGAGCGCCGAGCTCTTCGCCGAGGGCTGGCGGGCCATCGCCGACGACCTGACCTGCAACGGCGACTGCGAGGACCTGTACCGCGTGTGCGTGGACCTGCGCCTCTACCAGAGCCCCTGGCTCTGCGGGAACATCAACGACCCCGGCAACAGCTCCTTCCTGGCCTGCCACGACGCCGTCAGCCCCTCCCCCTTCTTCCGCAACTGCCTGTACAACATGTGCGTGCGCGAGGGCAACCGCTCCGCCCTCTGCTCCTCGCTGCAGGCGTACGCGTCCGCCTGCCAGGACGCCCAGATCAGCCTCGGCGCCTGGAGGAGCGCCACCAGCTGCCGTACGTGCCACGCCCGCCTCAGCGCTCCCTCTGTAGCGCTCACGGGTCTGCTTGAGTGCCAACGGGCAGGGAGGTTTACAACATAACAGAGCTATGGAAATGTACTACATTTATTGGGAGTTATATTATTATTTATTAATTGATTGTGAATTTTATGAAATTAACAGAGCGGCACAGCAGGAAGGATGCTGTCAGATTTGACCTTCGTGATCCACACTCTCCCAAATTGATGGAGGATTTTGCAGAAATAGGGCTGAGCTACAGACACTACAGGTTGATGCAAATTGGGGCATAACTTCCAAATAGGAGTTAACTGTAGTTATTTTAATAATAATACTGTATTCTACAGTGTTACCCTGAAGGAAGGATACATTACATATTTTTTTTATTTTTTTACATTTATTTACCCAGGGTAGGTTCACTGATCACTGATGTTCTTTTGCAGGAACGCCCTGCTTCACACTCATACACATTCACACCTGGGAGCTGCCCAGTATAACCACAATCAAAACATTTATTAGTGCATATATGTTTCATAAAAAGTATGGTTTGCTCAGCGTTTTTTGATTGGGTTATACCTCTTTGCCATCTACATAGCAATTTAAACCTCCATTTTCATTGTAGTTTATTGATCTATTTGCTCATGAGGGTGTTCCGTATTTTGTAACACAATATATTTTTGTGCTTCCTTTTCCCCACAACTGTCCTTGAGAGTGAACAGTACACTAAACAGCTGCTGATGAAAAGGGTAGTGACTGTGCCTCGCTTGCCAGTCAGTTTCTCTTCTCTTTCCGTCTCTGTTCTCTGCAGCCCTGCCCTGTCCTGAGAACAGCCATTTTGAGGAGTGCACCACGGCCTGCCCGATGACCTGCACCAACCTGGAGCCGGAGAGGCCATGCCCGCTGCCCTGCTCCGAGGGCTGCCAGTGCGAGGACGGGTATGCCCTGAAGGAGGGCCAGTGTGTGCCCAAGAGCGACTGCGGCTGCCTCCACCGGGGCCGGCACATGGCCACCAACGAGACCTTCTGGATGGACTGGGAGTGCGAGGAGCGCTGCTTCTGCAACGGCTCCGACAACCGCGTCTACTGCCACGTCGCCCCCTGTGGCCCGGAGGAGTACTGCACGGAGAACAGCGGGCTGTACTTCTGCCAGCCCCGTACCGAGGCCGTGTGCATCGCCGCGGGATACGGCCACTTCCTGCCCTTCGGTGGGATGCCCTTTGAGCTGCAGAGCAGCTGCTCCCTCCGGCTGGTCTCCACCGACTGCGGGAGGGAGGAGGACGACGACGAGGGGGCGGGCGCAGGGCTGGGCGAAGGGGACTCGGACGCGGGCGACATCTTCCCGCATTTTGTGCTGTCGGCGAGGAACGAGGACCGCGACACCGGACAAGCCATCTGGGTGAAGGGGTTCGTCCTGGAGGTGTACAGTTACGAGATCGAGGTGTCTCGCAGTTACAAACACACCGTCACGGTAAGTCTGTCACAAGCAACTGAGAACCAGATGCTAGAGTACTTTTTAACTGAGCACATGTGGTCACTGCTGGATTAATATAAACTTTGTGAGTGTTGGCTTAGCACTGCAGGGTCCTGGTAAAAAACTACTCTCTGAAATCAATTTTTTTAAAGAAAGATCAATATTGCCTGATATTGTTTTTGTTCATTCAGATAACTAAATGATTGCATTCAGTTATTTTATGTAGTGGTTCTTTTTGATGTCTGCTGGACTTTGCTGTTACTTAGCACTTGAGTAGCACAGCAATTGATCACTTAAACCAGTCAGAGACTGCTCTAGGATTTTGGTGGCCCTAAACAAAAATGAACCCGTGCGCACAATTTTCAGATAATTTGTGATTTATAAATGGATCATGCATAGGAAGGATTTTGGAACATTTATTTGTGCATGTGGGCATTTTAAAAATCGTTCACAGGAACATTTTAGGAAATGATCATATGCTCACATTTAGGATAGATTCTAAGATGATTGTATAATTGAAGCCCCTGGGTGTTTCTTGGGTCTGAATCCGTTTTTAAGGCAAAAACAAAAACCAGCACAGTTGGCTTTCCAGGATCAGGACTGTGGATCATTTACCTAAACAAATTATAAAAATGCAACTGAAAGGTGTGCCAGTTTATTTAACTGTCTTTGGCTCAATAAGAATAAACATAAGACCTATTACTCCTATCTGTCAGTCAGGAAGGTTGATAAGGCTCACAAACTCAAATATCACAGAAGCCTTTTTCTGTGTTTGGAATGAGCTTTCAGGCTGAAAGCATACTTATTTATGCTGAAGCTTGGTTCAACAAACACCAAATTCGGTATTTATTACACGTTTATAATAGATTGCCCTGACTACTGCATTCTGGAACCCTTATGCTACATATAGCACTATATCGTTAATCTCCCTCTCACATCTACTATGGCAATTAAACGTATGCTGTAGCCTTACAAACTGACTGTTACTACTAGTTGTGACATCTCTGCTTTTAGGGTGAAAAGTCACTTAATTGAGAGAGCCTGGTAAATACCTATGTATAGATGTAGCTCATGCAGCAGGTAAAGGGTGTTGCTGTGAGTGAAACTGAGCTCCATGATCCGCCCCACAGGTGAACAAGGAGCGGCTGTACCTTCCTCTGAAGCTGGGCCCGGGGAGGGTCAACATGTTCACGTTCGGGCTGCAGCTCGTTCTCGAGACCGACTTCGGGCTCAAGGTGGCCTTCGACTGGAACACCCTGCTGCTGCTGAGCCTCCCGCGCAGCCTCTACGGCGCCACCTGCGGGCTGTGCCAGGGACTGCCCCCGGCGCCCCCGCTCCTCACCCCCACCGAGTGGGGCATGGCCTGGGCGGAGAGGGACACCTTCTGCCAGGTGGGCTGCGGGGACACCTGCCCCCGCTGCGGCCTGGTGGAGCGGGGGCTGGCCGCCGACGGCGACCTGGCAGTGGAGACCGACGACGGCAACGACGACAACCACGGCAAGCGGTTTCACCTGGGAGACGGGCTGTACGGTTACGTGGAGCCGGAAGCGGTCCGGCTGTGCGGGCTGATCGCTGACCGTCGGGGAGTGTTCTCCCGTTGCCATAGCAAAGTGCCCCCGGCCTACTTCTACCAGAGCTGCCTGCAGGACACCTGTTTGGACCAGGGAGCCGCAGAAACTATCTGCAATTGGCTGCAGATCTACGCCAGCGCCTGCCAAACCCAAGGCATCCCTGTGATTGGCTGGAGGCAGGCTACTCCTTGTGGTTGGTTCTGCTTCTGCCTTTTATTCTTAAATTTATCATATTTTACTTATCCAAGTAAAGTAAAGTAAAGTAAAGGGAGTCCTAACCAAGAGGTTGTAGCACAGAGCATACAATGGCATCCAACACAGTAAATGAGAAACGACCGTGAAACAGAAATATACATGATGAGCTTAAACAGCCCCTCTCTGTCAGAGAAAGAACACGTGTCCACTTCTAATTTGTAGAAAAATATAAAATAAAAGGGGATGTAGCAGAGCTTAGATCTGGAGCGTGTCCCCACAACACAGAGCACAGCTCTTGTTTGTTTTGCATGAAATTTGATTATTTTCATGTATTACGGAGCATAATCAACTTAGGGCTTCACATGCGTCGGTGGTGTGTGCAAGTCTACTGGCTTTCCGGAACATCCTCCCAGAGCGTAAACAAACCCAGTGTCATTCAAAAATATTGTTTATCAAATATCCCCAGTTTTAACAAGACCATTCCTGTTATGCCTCTTTTTTAGCCACCTCATTTAGCAAGACTTCTTTTTGCTGTTGCATGGTGGCCTAAGAAAGTGACAAGACAGTGTTTCCTTTTCCAAATGTTTTTGCAGCTTGTCAGTTTGTTCCATGATTTCTTTCCCAGAGTTTCAACAAGCCCGTATAGACAATGCAATTTTGGATCATTTAATTTCGCTGTCATGTGGGATGTGGACATGCCTTTCTTCTTCCAAACTTCTTATTTCTACCTTTTTCCAAGTTTTAACAAACCTGTTTCTGTTACATATCTTGTTTAGCATTAACCTCTCAAAGCAATTTCAGTTGATTTTATTTCATGGTCACATCACAACTTGAGTGTATTTCTCACACCAAATTTTGTTTCAGCAAACCCATTCCTCTTACACTGCTTGATTAGTGTTAACCTCTCAGAATGATTGAGAGTAATTTCAGTGTCACACAGGAGAGAAAGTGACTGACATAAATATAATTTAAATTCCAGTTCTATTCATTATAATTCCATTATAGACTCTCAAATGTTCTCAGAGTTACAACCATCCTGTATCAACAAGGACATTCTGGTGAACTTCATGTTGCCATCTTTCGGGAGTCGGACAGTTTAGCCGGCTGACTGACGCGCGTTTCCCGTTCGGTGCCCAGTGCTGACATGCCCGGCGAACAGCCACTACGCCAGCTGCATGACGGTGTGCCAGCCGCAGTGCGCCCCCGCGCGCGGGCAGCGGGAGTGTAACCACTACTGCGTGGAGGGCTGCCAGTGCGACCAGGGCTACGTCATCAACGGCAAGAGCTGCATCCTCAACCAGAACTGCGGCTGCTACACCGACGGCAAGTACTACGAGGTGAGGCTCCCGCCCGTCCCCCTCTCACCGCCTTCTCGCTCTCTGTGCATCTGTAAACTGTGACATGCTACAAGGATCTGGGAGAGGAACCGTCTCATCCTCTGTTTTTCTCTCTCTTTCCTTGTCTCTTGTTCTCTTTGTCTCCCCCCTCCCAACCCCTTATCTTTCTCCCTCCCTCACTTTCTGTCTTTTTCTCCTCCCTGCTCTCTCCCTCCCTCCTCCCTCCCTCTCATTAACACCTTCCTGCTTCCTGCATAACTTTGTCCTACTCTCTCTTCTTCTCCCTTCTCTTTCTCTCTCTCTCTGTCTCTCTTTTTCTCTCCCTCCCTCCCTCTGCTTCTCCTTCTCTCTTCATCCTCCCTTCTCTCTCTCTCTCTCTCTCTCCCTCCCGCTCTCTCTCTTTCCCTCCCTCTCTCTCTCTCTCTCACTCTCTCTCTCTCTCCCTCTCCCTCCCCCTCCCTCTCTCTCTCTCTCTCTCTCTCTCTCTCCCAGCCCAAGCAGCTCTTCTGGAACAGCGACTGCACCAAGCGCTGCCAGTGCATCGGGCGGAACCTGATCCAGTGCGACCCGCGCCGCTGCAAGGCGGAGGAGGAGTGCGCCCTGCGGCACGGCGTGCGGGGCTGCTTCGCCCGCCGCAGCCAGCACTGCGTGGCCTCGGGCGGCGGCGTCTTCCGCACCTTCGACGGCGCCTCCCTGCGCCTCCCCGCCTCCTGCTCCTTCGTCCTCTCCACCATCTGCCACAAGCTCCCCGAGCTCTCCTTCCAGCTCATCGCCAACTTCGACAAGTGGAGCACGCCCAACCTCACCACCATCTCCCACGCCTACCTCTACATCAACGAGGAAAACATCCTCATCTCCGGCACCACTGTCAAGGTCTGTGGGTAGGATGCCTCCTTTCTCGCCAGGTTGGAAACTGTAGTGGCACGAGGCTCTCGCACCTTCTTCCGTCCTCCCTTTAATGATGGAACTCATTCTGCGACAAAGCCAGGCTTTATCACTGGAGCCACGTTTCATTTAAAGACCACTGTTTAGGCAATAAGAAGTTAAGCATAAACAGTAACAGTAATTACATAAGGATTAAGGGTTCCAATTATTGAAGATATAATTATACCTTTGGTTACCTGCCCTAGTCATGGTCTTTCCTGATTAGGTAATCATGCAAACATTAGTACTATCATTGATGATTGTGTTTGACGTGTGTGTGTTTGCATATATGTGTGTGTGGTCATGCATGTCTGTGTGTTTGTGCCCGTTTGTGCGTTCACGTGCCTGCGTGTGTTCCCTTGCACGTGCGTTCACGTGCCCGCATATGTTTCCTTGCACGTGCATGTGCGTTTGCGTGCACGTGCGCTGGTCAGGTGAACGGCACGCCTGTGTCAGTGCCCTTCATCACGGGCCTGATGACCCGGGTCTCCACGTCGGAGGGCTTCCTGGTCATCGACACGGTGCAGGACATCCAGGTGCGCTACAACCGCTTCAACACCCTGACCATCACCATGGGGCCGCGGCTGCAGAACAAGGTGTGCGGCCTGTGCGGCAACTTCAACGGGGACCCCACCGACGATTACATCACTTCCCGCGGCAAGCCGGCGCTCAGCGCCCTGGAGCTGGCACAGAGCTGGAAGACCAACGGCATGCAGAACAGGTGAGGTGTAGTTATGGTATAACAGTGCTGTGTCATGGATACAGTCATGGCTACTGGGGAGCTGTTAAGCACAATGCGAACCGCAGTGCCAGTAAACCCACGTAGCCATGGCTGCACTCACGATACGGCACGGCCTCGACTCCCGTTTTGTTTCTATAAAATTGTATCTATGCATCGAAAGGATTGATGACACAATATTATTTATTTTGTGATATTATGTGTAAGTAACGGTTTGTGCCTGGTGTGATAGTATTTACAAAAAGGCTGTCTGAATAACTCTCACTATACTTTACTTTACTTTACTTTACTTTACTTCATTTGACAGGGACAATGTACAATTCTTAACATAAATTTCAGCAATAGAAATTTGATGCATTGTACCAGATATAGCTAAGAGCTCATTTTCATCTGCAGTCCCTGGGCAGGTGTACAACAATAAAACAGTCAGGACAATCACAGTATACAAAAGAGTCAGAACAATCACATATAAAACAGTCACACATAAAACAGTCAAGAAAGTCAGGACAATCACAGTATACAAAATACACTATAAAACTAATTAAATAATACATTACAATACAGTTACATGACGTTACAATAGTAAAAACACAGAGGACTCAATCCTCATGTGGACAGGAGAGGAACATCCTGTAATGAGTTCAATAACAATCCGTGTGTGCGCGTGTGCTAGTTGCTTTGAGTTAATGTTGGCAGGTTTGGTTTGCCTTAATCCATGCTTTGACTTGAGGTGTAAAAGCTTGCAAGTTATTGTTGTTTTTAATGTCCGACGGAAGGGAATTCCAAAGAGAAATTGCTTTATTTGAAACAGAAGAAGTCCAAATTTAGTGCGACGCCTGGGAGTGACACAATCACCTCTAGTTGAGGTTCGAGTGACCCTGGTGTTATGGTCTGCACAGAGCATGACGAAATCTTTAAGTGGTGGGGGGGGCTAAGTCATGTATGATTTTAAACACAAGACAGACATCAGAGTATTTTCTGAAGTTGTCCAGATTAAATAGGTTGTATTTGGAGAGGATAGGGCAGTGATGGTATTGCAATGGCTTTTTGTCCAGTATCTTAACAGCTTGTTTGTAAAGGTCTTACTGTGGTTTCCCCAGCTTGTGACCAACTTGTGATACAATAGGCCATATGTGCAAAGACCATGGCATGCATATAGATCTTGGATGCGTCCATTGATAAATATATCAGATTTACAATCACCGTAGAATGCGGTTTCAGCCAATTGGCATCGAGGATCAGAACAACCTATTTGATGTTTAATAACGTAATATATATCATATACATCATGTTATTAATACATAATAACATTCCATTTTTTTCAGACTTTAGGACTTACAGAATGGTCAGTAGCACTGTGATATTAACCTCTATGTTTTTGTCTATTGTGCTTGATGTTGTTTATGCGATGCTGTAAACACAGTTTTCCTAAGTGATACAGTGAAGTATAAACTAGACCTAAAGCAAAAAAATTATTGAGAAACTAACATTGAAAAACTGCAACGTGTTAAAAAAAAAAAATAAAATAAGGGAATGCGCTTTTCTCCTGTCTGCGTGTTTTTGCGGCGCGCTAGCTGTGACGAGACTCAGTACGTGGCCCTGGCGCAGTCCTGCGACAACACGGCGGTGTCGGAGCTGCAGGGCGAGGACGGCTGCCAGAAGCTCACCCAGATGAAGGGCTTCTTCCAGCCCTGCCACGGCCTGCTGGACCCCAAGCCCTTCTACCAGTCCTGCTACCTGGACGGCTGCTACAACCACCGCAAGGCCCAGGTCTGCGGCTCCCTGGCCGCCTACGCCGAGGCCTGCCGCTCCTTCGGAACGCTCACCACCAAGTGGATCACTCAGGAGAACTGCTGTAAGGGGACAGCGCCACCTGTTGGGCAGGAGGTAGAAGCAGGGACGGGCAGTATTTCAAATACATGTATTGGAAATATGTATTTGTACGTATGTTTTTCAATTAGGGCTGTCTTTGACCACAGAACATCTTGGCTAACTGTTAGTTATTTCATTTGGTTATTTTAAAATGTTAATTTGAATTAATTCCATAGTATGCAGTGCTATTGTCTCTTCCTCTTGGGGCAGTTTGTTTGATGAAGTTTATGATATGAAGATTTACAGTACATGGACAGCTGAGAAATCGAAAAAATACCTGAGCATTTGCAACGTCCCTGCGCTGATTCTCTAAATGACGACCTGGAAGATCTGGAATATGTAGAATTGACTACCTGTCATCTGGCTACTAAATGAAACCATAGATTTGTAATAATGTATTATCCAGTGGGCTTACTCTGTTAATGCATAGCCTGTTGCTAGTTCATTGAGCTAATTAAACTAATTTAACTGAGTGGCCTGTTCCCAGCATTTCGTATTCTTATGTTCTTGCACTGGGGCAAATGGGTATATGCATGCTTGTATGTAGTGCTTGTCTTGGTGTTGGTAGTGATTAGTGAGTGGTGGTGTTAAAAACCGGCTTTTTGTGCTAGGATAAGCAGCTTGCCATTTGTATGGAGTCAGCTAATGTTGTGCGTGGAACTGTCTTTAGCAGAATGGATCTATGACCCCTGCGTGGGAGAAATCTGCAGTAACAACACCTGTGATCAGGATAACGGAGGAGACCTGTGTGGATGTCCAGAGCTCCCCAGCAACGACAGCGGTGAGGGGGGGGGTTAGGAGGGGGGCCAACATAGGGGCGGAGAGCAGAGTCTTCCTCTCCAGCTTTTATTTACGTATATTATTTCATCAGTGTTGACCTCGCAAATCAATGTGAATGGGAAATTCAAGGGACTGTGTAGGGGATGATGTTTTCAGTCAGATGTAAAACTGCAGTTTTTTGGGAGACTGTGGTTAACACTGTGGTTGACAGTGCCCCCATCACTGTACCAGAGCATTGGATTTCTGTTCTGGTCCAGTCTAGTTCAGTGTTCCCAAACTCCAGGCTTGGAAGGCTACAGTATTTTGTTGTTTCCTTTCTATCAGCAGCAAACCTAGGCTGTTGATTTAGGAAACAAGGTTGTGGACTCTTCAGCCAATCAGTAAATTTAAAAGCCAGTCAGCCCTTAAATTAAGTCATTTAAGTGCTGAAATACAGAAAACTCCTCAATTACCTGATTTTGAGATCTCTGGTCTAACCAGGTACTTGTTTTTACACACTAGGAGAAGATGACATCATCCAAGCGGAGGTGACATGTAAGCATGCTCTGATGGAGGTCTCCATCTCCAAGTGCAAGCTCTTCCAGCTAGGGTTCGAGAGGGAGGACGTGCGTATCAATGACCAGCACTGCCCTGGGATCGAGGGCGAAGACTTCATCTCCTTCCAGATCAACAACACGAAGGGCCACTGCGGCTCCATCGTACTGGTCAGAACCCCGCCCCTTTATACTTTCCATCCCTCTTCCCCTCAGCTGATGTGAGTGGGTGTTCTGGTGCAAAATGGCATTACCCGGATGGGGGCTACACATTGGTGAAGTTTCTTCATTCACCATAATGCAGTTTGAGATTGTGAAAAGTGTATTATTATTATTATTATTATTATTATTATGAGAACAATACATTTACCCATCTAGCCTCAGTATTTACCTGCTGCATTGTTAGACATTGCCTTCATTCTCTGTCATGGTATAGTAACTCCTGGTTTTTAACATGGATTCATGCTCTTGTTGCAAATGTGACTGCTATCCCTGTTTCTCCCACAGTCCAATGGCACTCATATTATGTACAAGAACACGGTGTGGATTGAGAGTGTGAACAACACAGGCAATGTCATCACCCGAGACAAGACTATCAATGTGGAGTTCTCCTGTGCCTACGAACTGGATATCAAGATCTCCCTCGACACGGTGCTCAAGCCCATGCTAAGGTGAGATTTCCTGTAACCCACTGCTTTTTGCCCTCCTAATTTATTCCCCCTATATCCTGTCTGTGCTTTTTTTAGTAGCTGCCTATTGCCACTTGCTTTGTGGTTCAGACCCCTGAAGGATGAATCCAATAGTCTTTCGATGTTCTTGTTCCCAGAACAACGGCCTGCGGCTGTGTGAGTCTGGGTCTTTCCTGACTCCAGCTCCCCACCCCCATGCCCCTGCGAGCAGGCCTGAGCAGAGCTGATAAACCCCTGCTCTTACTGGATCCAGAAATTTTGAATTTATTCTTGTGGACATAAATTGAATCTCTTTTGAATTTGTTCCGGTTCCCTTAAAAATGCTTCACGTTTGAAAGGCATTTGTGGAGGCTCAACGTTTTTTCATGTCCCCACGAGATTAAACATTAGAATAAGCAGCATCTTTGTATGTGCCCAGGCCCTTGACTTTTCAGTGCTTCAGAGACAGAAGATCAATGAAACTAAAACCCCTTCGGGGGGCTGCAGTGAGCTGTTTGCCTAATGGATGCCTGATCTTCCCTTGATTCCTCCCTCCAGCGTGATCAACCTAACTCTGCCTACTCAGGAGGGTAATTTCATCACCAAGATGGCCCTGTACAAGAACGCCTCGTACCGGCACCCGTACCGCGAGGGCGAGGTGGTGCTGAGCACGCGGGACGTCCTGTTCGTGGGCGTGTTCGTGGAGGGCGCGGACGAGCACCAGCTCATCCTCATTGTGAACATGTGCTGGGCCACCCCTTCCCGCCACAGCAGCGACCGGCTGCGCTACATCATCATCGAGAAAGGGTAGCGGTCTGCCAAAAAACGCACGCACGCACGCACGCACGCACGCACGCACACACGCGCTAGTTTTCACACACCCGCACAAACAAAACAAAAAAAAGAGACTGTGTGAATTTGCTCCAGGTGCCCCAACATCAAGGACAACACCATCGGAATGGCGGAGAACGGGGTGTCGCTCACCTGTCGCTTCCACGTCACCGTCTTCAAATTCATCGGCGACTACGATGAGGTGCACCTGCACTGCGACGTCTCGCTCTGCGATTCTGAGACCAACGCGTGCAAAGTGGTAAGATTCCCCCCCGCCACCCGGACCCAGTCACCAGGCCTGTACTCTCAGTACCAGTCAGGCCGGCTGCTCCATAGGGTGGCACGCAATATGCCCAAGGTACAGGAGGGTTCAGTCGGATTGGGTTCCACATTCGGCGCTATCTAGCGACCCCTGCTGGCCGATCGGGTGCCCATAGATTGCAGTCGAAGCCGCATATGAAAGGTCTTCCTCTGAGCTTAGCTGTAGTCTGCAGTGTGTAAAGATGCGGCTGGCGACACCACGTGTTTCATCTGTGGGTGCCTACGCTGTCCTGAATCAGCAGTGGAGCTTTAGGCATGAACACAGCTGAGGTTGCAGGTGATTGGACATTCCAAATTTATAAAATTAAAATAAAAAACCTTGCTGAATGGGCACCATTTCAATAGACAGCAGTTGAAAATGATGAAAAGAACAGATGAAAATGATTAATAATTAATCCATTAGAAACAAAAATCCTTATTTACATCACAGTGAAAACCAAAGGCATGTCCCCTAAATAATATAGTAAAAGTATTTATAGAGTATACCTCATGGTGGTGCTATTAGATAAAGCTGTCAGCTAAACACTTTGTTCAGGGTTGATGCTCCAGTATTGCCTGACGCCTTGGTGTTGTTCTAAAATTAGGTCTTTCCAAAGTGCCAGCTAGTCTGGTTCAAAGGAAAACAGTTCACAGCTCATGGGTAAATATCTCAGGGCTGAAAGAAAACAATTTCAAGGGCACAGGACACCAAGTCACTTCCCCAGGGACAACGCTAAGCCCACAGTTTATAGTATACAGTTACCACTGCTATGATCTTGCTTTCACTAGATGATGCATAATGTGTTTCACAGAAATACACCACAAATGTAATTATCTAGCTTATACTAAGAAATATATGATGTTTCATAGACATGGGTTATTCCTTTCATATTTTATGAGTGTCTGACACTGTGTGTGTGTGTGTGTGTGTGTCTGTGTGTATGTGTCTTGTGTTTCTTCAGAACTGCCCTCACAGAAGGAGGATGTACACAGACTACAGCGAGCATAAGGAACAGATACTCACAGTAGGACCAATCAGACGGAGAGGTCAGTATGGGGAATCTATAACCGAAACAGGGTTTGGATGCCATTCACAGAAATGTGCAATGTAACCCACACACTATGACAGGTGACCACACCATTATTCACAAGCGACTGATGTGCCTTTTGTCTCATCAATGTTCAGCAGTATTATTTTAAGGTGGTCCTTTGGCCCAGTTGAGTGCACGAATGTGCTCACATATCAAGGCAGCAGATTCAGCCCATAGATTTCACTTATTAGTTTTACCTCCTGCAGAATTGTGCTTAATAGCAAATCCAGGTGATTGGAACAAAATACTGGGGGGGGAGGACTTTTTCTTTGTAAACATGGATTTTCCTCTGCTACAAGTATACAAGTGATCGCTTTTTACAAAGCAGCACCCTTTACCAATAACACCAACTGCCGATCACAGTCAGCCGTTAAATTGGGATTTAGGAGGTTGGGTGACTCCAAGATCTGGCCAGTGTATCATAACAAACATGTGCCGGCAGTGGGTGGGTGGGGGCGTGAACAGATGTACCAAAATGGTACAAACTAGGAGTGTACTGTCTCTATCTGTGTTTGTTCAACAAACAAAACTATCTGTTTCAGATTTAAAATGGGAAGTGACTGTGGCTTGATCAGAAGTAGTGGAATTAAAGAAAATACCAATTTTCTAGCCTAATGTACACTGGCATTGCAATTGTCAAGGTACCAATCCCATGATTTAGCATGATTTAGAAATAGCGCTAATATGCTGCATAGGTGGGCAGAATGCTCCCAGTCCAATAACATGATTAATGTGCTGGAGAGAGAGGACTCTGGGTAAAAAGGCAGGGTTCAGCCTCAGAGACACGCCAGAGCCATCTGCTTTCTCCCAAAATGCAATTAGCGCTCACTGAATACCAGGCCAGTAGAAACACTGCTGTCGAGGACATCCATTTCAAAGGAACATTACCTGGGCTTATACAGAACCCTATCAAGGGTGCTGAGAACCCAGAGGAAATCCCACACTGGTGCACGTTGAATTTTGCTCGGCTGTAGACAGTGGGCCCCTTTCAGGAACTGTGGAATAAGTGATAAGTGGGTGGCCACCCTTAGTGTCAATCATTCTCACATCACTAAAGCATTGGTACTAGTTAACTATGCTAACCACATCCAGTGGAGTTTAAACCTACATTATAAATTTTAATGTACATATCGTAGCTACATACATGCACAGACAGATAGATACTCACACTGTCACCAGCAGCAGATATCCACAGACAGCGCAGACTTGGGGCTAAAAATAATAGCAGCATGCCTGGGAGTGAGGGTGTGGGATTCAGGTAGGGTTGCCAACTCTCAAGGACTGGCTGGGAGATTCCCGGACTTGGCCAAGGTCTCCCGCAATGCAAATAATTCAAAATAGGAGATTTTTTTATTAAAGAATTAATGCCGTGATAAAACGTATTTGCCATTCAGGTTTCTTATTTTGATTAAATCATTGCAATCTTATGGTTTGAGGAACACAAAATCCTACATGTACTTCAGTTGCAGGCATCTGATTTGTTGACGGACGAGTCATGTTATGATTTAAGCCACGCAGAAGCACTGCTGTGCACAGACATGATGATCAGTGTCATTGAAGTTGCCAAATTTTCTTGGGCATAGCTCTATGTTTATAATAAAATAGGCTATTCTTGTATAACAGCCATCTCTCTCTCTCTCTCTCTCTCTATTATTCAACAAAACTTTGCAGTCAGCAATGTGCGTGGCAGTGATTGTTGAATGGCAATGCATGCAAGACGTACTGTACTGCCTTGTGCTATCTGCGCTATGCGTGCGATTCTGTGTGATGTGTATGATTCCAATCTCCCGGATTGAACTCACGTGAAGGTGGCAACCCTATATAGAGGAGGTTTCACGGTGGTTTCCCCCCCCCCCCCCCGCGCAGAGTCGGACTGGTGTGAGGAGAACAATGGCGGCTGCCAGCAGATCTGCACGAGTCAGGTGACCGGGGCGGCGTGCAGCTGCGTTACGGGGTCCCTGCAGAAAGACGGGAAAACCTGCCTGGGTGAGGCCCCACTTCCCACAAGCCCCGTATCTGTTACATGCGCCCCCTTCCTCTTCCTCAGCACACCCCCTCACACGCACAGTAGGAGAAATAGCGACACCACACTCTTTACTATTGCTCTTACACAGCTGGCATAGGCGTGGGTGGGCTAGGGTGGGCCATGGCCAACTAAATAGTATTCAGGCCCACTCATTTATCTTAGCTGAACTACCACACCCAATTGTGAATGCCCACCCAGCGAGTTCTGGCCAATCTCTATAAAAAAACCACCAAAATAAATATAAATACTTCACTGCTGTTTTACAATAAAAAGAATATCACAGGGCTACAGCTACCAAGAATTTGAGATGCCTACATTCATGTCACAGTAAGTGTACCTATTAACGAATTAGGTACAGATCGTGCCTTTGTGATGCATTACAACAGCCTCCCAATCTTCCTTATAATATTTGTCCAAGATTGGCTGTTTTCAGTCTTAGCTTGATTCAGTTTAGCAGTCAGCAGTTGACTAAAGATGAGATAGCTAAGTGCCTAAGAGTGGAAGGGCAGTATTAAACTAGACATGCATTCAACAAGTTGAATGTTAGCTAATGTTAGCAAATATAAACTTTTTACTTTCTGCCAAGAGCTGTTACATTTTAAAGGAACATACCCCTGAGTGTTCTCCTCGTTGGAACGAACATCAGAGCTGCAAAATAGTTTTCTCCGCTGTGAGTAGGAGTAGCCTTCCAGTGACTGTTATCATTCAGTATAAAAAGTGCGCGTGAAGGCAGGTTCAATATAAACAATACAGACGGTGCCAGCAGCCTGTCATGCACATCAATCATAAGCCCGTGTAACTCAGCCGCCTACGTAATGTACTGTGTGGAAATGGTCCAGGAGGACAGCTGCCGAGGAGTGTGGGGGACTCCCAGGCCGGGGTTACACTGGGTCGTTAGCACTGTTCTGCCATCTTGGCTCAGATCACATGACTATGAGTGGTGAAGGCTAATTTTAGAATGTGTTTTCATAACCACAGAAATTAAATCATGGGGAAAAAAAGCATTTCCAAAACCAATACTTTTCACTTCAGTCTAAATCTCTTGGGTAAACCCATGACATTTTTTTAAAAATAAAAATTTTGTAGTTGTACTGTTTATTATTATGGCTGTTAAACAGGAGCATCTTTTTCTGTAGACTTTTTAGCCACACATCCTGTAGCCATTGTTTCATTTGTGTTCTTTATCGGAACATTACTGAATTTATTATTAGGAAGAAAAATATGCTGGAATTCTGTCATTTTGAGTAAATGCCATGTATGCGCCATGGTCCTAGATTAACTCCCACTCCTCCTTAATAATTGCGCAGTCGCAGCAATTGCAACAATTGTAATTACTAATTACTCACCGGCCACTGTAGCCAACAAACTGTAATTTGTAGTTAATCAGCATTCTCAAAAAACAGACAGACATGTTCAGTATATTCACATTTACATTTTATCCATTTAGTACACACTTTTATATAGTGACATGTGCAGCTTATTTTAACCTGAAAGCCATACTGCTTACTCAGGGATACACCTGCTGTAGGAATGAAACCTGCAACCTTTCAGTTACAAGCCCTCTTCCCTAACCACATGCACTCTTATGCACTTTCACATCTCAGTGAGTCACATGTTGCTTGTCATTTCCATTTTAAAGACTGCTGAAGTAATCAGGCATCATCTTATGATCTTTTTTTCCTCAAAGCTACCAGTTCCAGCAACAGTGACCCTCGACCCCTGGTCTTCTTCCTGGTCTTCAGTGCTGTAGCAGGGAGGTTCCTGGTTCACATACAGAACGGCTCCTCCTAGCCCAGGCCAAATGGAGAGAGAGAGGTGTTGGTGAGAGAGAGAACGAGAGAGAGAGAGCACGAGAGAGCACGTGAGAGGAGACAAGCTGGGGAGTAGAACATACTTACCAGAAGACAGCAGAGCCTGCTTTTCTTTCACAGATACTGCCGCACCAT
Source organism: Anguilla rostrata (assembly GCF_018555375.3). Taxonomy (NCBI): domain Eukaryota; kingdom Metazoa; phylum Chordata; class Actinopteri; order Anguilliformes; family Anguillidae; genus Anguilla; species Anguilla rostrata. Next base: position 27,500,377 of record NC_057941.1, on the reverse strand, counting down.
AAAAACAAGTAAATAAAGAAATAAACAAGTGAGCTTTGACACAGGGGATCCCAGAAAACTGGAACACTGAGTAACATTGTCACTCTTTCACTGGAAGAACCACAAAACTATGCATACCGCTACTCGTAAAACCTAGAGATGTAAAAATGACAGTAGGTTCAATCCACTAGACAGAGTATACGTTTCTGAGGACAGATAGGGTATGTAGTTTTTTTTGTGGGCTTGGGTGAGAAAGAGCATTTGCCAGCCCAAAAACCAAATACCCTTCAGTCACTGACCAGCAGGTCTTACAGCTGTGGCTGGATGAAAAGACTGCCCCGGTCACTCTGATTCGCTAGGTCATGTTGTGGTAGCACTGGCATAAAGTTGGTTTCATGGACTACAAGAAAGTGGAAATGAAATCATCAATGAGGTCATTACTCTTTAGTATAGGGCTCATAGCAAAATATTAATAGGAAAGTATGAATGGCTGTAAATATCATCCCCATTTCACAGTAACCTGGTCTTATAAGAGTCATTCAGAACCATGTATGAGCCAGAAATCTTAATATGGGCAGGATTAAAAAAGCTACAAATAAAAACAATGAAATATGTGAAATATTCTGTAAATGTTATTTTACCATTTCGAAAATCTAATTTCCTGATGGGTGATAATGATGTTGATAATAATGATGAGGAAACTCAGCTGCGATGCATTTCAGTTCAAAATTCACAGAAAAAAAAGTATCATATTTAAGTCAGTCTTTATAGTGCCTCACATCACCCCTGCACAGTGGTGGTTCTCCAATTTTACATTGTCTACAGAGGTCTTTTTGTGCAAATGGGTGGTTCACCACTCCCTAACTGAGTCACTGTGGGATTATCTCAGTTCAGATTACTCCCCTGCGCTCAGGGCACAGGTTCACTGCTCTGAGAAGGGAACTGTTCATCACGTGTCCTTTATGTACAAATGTACAGGCAAAGTTTGTTGATATACTGGGGCCAGAAATGATCGGTGTCCCATATATGATTAATTTTACTACATTTTTTTAAGAAGGGATGTGTAAAAAAAAAAAGTTTGCCAAGCTGTTATCAGTTACATGTTATTGTTTCAAGGGTGGACCAACCATTACATTTTAGAGAGGCAAAATGCAGGATTCTTTCTATAATAAAACAAGCCACTTACACTGTTCCCTGTTGTGTATCTATCTCATAGTTTGTTTGGTTGTCAGTTTCTTTGTCTGCTGGAGCCTTTGGCAGGAATGCATGCAAATATAAAACATGTACTAACAATGTGTTCTTATGTTATATAGCTAATAGACAACTTTCATTATACTGCTCTTTTGACCACAGATTACCATTTCAAATTGAAATATGTGACACCATGAACCAACGGTAAATTGGAATGCTAACTTGTTTATGAAACTAATAAAAAATAATGCAGTATGTAATCTGCTAAAATAGAAAATACAATTTTGAGGTCAAACCAGCCAGCTGGATTCATTTACTGTCTTCATGAGTGATCTGATGATTGGGGCATTCAGTCTCAAACAACCCTTGGTATCAGAGATGTGAGATATAAGCAGTTAAATATCAGTCACTCCGCCTAACAAACGCATTGAAATGACAGAGGTTCTGGGCCCTGCCACCACATGTAAATGTTAACTGGGCTTAGTGTAGCATCCTTTAAATTAGAGTGGATGAAATGGTATGTGCTCTAGTGAAGTGCATATGAATGGTTCATAATAAATCTGTGCACACATTTCCACAGACTGGCGTACTCCCCAAAAATATTGTGGAATGTACATACATGTGCACGCACACACACATACACACACACACATTGTAGGGGTGTATGGTGGCTTAAATACATGTAAAACCCATCTGTATGCACACAAGCATCAATAAATACAGCAATAAGACTTGTACACAATTACATAAACACACATACATACATACACACGCTCACATACACACACACACTGCATACACACTGAAGTGCATGTATACAAATTTAATACACACCAGGGCCAGGACTCTTGCCCTCTTGGGGGCCATTCTGCATAAAAGTGTGCTTCATGTGCCTGTCCAAACAAATACATGAATTAAGTCAATGAGGCTTTAAAATAAATTTTTGCCAGAGCTAAGTCAGAGAGGAGAGGGCCTCCTGCACTGAGGGGGGCGGAGCTCCACAGAGGATGGCGTGAGTTCCACCCAGTTCACTCCTTCACCATGGAAACCAGGAGAAGAGATAAACACAGTTCCATCACTGACAGCTAGGCTGGGCTCAGAGCTGCTAATCATCACAATGCTGTTTTTCCTCTCTTCCCACTGACTATTTGCACTGTTCTTGCACAACAGTTCATTTGTGACGTAAACATTTGCCTTTGTATGAGTGACAAAAATTTTTTGGGGTGAGAGGTGGGCTCTATTGTAAAACTGTTTGGAAGGTTTGGTCAGTGAAGACTGAAATTCCCTCGCACTGAAGGCTATCTTGTGACAGAAACTAATGACCTCACTGCTTTGTGTTTGGAACAGAATTTTAAAATACAATGCAATTTGTAAGTCTGCCTCTCCTGACCTCCTCAAACCTCTACCTTTGATCAGCTGATCTGAGAGTGCAAGAGAATATTTGCAGCTAGGTCAATTCCTTTTTCGTGCAGTGTCAACATCATACCATGGAGGGGCGCCGTTGATTATTTTTTCAGCTGGCTAGTCAGCCATTAACACCAGCTTGCTTGGCAGGATATGTTCATTTTCCAGATATTGAAACCATGTATGTTTATTCTGGTAACCTACTGCTTATTGGTGTAACAGCAGTGATGTAAATGTGTGGTGTGGGAAAATCTAGGGTTCCGTGACATATCACTCGTCAGAAAGACAGACATTTTGTTTGGTTATTAAGGCAAGGTTATTGACCTTCTGTGGAAGTCATTGAGCAGGAAAGTTGAAAGGACGTGTGTTGAGGTGGATCACTGGCAACTGTTAACACTGAGAGCACACTGGTGCATGGGAGTCTGGAAGATAAAATTTCTAAAAAGGAATTTGGTGAAAATTATATTTCAGTGTGTTGAGGTAAAATTCAAATAACCACAGATGATTCTTTCTGTGACTATGTAAAGAGCCAATAATGAATTTATACATCATTTGTAACTATTTGGCAAATTTGTGCTGTTCTCTAAAGAATGTTATTACGGAGGTGTGTGCAGCAGCCCAATTTGCAGAATGGAAACATAATGTCTTCATGTTCTGTCTTGTCTAGTTATTCTGGCAATTAGATGTGGAAATATTAGTCATAGTATGTCTGTGTATTATTAACATTATTAATATAATATAAATACACAGACATAATACACGTTCACGTTCTTCTAAAAGTTTTCCTCAGGATTCCCCATATTTGATTTCACTTAACGCTGCAGGTAATTCTCCAGATTTTAATCAATATTTCTGTAATTCAACATACAGTAAATTGCTATTTTTAAATGTGTAGGTGTACAGTTCCTACAGAAGGCTCACTGTTTGTGTGGTTAACATAAACAATCCTGTTGCCATGCTGGGTTGTGGTGGGGATTGACTTTCCCCTTGTCATGTAATGGACTGAGAATCTTGGGAATGGGGTGTGTTTTCCATAAAAGAGAAAAGAGTACTGTCCCAAAGTGATTGGCCCATTCTGGAAAGCATCTGGGGAGGAGGCTGAATGATTCAGATAGCATGCATTGTGACTCCTGGAGCATTTCTCTGACAATAAGTGAAGTTACATGTTACTGCTCTCTTCTATGCAAAAATGAATTCAGTTACATCATAGTTGCCTCATATTCATATGTGCTAGCTATAGTGAAGTAAAGGAGGTCAGGTACTGTGTTTGATGTTGAACCTGTTTGGTTGTTACTGAGCTCCACTATTCCCTTAACAGAATGAACATGGTGAGACTGTGGTTTATCTGCCTAAAACTTTGATTGGTGTAGATAGTAACCTCGGAAACCGCCTTTGGTCCCAGGTTACTATACATGATGGATTTGCTGTAAAGTTTTACAAGCCTCTAGCCAAGGCCAAAGTCATTCTCTCGACGCAGCTATTGTACTCAAAGATACCAACAGGATTTATGTCAAGGACGATTGGGTTACATCACCCTTGAGTTCACTGTCACTAGTAAAATTGTGTCTGTAATTATATAATTAGCCATTTCTGATCGGGGAAAGAGATCAATAGGCGCATCTCCCGCAAAAGGGCCTCTAGAGCCGTTCGGCGACATGACTCTAAAGAGAGCGCAACTGAAAGTGGATAGAGTCACGAGTCAGCCTGGCCCGTCTCCACAGAGAAGCCCGCACTTGCATAAGCCCGCACTCATCCTCGCTCGGAATTGGAAAGGCATGTTCTGCTGCACAAAAGAGCATGCCAGCATTCCGCCAGACGTGGGCCGTGCAAGATGGGGCCCGGGCCTGAATGACAGCTCGGGGACCGTCAGGTGATCGGCGAGCCCGCGTGATTGGCGAGCCCTCGTGATCGACGCAATCGCTTCTTCTCATCTCCTGCTAAGTTCGACCAGAAGATCAGCTCTTCCCGCTTCACTGCAAAGATGCTTTTTTAGATTCACACGAAACGCCCACAAAGTAAGCCAGGTGCAGCAGCAGCGCCTTAGATGTATTATGCAATCAAAGAAAGTGAAACACAAAAGAAATGCAAAGATATGAAGGTGCGGTGGTTTATGCTTTGGCTGTCAATCAGACAAGCTGCTCTAAGCCTGTCCAATGATTAACTACAGCCATGTATTTTCTGTCTAATTATCGAACGTATTTGTCTTCGTATAGTCTGCTATTTGAATAACTGCTATTATTCCTTCAAAAAAGCACTTTCAAAGATTTTCAAGTTGCTGAAAATGAATAGCCTATAGCAGGTTTGGGGGACCAAGTAAGTGGCTACAGTTTTAAGGTCAAAGTGGACACAGAGGGGTAGATCCACAAAGAGAGAATACTGGGTGCAGTTTGTGTTGCTTTTTGTGCATTAGCTGTCTGCAAGCAACAAGCAACTGATTTGCTAAAGTATTGATGCAAATCCGGTAACCATGCAATCATGCTCAAATAGTTAGCTAGTACAATCAGTGATGGTACAAAAGCACAAGACCAAGACATGTAAATGAGTGGAAACAATGTCAGGGAGGAAGAGTGATGTAGTTTTCTTAATAGGAGATATAGGTCCTGGCAATGTGGGTCAATACTAACTTACTAAGACAAAAATACAAAAATTTCACTACAATGGAAAGGTCTCAGACAGAATCAGTGTCATGTAATATCAATGCTGTATGTGTTGTTTGACACGATGGAGTGGATTGTAAAGAAATTTAGCCAGTACAAATACAACAACATTCATTGGAAATATGCTTGTCATTTACAAGGGATTCATTTTAGTTTGGCACACACATAATGGGCACAAATGAAAATAAATTTTTTTTAAATGGAACCATAGAGCCACAAATGAGATTTGTTAAATTACCAGCAAATTGGCCTCTTCAATATTTATTGGATGTATTCACTAGCTAGAATTCACCAGAATTGGACAACTTCAAGCTAATGCTTTTCATTACAGTAACATGGATGAAAGTCAAATGGGAGTGGATGTAATATTTGTGTCTATACAATGAAATAGCCTACTCAAATTATAGCAGAAAACAAATTAGAGATGGAAGGACATTTTTGTTTTCAAGTAATTCTAGTCTTGAATGACTTAGCTTGTGACCACAAATAAAGTTCTGTCTCTGTTATCCCAAAGTATGAAATATCCACTCTGTGGCTATGTCACTGGTAGTGCAGTGGCATACACTTTCTGTTCACTGTGGGTGCTTTTTTAATCATAGATCTGTTTTCTGGTACTAGTGACGGTTTAGCAGGTCCCAAAACATTGCAGTCCTTTCGTGGATTCCCCCCATAACAAAGCTGTCGCAGTCAAAACTGTTACAGTACCACAGAAGCGGTCGGACCGGTTCTGTCACCGCGAGACGAGCGCGTGCTCATCAGGTGGAGGTTCGGGCAGAGGAACAGGAATGCTGATTGGGAATGCAGAGACCTTTCCACGGACCCCGTTCCCCGTTGACTTCCCTCGCAAAGAATGTCAGGCAGGCGAGAAAGTATGAGATCGAAAATGTCATCGGTGCATCTCAAAATCTTCAAATATGAATCTCCAAATGTTATAAGTCACTTGAATTCAGAGGTTGTGCCAAGAGTCCTTTTTGGGTTCACATATTTCTCTCCTTTGCATATTTTTAATGGTAATTGAATGGTGATTTATTCAAGGTTACAAGTTCACAGTTCCCTGACCACTGCACTACTGCCTCCCATTTATGCTCATGAGTGCTATGCATACTGTAGATCAGGGCATAACAGTATGTCAAAACACCTGTCCCAAACTTTCACAGAAAGGATGAACGTGCTTGTTTTGTGCACAAATATAATTGTGTTCTATTGCCTGGTACTATGGCCAGCAGGCTTTGCTGTTCCCACTCCATGTTCTCCAACTACAATACAAAATGACCCTTTATTTCTTAAGCCGTTTCAGTCATTTTTTTCTCATGCTTATTTTAAGCCGTAGAGCATGGATTCACTCTCAGAGGCCAAAGGTTATGTAACATTTACGGTACCTTCAGCTCAAGAGTCCAGTTTTGCATCAGTTGTTCAACACGCAATGAGTGAAGGTCAAGTAAAATGTATCAGGGGTTTAAGCAACCAAATACATAAGGGGTTTCTGTTGTGTTTTATGCAATCTTCTTAAATATGTATTTAAAAACTTTGAAAATACTTTACACAGCACTGAAAACTGAAAAACAGGTCTCAGTTATTTTAAACCAGGGCACTAAAAGCAGCAGAACATAAGCCATTGTTCAGTTCTGCTAAATGTAGAACGTTGCAAGGAATAACATGCTCTGCTTAATACTCACTGTTGGGGATTAACCCTATCAAGCTTGCTGGATAAATGTATTGACCGTTACAGAGCTCCTATTAGACAGCACAGGAGTCACCAAGTGTCGGTTAATGGCTTTAGTCTTTCATGAACAGTAACAATTCTCTTTCATGCAAAAACAGTAACAAGTGGTTATGTTGTACAGTATATGCATTGTATACATATAGGAGCATATTGTCACTGACTTCTGCACATACAATCGCAATACTGTAGGTGAAAAGGAATACACGCGCTGCTCAATGAGAATACTGCAGAAGCTTGGGATACGTAACTTGTGCTAGACCTATTAACATAATTACGTAACTGACATCATCAGTAACCACTTACAATATTTTCAGCACAGTCTCTGTGATGTAGCATGTAGAATTCACAACACTCACAAAATGTGTTCAATTTGCACAAGTGAGTGTGACACCAGTGAATGGTTTGTGTAATGTGCCAGAAACTGGTTTGAGTTGAAACGGGGCAGATCTGGCAAAGTTAAACATGCAAAACGCTTGCACAATTTTCCTTGCCTTCCCGGAGCAGTTTTGCTTTGGGCAAAGTTTACGCTTTGCATGCTGCTTTCAATAAATAACATGAAGAGTTGCTTGATACTCAATCCTTGCGTCATTCTGTCCAATCGCTAAGTGCCTCACTTAATGTTCTCAAAGTGAGGTTTCCTCGCCCTGAATTGGCCTCTTTGATTAAAGTGAGAGCCAAGGAAGCCTCCCTCTCCCAGCCGAACGAGTCATTCCAGGTTGCCTGAGGAGATGGGGCACAGCCTACGGAATCCTGAGGATCAGGGTGGCAGCAGCTGTCACTGTTCCATGGGGACAACTATGGAAATGGAATATACTGTACTGCAGTATATTGTAAATATGCAGATTTATGGAACCGGACAAATCTGATATGCCAAATATACAAAATATTACACAAATATCAATATGAAAAAATAGTATAGCAAGCATACTTATAAACATTAATTGTACTTCAGGTGTACTTCAGCATACCATTTTTCAACATGGGTATGCACAGTAGTATACAAAAAAACTGCAATATTTGAAAACTGTAATCATTTATATATTTGCAAATATGTAGTTAAGTGTCATTAGTGCATTCACTGAAGACACATTTCAGACCTGACACCACAGCAGTAAGGCTGCCTCCCAATGTCGTCTCTACAGCCTGGCTAACAACCAACCTCAAGAAGCCACTCAAGGCACCAGGGTGTCAATCATCTTATGAGGTAGAAACGCAGCGTCTTGGGGGTGGGGCCTGAAATGAGTCTGGGGCTATCTCAGGATTGACTGATTGATTTTGTGGTCAAACACAGCCCTGGGGAGTGTGTCCATCTGCACATCCAGAAAACACAGGAGCTTGGTTAACTAATTTATTTATTTATATTAATTTTTGTGTTTATTTAATATAATTTTTTTAAACACGCTATATTTAACTAACTCACCGATTGAATGCATGCAAAATATAACTGTATTTCTATGTTTATATGTGCCATTTACAAATTTTTATTTACTTTTAAATACTCATTTTCTTTATAATGTATGCTGTAACATGTACAAAACTCAAAAAGGTTATACGAGTATTATTTGGGGAAAACTGAAGATGAAAGAAACAGTCTTGAGCATTCATTGATTTTTTTTATTTGTTTTTTTTTCTCCTCCCCTTGCCATGACCTGAAAAGCACAGTTCCTTTTATGTACCTTCTTCGAAGCCTCCGTCATGTGCTATTATCCATGTTTAAAGAGCCCAAGCAGAGGTGGCAGCAGCAACAACAGCTCCGTTGTTTCTCATGCAGCGCGTAGCCATGCTGACATGACAGCCCCTTTGCGTAGCCACTCGTTTGGACCCCGTCATTCCTGCATTTGCCCCCCCCCCCATGTTTACTCTTATTTCATTCACTGTCAAAGCCCATATGATACGCATGTCCTAGACATCAGCGTGTAATGTTATGTGTAAACATCAAGAAAGGACAACTTGTGTTGAAACCGTTCAGTTTATTCTAACTTTTCCAGGAAAAACGCAGCCATGTTGGATCACAAGGCAAACCGAGGTGTGAAATGATGGCACTGATATGCCCACATGGTGAAGAATGTCCAGAAAACAGTTTAATAATGAATAAACTCATCTGAGATAGGATTTCAACAGTAGTTTATTAATTAATAAAGGCAATAAATTCCATGCAGTACATTAAATTAAAACAGCTGTGTGTGATTATCTCAAGAGGGTGGACTTTGCCCTTTGAACCATTGCAGAACATTTTAGCACATTTTATTCAGCCTGCAGCTAACCATGAGGGGACTCAAAACTTTCCGTGGAGAAGAACAGAATGTTCCGGGGCATACGTCTGCATTGTGATCTATTTAGCATTATTGCCCAGGTTTTCACACAGGTGACAGTGTTGAATGTTTACTGAATGGCACAAGTTCTATAATGCACAGTACAACTGCTTACTTGTACTTGTGAATAGCAGTATTATTTCATAGAACCCTACAACGTTAGGGTGCAGTCACCATTTAAACATAGAACCAACTGTTTGTTTTAATAGAATGCAAAAATGTTTGATGTCATGCTAGCATACAGGGATTGTGGTATTTTTATTGCCTTTTTGGAGTTGTTCATTTTCAAGTACCGCCAACAGTTCCAAAATAACTGCAGCATGATCAGTCACAAGAGTCTATTTTTGATAGCACAAAGCATGACCTGTAGTAATGGTCTATTTATGTTGAATGCACTTGTGGTTCTGTTTGTATTTGTTTAACACCACTAATTGACCAAAACGTACAGTGAATTCTAAGGACTCTACATCTATGTATTTTGTCAAAAATACAAACTGGAGAAACCAAGGGTATCCTAGATGTTTAGCTCATAAAATTCACAAAACCTATGCCATCAAATTCTTGACTGAGCAATCATACGCAAAGATTTTTCTGTACTTTCTTTTTCAGGATCACTGTGATCTCACATATCTTTCCACACACACACACACACACACGCAAACACATACACACACCCCCCCCACACACACACGCACGCACGCACACACACACACACATGCTGTACCCAGGCTTTGTCACAAGACCACTGGTCTGAGCATGTATAAGGAGAGAATTACCCTTACAGTATTATTCACTATGACTGCTCTTTTTGCAATAATACTAATACTACTACTACTCCTATTGATAATAATAATAATAATAATAATAAAAATAATCCACACCACCTGAAAAATATTATTAGAATATGCCAGGCAACATGTGCATAAAAAATTCATTCTGGGGCAAGATGAATTGACATAAAAGTTGTAAACATGTATATACAGAAATGAATTAATGTCAACAAATTTCAGTGATCTTTACCCATGTTTTGACTTTTACAGAAAAAAAAGCATTTGTTGACTTCAAGGTTTAAGTTAGAATAAGGTATTGGATTGAAGCAACATAGCTACCACAAGAAAATTAAATTATTTGGTTTTCAGAAAATAGATGAATGAGTTTCTCTTTCAGCATCTTTCTCTTTAAAGCTGGAATCAGAGTAGTCAAACATGTAACCTATTTTTTTTAATGATTTTGTTTTGTAATTCAGAGCCTACAGAGGTATAGTCAGAGGTAATTATTTTTTTAACTAGCAGCCTCAGTCGAACACAACAACACAAGTACAGGAACAGTCCCCAGGGCTTCTCCTTTTTTGCCACAAAACAAGAGTGTGGCCCAAGATTGAGAAACTTCACTGCCTACCCCTGCCTAAATATTTCTCTCTGCTCACAAGACCTGAAGAATCTGGGAGGTGGAGATTACCTGTTCGATAGGTGAGGATCGTGTTACAGGCCCTTTTTGCGTTGGCCTTGGTGGAATGTTCGAGTTCCTCCCTCCCTCCATTCCTCGCCTTGCCTCACCTTCAATGGCAGGCAGCAGAAGGAGGTCAGATGTGTTTCCTCTAATGTGGGTGAAATGTATATCCTAAGCAGCTAAGCAGTTTGATAATCGTGCAGTTGGGTTATGTGGGCTCTAGTAACCCAGTATGGTGGGGCAGGGGGAGGGGGGAGGGGGTGCAGGAAGGGGGGGGGGGGGGAGTGGTGCAGGGGACCAGGGTGAGCAAAAGCTTTTGCTAGCAGATCATCTGTATGAAGCCAGCCTCCTCCACTTCCCTCCTCGTCTGCAGCAAAGCAATATCACAAACCAGCACATCCACCCCACTAAACTCGGCCTGCCCTCTTTCCCATGGAGAATCACTCTCCATAATATGTGCTATTAAAAAAATCCTCAGACAGCCATTTCACTCTTTTTTTTCAGTCCGCTACTTTTTACAAATCCGTTTATGAAACAGGCCACCTGTATCTGGAGCACAGTGGTTTTGAAATGGCCTGGATGCACTCACAGCCTGCTGGAGTTGCTCCATCCTCCTCCTGTGTGAACTATAAAGGAATATTTATATACAGTATGTGAGTAAAGAAAGGCAGGCACTGCCAGAATGCCGAATCAATGAACAAGATGTCACGCTGCACATTACAACAGCAGTTATGAATAAAATGTGTTTGAAATTGCACCCGGGCCAGAGATGACAGATGGCTATCACATGAGCATATTACTAATTCTGTTATATGTGAGCTCATAGATTCCATTACACATAAAAACTGGTTGTGGTGTCCTTTCAATTAGTAGTCAGTTTCTGCCTTGGAAACATGGTTTGTGGGTTCTCTAGCCAATCAGTGACTTACAGTAAATGAATCACTGATACTAAAACACACCGCTGTCCAGAACTGGACATTCTGCCCTAATGCTATTTATTGCAAACACCTGCTGCAGTGCTTTTACGACTGACTGACTGACTGACTGTGAGTGGGGAATGGGATGGGAGTCACTAGGGAGTCTTTTGATTTTAACACTGCTCTTATAATACTGTTTCCATCCCCGTTTTCTCCATCCTCAGGAGAGGTACCTGCCATCATCACTCTATGGAGCACAGAACCCCTTTAACCTCACCTACCCTCCCTTGCCCCCCTGTGACAGCTTTACAGTTGCAGGGGGCATACGGAGTGCCAGTCAGCTGTTCAAAAAGCTGACTTGATCTTTTCCTACACCTCCCTATGCTCCCTCTAGTTTCTTGCCCTCAGTGAAACATGGATGGCCCCAGACAACACTGCCACTCCAGCAGCCCTCTCCTCAGTCCCCTCCTCTCACACTCCCAGTCAGGGGGGAACTCCATGCTGCAAAATCTGCTTCTCTCTCCTGCATCCTAACCCTCTTTCCCTCTACAGCTTTTGGCATTTTTGACAACCACCACCTGCCTTCCCTGACTACTTTGCAGATTTCTGGCACAGCTTTCAACTGGCTCCCTTTTTGCAGTCAGTTTTGAGATTTCAGAAACACTTAACAGGTGTCCCCCAAGGTTCGGTCCTTAGCCCTCTTCTCTTCATACCTTCTCTCTATTCTCTTCTCTGCGTTCTGTCTCCTCCTCCCACAGTCGGTTGTATCATTGCTACACAGATGACACAAAACTTTCTCTCCTCCAATACATTGGTCTTGCACCTACATATCTTCACTTACCTACAAGATATCCCTAGCAAATCATTAACTAAAGTGCAACAGAACTGCCCATCTCTGAGAATATTATGGCAGTTTGTCATTCATGCATATACATCCTGTACAACATCCAGAGAATCCACCCCTTCCTCAACACCTGTTCAACCCAACTGTGAACATAGGAGCTGGTCATCTTCCATCTAGACTACTGCAACTCCCTCCTAGGTGGCCTCCTAGACTCTGCAATCAGACCTCTGCAGCTCATCCAGAATTTTGCTGCTTCTGTGATCTACAACCTCCCCAGACTCCCTTTCTCTCCCTCCCCTGGATACTCACTGCAAATTCAAAATCATGGTGCTATCCCATCGGGCAGCTAAAGGTGCAATGGGTACAAATCCCATGTTACCCTTACAGTTGTTCTCCTTATGAAAGTACACTACATTACCAAAGGTTTCCATACACTCCTTAGTCTGGGGCTTTTTTTTTCATGGTTTGGGCTACGCCTCTTAGTTCCAGGCAAATCTTCATACTACTGCATACAATCGCATTCTAGACGATTCTGTGCTTCTTCAACAGTTTGGGGAAGGCCCTTTCCTGTTTCAGCATAACAATACCCCCGGGCACACAGCAAGGTACATATAGAAATGGTTTTGTCAGGAAAGGTGTGGAAGAACTTGACTGGCCTGCGCAGAGCCCTGACCTCAACCCCATCTAACACCTTTAGGATCAACTGGAAAGCCAACTGCGAGCCAGGCCAAAGTTCCAAATCAGTGCCCGATCTCACTAATGCTCTTCTGGCTGAATGGAAGCAAATCCCTGCAACAATGCTCCAACATCTAGTATAAAGCCTTCCTAGAAGAGTGCAGGTTGTTACAGCAGCAAAGCGTGGACCAACTCCATATTAGTGCCCATAATTTTGGAGGAGTTTTGGAGGTCAAGTGTCCACATACTTTACATACTTTAGGCAATGTAGTATCTCAGGCCTGCATCATGCCAAAAGGTGAATGTCAGCAAATCTTAGATAACATTCTCATGCATATTCAATCTATGTTAAAAAAATGAGTCAAAGGAAAGTAAATGCAGCATGGGTGTGTGCAAAAGTGTAAAAGTGCAAGAACAGCAAATTAATCTAGGATAAGGCTGTCTGCTAAGTAGTCAGGTTAATATGTGTACCCCAGCATACTGCCATAAAGTACACTGGGAGCAAAGATAAGTAGTGCATATGACTCTGAAGGCAAGAGATAAACATGAAAAGTCGAGAACTCAACATGATTGCACATACAGTGCAGTCCATAAGTATAAATATACAATTTTTGTTGTTTCGGCTCTGTATGCAAGCACAATGGATTTGAAATGAAACTCAAGAACATATTATCTTTGCAAATACACTTTATACTGTATGTTTATAGATAAAATTATGTATTTTTAAAAACACTCCCCATAAATACAACTAGAGCCATTCAAATCGCTGAATTTTTTTTTTTACACTGTTCATTTCATATACAAACCACAGACATGGTCAGAGACCTGAAAGGCATGCAGAATGAATCATTACACACCACAATCTCCTCTGTACAAAAATGGGTCTGTATGAGAAAAGCATAATGGGGAAAGGAGATGCACCATCAGCTGTGGAGGTCATTTACACCCCTATTGCATGAGATAGGATCACTTCACTGATACTGTAGTCCTTGGGCAGCGTCCATAAACTTAGTCATCGTGCTCTGTGGCAGTTAATAGTTAAACCAGGAATCCTTTGGTAGTCATTAAAGCAGACATGCCAACTGTGAATGTTTTACCAAACTTGAGATGCACAGTATGGTGGATCTTCTGTATTACAATTAAGCAGACTACATAAATGCGTTAATGGCTATGTTAATGCTTGATAGATGACCATTGTATTTCTCCTTATTTGGTCAAAAATGTGTGAAATGATATCACACTGTTATTGCTTTTTCCCCACCTTGAACTTAGAATAAGACAGTTACAATGTACTGAAGACTGTGCGCCAGCTTCAAACCCAAATAATTGAAGACACAAGCTATCAATAACAGTAACCGATAACGATAACCGAACATATATTGCAATGATTTGCAGACTATCTGCAGTTAATTAAACTGAAAGGCATAACTTATTTTTAGTTATGGCATTAAATAGTGTTCATAGACATTCTCCAAATTTGCCAACAGTTTGGAACCTTGTGGTGGGCATAAGCATTGCATGTACAAGATAGTATCGCATTCACTTTTCAGATGTAAAACATAATTAATTTGGTGGGTTGGAAATGCCATTTTGCCTACCATACAACAATATGAATTTTTATGTTGCACTTAATCGCATGAGCACTTTGGGGTGGGTCATTAACCCTTTAAAGAGTAGGTTTTTTTGGAATGTTTCTTCAGTCACGTCAAGATTTCTACGACTCCATTGCTTTCTACTACCAGTAGTGACTGTTACATCAGCATTAGAATGTTAATTTAAGACCATTCTAATCACATATTTGTGATCTTACACCTTAAATGGTAAAATTACCATTCAATCTCTTCTGCACCTTTTTAACATGTGAACATAGTATGATATTTACAAATGGGGGGAAGTGTTTTTATTATTATGGGTCAGCGGTTTTTCTTGTTACAAAAAAAAGGTATGTGGTAATAAAGCAAGAATAAGGCAAGGCTCACAAAAGGGGCTTATAGACTTCCCCACAAAGAGAGTTTTTAACACAAAATCCTGAGCTTGGTTGCATAAGGATGAACAAGATTTGGGGTTTCACCGTTATTTAAAGTACAGTATTTAAAGTACGGCAGAAACATTACTGCACTGGGGTCAGGGGGTTTGTACAGCAAAATGAGGAACAGCCTTACAAGCTGCACTTTGCTCCAGTACCATACCTGTATCTCACCTTAACACTTCTGTAGGTTGTTCCGACCAAAGAACAAAGGAATGGGAAAAGAGGCCAAACAAAGTGGCCCTAGTACCTGAGTACAATCATATAATTAAATGATATGTGAGACTGCTGAGCCTGTACAATGTTAGGTAACTTGTAAACTTATGTAAGACATTGGGCTATGGCTAAGGGGAAAAATTTTATTTGAGTTAAGCTAAATCAAGCCCAACATGTATTTTCATAAAGGTATACATATGCACTACGTTAAACACTACATGGCCAAATGTATGTGGACACCTGATATCCAACATCTCATCCAAAATGATAGGCATTAATATGGAGTTAGTCCACCCTTTGGTGCAATAACAACCTCCACTCTTCAGGGAAGGCCTTATAATAGATGTTGGAGCATTGCTGAAGGGGTTTGCTTCCATTCAGCCAGAAGAGCATTAGTGAGTTTGAGCACTGATTGGGCAATTAGGCTTGGCTCACAGTCGGCTTTCCATTTGATCATAAAGGTGTTGGATGGGGTTAAAGTAAGGGTTCTGTGCAGGCCAGTCAAGTTCTTCTGCATCATTCTCGACAAATCATTTCTATATGGACATCGCTGTGAACCCAGGGGGCCTTCTCAAAACTGTTGGGGAAGGACAGAATTGTCTAGAATGTGATTGTATGCAGTAGCATTAAGATTTGCCTTCACTGAAACTAAGGGGCCTACCCCAAACCATGAAAAACAGCCGCAGACCAAGGGGTGTCCAGAAACTTTTGGTCATCAAGCAGCTAGCTATCTCACCATTTATTCATAGGCAAGTCAGCTTGCTACCTGTGAACCTAACAGTTCAGTCAACACAAAATGTTAACTTTACAAGGCTAGTGATTGTTTGCTATAAGTCCTCATGTATAAGTTCTGTTATTCATATGTTTTCGTCTGGTCTACATAGCTACTTCTTCTCTTATTTGTCTGTTTGAATGCATTTAAACACTTTGCTTTGCAAATCATTCAGTATGAGAGAAGGTTGTCTGCCAAATTAATGCACTATAATACATAATATGTCTAACTAGCAATTGCTTAGATTAAATATACATTCAAGAGAGGAAGATTGCTCTTGCTACCAGTCGTTGCAACCCATGGTATATATCCATGGTATTTTCCTTGCAAAGATAAATAATATACCATTTAATTTCTTTGTTATTTGGCTCATTAAGCGTAGAGGCATGACGGAGGTTAAGTGTTGTGACGTCATGTGGACATTGTGTTCTTGAACAATTAAATGAAAGCCGCCTCTGCCAAATATTAACGTATGTCCAACATGGCCACGCATCCTACATACATTTGATAATAATCGGATTTCCGATTTGTTAATTACAGGCAATCTTATGTTTTAAGACATACCAAGCAAGAAGAACGTGAGTGGCATACAATAGCACATCTGGCCACAAAATCAATACATTATGACCACCGTAACTGATGAAGGAATATGGTAGGTTTACCAAACAGAACTGAACGCGGAATTAGAAAGGAAAAAGTCGCCACTGAAACTTTTAGAAAATTAATCGCCGATTTGAATCCAAAACAAGATAAACTAGAACTTTGTAGCGTACTCTGGTCCACTGTCTTATTCGTTGACGTAAATGGCTATTGTCGCCAGACGAAATACAAAAGGCCCTATATCCGATGGGAAATAAACGTTCTGCGTTTTGTCCCACAAGAAATTCTATATATTGGTTATTCACCTTCGATCGCGATAGGTCACAATGTCGGCTAATCAAATAAAAAAAAACTATTGTGTAAGAAAACACAACAGTCATAATATGTCTAAAGTGCAAGCGTGAATTGCGAAGAGCTAAGAACCGCTGAGCATAAATTGAAAATTACATATTTCCCCTAAAGCGACAGAAAACGTCTTCACCCCTAAGTCACCTCCAGATCCGATGTGAGTGTAGGTCTTCTGCCGTTTGACGTCTGAGAAGCATGAGACATCGAATGACGTCTGTACTAAAATGAAGGGGGCGTGTACACAGCCTATAGTAAAAAGAAAAAGAACACCCGTTTCTCGCTTATTTCAAGGCAGAGCACTGAGCGGATTATTGGTGTAACTTGCGTTTACGCGCGTAATGGTTTACTTCAGATAACTTATATAACCACTGCGAGGGGAATTAACGATTCAGTACATTTTTTAAATAATAATTTCCTACTTAAAAATATATTTATTTTATTTAATTATTTATGTTAAAGTAACTCAGGAATCACTACTGGAGGAGTGCACAATTTGTTATTTTTTCACGAATAGCCGTCAATTCACATTATTTATTCGTCTCAAATGGACTAAGTAACGTTCCTTTTAGGACTCGCGGCAAGAACGAAGGACACAAAATAAGCCTACAGGTCCTCTAAAGAGACTGTACTATAGCTTGCGTTTTAAGGAGGCACGGTGGCGGCATTCGGAGATCTACAAGGAGCCTGACAAGCGCCCGAGTCACTGTTGGAATCGCGAAATAATTTTATTAGTTTCCAAAAAACGCCTACCGCCATCATGCCCAGCATGCGACATTCGTACACCGTAACTGTTCCCGAAGACCCCCCAGCCGCAGCCTTTCCGTTCTTGAAGCCAGACCTGCGGCGGAAGACCTCTGCAGTGTCCGGTTCGGTGCTGGTGTCCACGTTTGTGGGACTCCTCATTAACCAAGCCAAGGTAAGACAGGCTTATAGATAGGCTATGTGTAAAGGCACAGTGCCATTTAGCAGGCTGCCGGCCGAAAGGCCTTGCTCGGACTATTCTATAACTTGGCTAACTACGCAGGATTTCTCGGGGAAATCTATTTATGTTAAAAGAAGCGGAAGGGTTCGCCCATAGTGGTGGGTCTGGCATTATTATCCCATGATGTTCCTTGGTTAAGTTACGCGTTAATACTTGGCACAAATTAGCTAAAAATGATTCTAAACCGAGAAAGTAAGATAGTATTGAGTAGAAGAACGTGTTACATCACGTATAGGGACGGGACCGTTCTTTCGTCCTCATTCATTAATGTTAGCCTTTGCCTTTTGAAAATGGCATGATTTCTAAGCAATTTGATATAGGCATACGATAACATTAAGGGTGCCATTCCAGTACAATCCAGTATGTTGATGACGGTTAAACAGCTTACCTACCCTTGGTACATGTTTCAGATAAAAGTACCGTTAGCCAGCATAGCACGTTCTTATTTTCTTTGTTTTTGTGTTATTACCAGTCGATGCGAATCAGAAGGCTGTCTGCACCGTTATTTTTGCATCTTGAGCATAATATAACAAAACAGCCTGGCTGAGTAAGCGAGCAGTTTCTGTGGAGCGCCATGCGGAGGCGGAGTAGCTTTGGCTTGTGGTGAGGGCGCTCTGCTTGTTCGTGTGCAGCTGACTGGTTATGCAACAGACAGCAGTCGCTTTTTAGTCCACACTCCTCTAGAGACGCTGGCGGCGCGCCACGCCACGCCACGCCACTCTGCGCCCTCCTTTCGGACCTCCAGAAGTCTTTTAGCCCTGAACGCAATGTGCGGGCAAATGCCCTATAGTAGACTGATTGTTGCATACTTACTATAGCGAGGCTGGACCTTTTGGCTCCAGCCCCCAATATTTGCTATTTACCAATGAGAGAATTTAATTTACGAGATAATTAAATTTTGATTTAATCATTGCACAACTTATTTTTCAGAATTTTCCACTTTGGAATGTGGGACCAAATGTTAAACT
Source organism: Anguilla rostrata (assembly GCF_018555375.3). Taxonomy (NCBI): domain Eukaryota; kingdom Metazoa; phylum Chordata; class Actinopteri; order Anguilliformes; family Anguillidae; genus Anguilla; species Anguilla rostrata. Next base: position 27,481,314 of record NC_057941.1, on the reverse strand, counting down.
GTTAAGAACTGAATGAACCTGTGAGAGCTGAATTAACATGGGACATTTTATTGTGTGAACCAGATATTGACACGAATACTCTTCACAGACCGTTAGCATTCTAGAGAAAAACATGTGCACATTAAAATGTCCTGTGTTAACTCAACTCTTGCAGCTGAGTACACATGTGTGCAGTAGGGAACATATGTACTCTGTAAGAGTGTATTTAACACTGAACGAGCACTGGGGGTGGGGTGATGACTGCTGATGCATTTTGGAAGCCTTTTTTATAAGCTACTGGAAGGAGCTTTGGAGCTATATATATTTACTGTATGTGTGGTCCAGGCCCAGTTACTCTCTTATGGCAAATTAATTATCATGTTCATAGTGGTAAAGTAGACAGTAGTGATGGATTTGTTGCATTTTCTCTAGTTTTATACTGATATACCACTTGGAAAGAACTCTCAGCAAAGTCACTGCAAAACAGCCGTTGTGTTGTTCCACACTGATGTGGCGTAATTAGTGTCTATCTATGGAGCGCTGCAGTTTTCCAAGAAAGCTTGTGCAGTTTAAACGCATTTCTTTTCCCCTAGGGTAACGCTCCTCTCCACTTTCGTTTTGAGTCGCTCTGCATAAGAGCATATGCTGAGTGACTGCAAGCATTCTAATGCAAAGATGTGGCCATTACCCGTGAAGCCTGTTTACCATTTAGCTGGGCTATTTTTCATATTGGGAGGTGTCAGCATCAAATGGAGAACCTGATTTGTTTTAGGTTCTCAGAACTATGTAGTTGCATAACACCTCAAGCTTTATTGCCTCTAGCCACCAGTACTATGATGGTACAGAGTTATATAATAGAGAGCGGAGTGTGAAACCCTATTAAGGGTTTTTTTGTTGGTAATCTCAAGTATTTCTTATCACTGTAGCATGTGACGGCTCCAGTCTTAAGATATGATGCCCTCAAGGTCTGAAGGTACAGTTGTCTCATTAGAAGCACGCAGCAGTTTAGTGTGCCGTAAAGCTGCCAAGACATCATAGAGTTCTTGTTGTTTTAAAAAGCCTCAGGGATTTCTGACTGACTGAAAAGCATCCGTTTGAGGTCTGAGGGATTTGGTATGAAAGGCCAGGCCAACCCTCTCTCAATCAAGCCTTTTTAACATTTTTCATCATTGAGAGGTGACATGTGGGATTGACACCTGGGTTGGCTTGGTCGAGTCTGTTTCCATTCAGTCAAGTTCGGGAAATTAAACTAAAATTCCGTTGCTGAATTGAGCATATACGCCTATACTGTAATGCCATATGGGATTTTTTATTTGTTTTATTTTTGCAATTGGTGAATTTAAGTTCATTACCCAAATTATGACTGAATCGAAATCAGGTTGACCTAGCCCTAAATGATGCACACAACCCTAAACAGACTCATCCTGAGACCTTTCAGCCCTCTAATACTGCCGTGATGCTTTTCCTGCATGTGATCCACCCCTGTTCTTTCTCAAGGGCCATCTTTAATGGCCAGCTTTCCCCCTCTGCCAGTCTTCTCCTGCTGCTGCTTTTGGTTCACCAGCAGGTAGCATGTGATGTCAGTGGCTCTCACCCCCCCGCCCCCCCCCCTTTTTTTTCTTCTCCCACGGGTTCTTTTGTGAACTGCTGGCACGCTACCATCAGGACACAGTGTTCTCCACCTCTCCCTGGCAAGGCCTGTGCCGGCTAAATTCCTGGACGGAATTCCATGGAGAGTAATTTGGCGAACGCATTTCATCCCGTACAGATACCCCCGCCCTCCTCTGAACAGAAAGCCCCACCCACAGCTGTGGGATAATTAACAGCGCATGTGTGCCTCTTGATTGCTGATTGATTTTGGCTCTGGGCCATTTGTTTCAGGCCAATCACTGGATGATTACGATGACACGAGACCTTATCACTATGGTGTGAGGTCATAAACTGGGCCTAGAACATGGTATTTGCCAGGCAAGGTGAGATTAGATGACAACAGTGATAAGTTGGACATTGACCCTGCAAGGTATCTACTCATTTATGGGTATAATTCTGCAGGGAAGGCCAGTTTGTTGCTCAGCAACTCAATTTCTTGCAGTGGAATGGACTATTCCAGTTCCTGTTCCTGAACTACTCCACTTCATTTAGTGTAGATGTTTTCAAACTTGTTACAGCCAGTCTTTTGATTAATTTACAGAGTTCAAAATCATTTGTTTCCTAATTTGATGTAAACTCTACTTTCTATCTGAATCGTTTGACATAAAGGCACAGTTAATTTTTTGTAGCTACTGACTAAAGGTAATTTATTCTTCATGGCATACAGTAATTTCTGACATAATGTGGCCATAAGTGGGTAAATCATCTTGTAGAATATTAGAAGTTCTAATATTCTAATTAAGAATAATGAGCGGTGTGTTTCAATGCAGAGGTTGTGATAGTGGCAGTGAAAACCAATGTACAGAGGGTATTGGTTAAAAGCCTCATCTTTCGCAGGTTTATGATGGTCCAGTCGTGTGTGATTGGTCCAGGCCTGGTCTGTGCTATGTCACTGCTCTGTGAATTGAGGGCATTGAATAAGGGCAAGCTGAGGTTGTGTAGAAGTTATGTATATTGTGGGCTGGGCTTGATTTCAGTCACCGTGCTGCCATCGCTACTCTGATGACTGGGGCCAGGGCAACTGCCTCCTGCTCACAGGGAGGTTATAAAACCAGGATTAGTGCCTCTCTGCCACGCTGTATCAGAGTGCCTGGTACACTGTGACCTACTTTCACCTCTCCGGTCAGAGAGAGAGAGAGTGTGTGTGTGTGTGTGTGTGTGTGTGTGTGCGTGAGAGAGAGAGAGCGAGAGAGAGCAATAAGGGATTACGAGCTAGCGTGTGTATGATTAAATCCCACTTTCACTCACACACACACGTGTACACACACATACTCATATGTCATTCGCACACCCGCACGCATCTGCACACCGCACACGCATCGCACGCGCTCTCGCACGCCTGTCCATTCAGCCGTACACACAAATGCACGTCGCGCTGAAGCCGCAAACGTATAACGAACCCGATGCACTCTGCACACACAACTTTTTCAGACGAGCCGCAGTAACTGTCTAGGAAAAAAAGTTGTCGGAAGCTCATTGTATTCTGAGGACAGCCAGCGCCCGTCGAAGTGTCGTCTCCTCAGAGCCGCCTCCTGCACGCCAGCGTTTCTGAGGCGGAGAGCACGCCCCCGCCGGTGGGAGTCGAGTCCAGAGCTGTGACATTACTCATTCCGGCGGGGGGGGGGGGACGGCGCTAACGGCTAACGGAGGCGGGGACGTTTGACGTCTTCGCCGCGTCACCAGCCGCGGCCCCCGTCCAGACGGATTTATCGCAGGTGCCTGACCAGATTAGTTTGGTATCAGGCAGATGGGTCAAAAACGGCCCGATCGAGGACGACCGCGCTCGGATCGGTGTGATTCCGGTCACAGGTCCGTTTGTGTGTGTGTGTGTGTGTGTGATTGCATCTGTGCGTGCTTGTATGGTTGTGTACACATGTATTTTTATGGTTTTGTGCGTGCGTGTCAGTTTACATTTGAGTGACAACTGCGATAAATGAACTTTAAAAAGTTCAAATGCATTTATGATTTTTGTTTTGTATATTAAATTCAGTTTTCGCCACCAACAGTATTCACTACCGGCATCTTCATGGCTAACACGCAGTCACGTTTCGTAACCTGGCTCTTGATTGGGCCGTGACAGGGACCTTGCTCTCTTTTATCCTTTCCTCAGCTGCACTGTGGAGCTGTTCCTGTGAGTCTCCGCTGTAACCCTCTGCACTGAGCAGAACAGACAGCAAATCAGTCAGGTGGGGGGGGAACAGCCCTGGCGTGACTCAGTGAAGAGATACAGTCTGCTCAGGGCAAGCGTGGCGCTGAACCCGCTTTATCAACAGAGCAAACACATTCCCTCTTGTGCCTTTGTGTGACCGCGGCGCACGGCGCTGCCAAATGGCTGTTCTCCCAGAACAATTGCGGCGGAGAAAGAGAAGCCAGTAGAGGTCAACGGTCCTGATACCAGACCTGGGCCTTCGCTGCTGAGAGGGAGACAGAGCAACGCGCGTTCCGTCACTGAACACGAGATCCGCGCGGGCTGTACGCCGTGTTCTGTTTTCTCAGGACAGGCCTGTTGGCCTCGCTCGCGGTCGGCCGCTCGTGTCCTCCGGAGGCGGGGCTTGCGGTTCCGCAGGTGAGGGAGCGGCTGTGTGAGGCTGAGCCCGATGCGGGTTCGGACCCGCCTGACCCGGACTTCCTGTCTCAGACAGACATCTGGGTTACCGCGAGGCCTCCGGCAAGTATCTGTAAAAATAGCCACGCGTGGAGAGAGAGAGGGGGGAGAGAGGGGGAGAAGGTTGAAACTGGGAGAGAGAGAGAGCGAGAGGGAGGATAGGAGAGAAGGAGAGCGAGGCTGAGATGGGGAGGAGAGATAGAGAGGGAGTGTGAAAATGAGGGAGGGGCAGAGGGAGGGTGAGAGAGGGAAAAAGTGAAGTTGAGACTGGGGAGCAGAGAGAGGGGGTGTGAGAGAGAGGGGGTGTGAGAGAGAGGGTGTGTCAGAAAGAGGGAGGGTGAGAGAGGGAGAGAGCACGGGTACGTGAGAGAAATTTCTGTCAGAAACCGAGAAAGGTGCCGGGGCGGTGGCGCAGACGCCGTTTTTGGCAAGGCTGACGTCAGCGGGGTCGCGCAATGGCAAGAGGGCCGGGTGTAATGCGCTTCTATTTCGGGAAGCCGCTTTATTAGGAATCAGCGTGCCGCAACCTCTGGTCCGGAACGCATCCAAGAAGAGATCTGCACAAGCGCCTGTCGCAGAACTGCGGCTGCACTGCAGTGTGCTATCGTCTGAGTTCTTTTTCCGGCTTAACAGTCACACCTGCATTCAAGATGACACGCTTGACACACGTCATCGAGTATTTCAGGGTGAGAAAGCAGATCCAGTACCTACACACCAATTAAAAAGTCAATTCCTTTAAACAGCTGCACAGACCATAGACTGCTGCCCTGACTGTGGTCATCCCAGAGATATGGGGCAGCAGCACTGTGCTCTGGATAATTACATCCAGGTGTTTGTGTAACCGCCTTTCTCTCATTATTTCACCGGGGGAATTTGAAGAGCTCAGGATTTCAGATGGGCCGTAATCCACGGTTAATGAATCTTTTGTTTCGGACAGATGGCGGGAATTTATATAATAATCAAACGTCACAGTTTTTCCAAGCCCCATCCACAGAAGTAGTCTAAAAAAAATCTCTGTCAGACATTTTTACACTGCCTATTTTAGAATAAAATGCAGTCAGCTTCAATGGTATGTTCCAGAACATTAATTTGGTCTAATAAAGGGCCCTCACAATGTAGGGAGTATGACAAAGCAATTATCAGTCCCCTGAGAAATCTGTAAATGCAATGGTGTGTATGACACAGACATCACGATTAAAAATCAGGGTTTTGAGAAACAACGGCGGCAATGACAAGATGTTAATATGTCAAATAGAAGACGGAACCAGATGGAAATGAACATGGACCACATTTTAGATTTGTTCCAAATAAGTTAATAACTGGATGACGCCGGTCACCGGCCCTGGGGTCACCGATAGGCAGTCAACGGCCTCTCTTTTTATGAGGGTCGGTCAGGCCTAGCGAGTATGTCACTGCACGACTTTACTTTACTGCACAACAGTACAAAATACCTCCCACATAAATCTATAATCTATAAACGGCAGTCAAAATGGCAGATAGGTGGCTTTGTTGGTGGTACAGAGCTATAAATCCCAGAAAAAAGAGGCCAGAAATCCATATTACGAAAGAAATACCATTGTGCTAATGCACGTATTTCAATGCATGTATTTGAAATACAAGCTGGGGTTTCTTTTCCGCTGTCCAGAGTGGATGCCTGAAGAAACACAGCATGAGCTCAGGCGTGATCTTTCTGTGGGAACTTGGTGTGCCGCCAAATGCTGACTTTTAGCTGGGACAGGGTACATAGGGTCTCTGCTGGACTCATAAACTCTGATAAGAGTCAGTTTAACACCGAGAATCCTGCTTTGTGCGCCTTTTTACGCCCCTCCCGTGAGCCTGCGACCCGTCGTGCTCGTAACGTGCCGCCGCTCAGCGCTGTGACTGTAAACCTCACCTCAGCGTGAGCCTCCTGTCGGACTCCGTTTGACTGGCTCTCTCCGTATCTCAAACACGCGCTGCGATTTCTCCCGTCGCTATCGGAGTCCTCCTCTCCGCCTTCAGCGGCCCGTCGCCGTTATCCTTCAACCATAATTATCACTCGTTCCCGCCGAATAACTCTGCTTTTTAATAACAGTCCTCTACTGTTTTTAACTGTAGAATTGTCGCTACACTGTGTCATGCTGCCAGTTTTATTTTGTCGTTGAGAGTTTTTCTCCCTTATTGCTTTTCGAACAGAATTCCAAGAACGCTCATGGCCTGGTGGGACTGCGGAACCTGGGGAACACTGTGAGTATGCGGCCGGAACCGAGTGTCAATCATGCTGTCAATCATCTTAAATAACACTCACTTGCCCAACAAGGCAAGGCCACCAGAATCAGTCAGGATAAAATCCAAATCTTTTGTTTCTTTGTTCTCCTGTTCAAACACAATTATGTATCTTCCAAGCTGACATACATCTTGAATGCCAGGTGCCAAATTAAACATATTGGATCGACATGTCTTCCATCACACAGGCAGTCCATAAATCCCAGACAGGATGTGTTCCTGCACAATGTGCACATATGTACAGTTTAACCCTTCACCTGTGCTGAACTTTGACCCTCGGTCTTCCGTTCTCAAAAGTGTGTGCGTTCGTTCTTCCGCAGTGCTTCATGAACTCCATCCTGCAGTGTCTGAGCAACACGCAGGAACTGCGGGACTACTGCCTCCACAACTCGCACCAGCAAGACCTCAACAACAACAGGCGCGCCAGCACCGCACTCATGGAAGGTGGGTCGGGCAGACGCGCCCATTCTCCGCCCCCACACGCCAGCTCCCAGTTGACCGCAGATCCTGCAGAAACCTGCAGAAACCTGCAACCGTTTCAGTTCAAATTTCCTTCTTTTCAAAGCGGTTAGCAGACACATTTAGCCAGAGGCACTTGGAGAAGGTGCGACATGGCACGTAAGCCACCAATAAAGGAGTAGACCATAGCCCTTTTCGCACAAGCATCCTCTCCTGGCACTTTGGAAGAACTTTTCCATGTATGAGGTCATTCACTGTCACATGTCCATGTCCCACAGAAGTGATAAAGAACTTTCTAGAGTTCCCGTTGGTGTATGTGCACATTAAAATGTGGCGTGGTGTTAGCTGTTGTGATTCACTTTTTCTTCATTGGCATGCTACTTAGAAAACAGGGATAGCTTCCCCTGCTAGTAAACCAAAAGTAACAAAATCACATCTTGTTGTGACTGTATACATCACGGTTATATTCTTGACTTGCAACCCATCTCATCGTTAGCTCTTTTTAAGTATTTAACAACTGCTTGTTCAGACAGCAATTAAAGGCGCTGTCATGCATGAATGCAGTCAGCCCAGTAAACTAGCAGATAGTCCTTGGCAGGGTGAACAAGAGAAGCCACTAGTGTCAGATAAAGTTAATGCAGCGTGCTTCCGTGTTCCTTGTGTGAAAGCGGTTAAGTAAAGGAACAGCAGCAGTTCAGTAAAAATGCCATAAAAGAAAAGACATGGCCTCAATACGTCTAGCGCTCATTAATTCCATAGAGCCTGATTTGTCAGATATTCTGTTACAGGGATTCTCGTGAACTGTGCTATGCCTGTAGCTCCAGAATGTGTTTTGCACAATGCTGGTTGTACTAGACCTGTATCATTCTTTGTCTAAGCTGAACTGTATGGTTTTGTTTTTGTGTGTTTGCGTGTGTATGTGATGTCTAACAAATGTTAAAACCCAATAACCATACTGTTTAAAATTAAAAAAATAAAAAAAGTCTAGTGCTCTGTTGCTGCAGTGGCTTGACGTGCCCCTGTCCTCTGGTCTCTTCCAGAGTTTGCTAAGCTCACCCAGACCCTGTGGAGGTCGACCAGCAGCGACGCGGTCAGCCCGTCTGAGTTCAAGACCCAGATTCAGAAGTACGCCCCCAGATTCGTGGGCTACAAGTAAGTACCGCCAAGTACACAGGGCCGCCCTGTCATTGCTGTCCAGGACAGAGGGTTGGGACAGTAAAATTTTCAGTGTGAAACTCTGCTAGAAAGCACTTTCCTCTCACAGCATACCATTCCTCTTGAAGTCATATAAATTAACACTGAATATTTCACAGTAGAGTGACACATTCAACACTGCACGACAGTATTAACAATTTATCATTCTTTCTCTGAAATTCAAATTGAAGTGTTCTTATAGACCACTCATCGAGTATTGCCAAAGCAATTATTTACATAAAAATGTAAATCAACAGTTAGAGCAGTATCAACATTAAACTCGTGTTTACTTATTATTAGAATTTTTAAAGATTACTAATCATTTAAAAAATGATGGTAATAATTAGAATCTCATTCTGATGCAGCCAACAGGACGCCCAGGAGTTCCTGCGCTTCCTGCTCGACGGCCTGCACAACGACGTGAACCGCGTGGGGGTGCGGCCGCGACTGCGCGTGGAGGACGGCGACCGCTTGTCGTAAGTAGCGCGCGCGACACGACCTCGCCGTGCCTGAGAGCCGCGTCCTGCAGCGCGGCGGCCAGAGCGCTTCACGTCACTGCTGTGAACGAGCGGAAGAAGAATCGCGGGACTCTCAAAAGACGTGTTAAATGAGCACCGCAATCGAACGAGTTGAAAGGCAGCGATGTTTTATGCCCTTTGTTTGGGCTCCAACAAAGCTGTGAGGCACAATTAGACCTTTTTTTGTCATTTTCCATTATTTCCCCACATAAGTAAAGATAGGCAGTTTCAGCCAGCATCTGAGCCGATTCGGTGGTCTATGCGAATAGCTGAGAATCTTGCTGTAGGGTTCCTAATGGGCTCCTGTGTTATCATGAATACTACATTTACACTTAAAGTCACTGATTGGTGGAGCCGTGATGCCAGGTGTGGCACAGGCGTGTGTGGGTGGTGCTGTCCTTTATTTACAGTCCTCTTTGTGTGCTGTTCTCCACAGAGACAACGAGAAAGGCAGAATGATGTGGAACAAGTACCTGCAGAGAGAGGACAGCAAAATAGTGGGTGAGTGGGCTGCTGTGTTCCCTGCTCTTTCTGCGGAGCGTGTGTGTGTGTGTGAGTGCGTGTGTGCTCTTTGTGCGTGTGTTGGTATGTGTGTGTCTGACTGTGTGTGCCTGTCTGTGCAGATCTGTTCGTGGGACAGCTGAAGAGCTCTTTGACCTGCAGTGACTGCGGCTACTGCTCTACTGTCTTTGATCCATTCTGGGACCTGTCACTCCCCATCGCCAAGGTGTGTATTCCTCATCTATACACGCACTCACACACACACACACGTACACATACACATACATGTGTAAAGCATCAGTACATAACAACATAAGCAAACAGGCCATGTAGGCTGGGCTGGGTCTGAGCTGTCAATCATGACGTGTCCTGTGTGTGACCCTTGCCCTGCGTGTCTGTCCCTCTGCAGAAAGGCTCAGGGGAAGTGAGTCTGATGGACTGCATGAGACTCTTCACAAAAGAGGACGTGCTGGACGGCGACGAGAAGCCGGTGAGCGCTTGTCTGTCTCCTCTGTTTCTCCCTCCCCTTTCCCCTTTACCTGCTTCGCCCACACAGTAAAACGTTCAGTGTTAAATCAGCTCTTACAGTGTACATGCGGTCCCTGTTGGACTCATGAACGCTGTTTGTGTTGAATTAGCACTGGACATTTTACTGTGCAGCCAGTATTCGCTTGTTGCATTCGATGATTCTTCATGTTGCTCGATGCTTTTTTTTTGGCCCAGGCTACAATGCAAGTCATAGACACTGTACTTTGTATTGTAGCCTTGCTTCTGCTCAGTTAAATATTGTGTGTGTCTCCTTTTTGTCTCTTACAGACATGCTACAGGTGTAAATCCAGGAGGAAATGTATGAAGAAGTTCACCATCCAGAAATTCCCCAAGATCTTGGTGCTTCGTATCCTTCCACAAGAAAACCACAAAAGTTACAGATAATTATTATTATGATCTGTTGTTACTGCTGTGATTATTATTGTGCGTGTGGAAGTGCGGGCTGCAGTGATGTGCGTATTGCTTTTAAAAGTGTGCTTCTTGACTGCGGGCCTCGCCTCAGATCTGAAACGCTTCTCCGAAGCTCGGGTCAGAACCAGCAAGCTCACCACGTTCGTCAACTTCCCCCTGCGGGACCTGGACCTGAGGGAGCTGGCGTCAGAGAGCAGCGGTGAGCCCCCCCGCACGGCGGCTCAGCCGTACCCTTCTGCCGCCATTTACGCCGCCTTCGCTGTGACTCACCTGTGGGAGTTTAGGTGCAGTCATAGTAACGACATTAACAACCGTACAACCATCCTCTGTTTCTCCCTCTCTCCCCCTTTCTCTCTCTTTCTCCCTCTCCCCTTGTCCCCTCCCCACTCCCACTCTCACTCCATCCCTCTTTCTCATTTCCTCCCTCTCTCTCTTTCTCGTTCTCTCCCTCTCCCCTCCTTCTCACTCCATCTCTCTTTTACACTTCCTCCCTCTCTCTCTCTCTCCCTTTCTCCTTATCTCCCCCTTCCCCACTCCCCCCTTCCTACTTTCATTCTATTCCTCTTTTTCACTCCCCCTTCTCTTTCTATTTTTAATTCAAATATACTTTATTTGCATGACAAGTAATTTAAATACACTAACAACCCCCTACCCAGGACGTAATATTGAAAGGTAAACAAATGGAGAATAACTGTATAATGGGTAGTGCATTAAATATCTCTCTCTCTCTCTCTCTCTCTCTCTCTCCAGCGGATGCAGTATATAACCTGTACGCAGTGTCCAATCACTCAGGCACCACGCTGGGCGGTCACTACACGGCCTACTGCCGCAACCCCACCCTGGGAGAGTGGTACAACTTCAACGACTCTAGGTACGCCCCCCCTCCCCCACGGGTCCCGCCTCCACACACATGCCCACTGGAGCGGCTTCCCACACTGAACAGTAATGGAGGGGTATTTATAAAAAGATAGCATTAAAATGTGGGATCTGATTGGTGGATGAGTCTCCTTGAGTCTCGCACGCCCACGCATGCCTATGCACGTACACACAGTCACGCTTGCTTATGCGCACGTACACACAGTCACGCTTGCTTATGCGCACGTACACACAGTCACGCTCTCTCATGCTCTCACGCTAATGTACACCGGGTCGTAACCCCAGGCATGCACATGCACGCAGATGCATACACAATTTCACTTGTGTACACAAACACATATGCGCACACTCACACAAGCACACACACACACATACGCACACACACACCCAGACACACACACACACACATACACATGCACACACACGTACACACACACACACACACACACACATACACACACTCACCCACACACGCACGCACGCACACACACACACATACACGCACACACACACACATACACATGCACACACACACACACACATACATACACACACACACTCACCCACACGCACATGCACACACACACACACACACACACACACACGCACAGTGAAGGTCGTCTCTCCCTGAGTTCAGTGTCAGTGATTATGCTGAAAGGAAATAGAGGCTTTATTCTGCTCACTGGCAGAATTCCTCTGCTCTCCTTCCTCTCCTCCCTCCCTCTTTCACCCTCTCTCTCTCTCTCTCTCTCTCTCTCTCTCTTCACCTCTCCCCCACGCACTCTCCCACATCTCTGTCAGCGTTATTCTCCAAATATATCCGCCCCCCCCCCTCCCCCCGCTTCTCAACCCCCTCCTTTGATTCACCGCAAGCGTTCTTTTCTTTTCCTTTTCAAAGCCTCGGCTCTCCTCCTCTGCTTATCTGTCCATCTCTGCCCCGCATGTTTCCCTCTGACTCAGCCTACGCGAGCCCACTGCCCACCTCAGCCCTGCGCTTCTGCCTGTTTGTCTGACTGACTGACACTCAGCCTCCTGCCCTCATGGAATAAAGTACTGCAGTAAAATATACGATGAGGATACAGAAACAGAAGATACAGATACTGAATAATATATGAGCAAAAACGGCCACTCCTCCAATAACCGTTCATTTCCCCCGCTACCGAAAGGGAATATACTGTTAAATATCCAAATGAAATATATACAATACAGTCAACACTTCACTCTGTATGGGCAAATAAAACTATTATCGCCTCTTTCACATATTGCAATATATTATTGTAAAAATATTTACTTTTGTGGAACATATTTTCAGAAAAGAGGTGGTGAGAATGGGTTGGTCTATGTAACTCACGCACACCCCGCCCCTCTCTCTCTCTGCCCCTCCCTCTCTTCCGCAGGGTCACGCCCATGTCTTCCAGCCAGGTGCGCAGCAGCGACGCATACGTGCTGTTCTACGAGCTCGTCACCTCCTCGCGGGTGTGAGGCAGCCGCGGGCGCGGCTCGAGGACAATTGTGGCCCCCATCGGGCTGATGTCACGGCAACAGGGGCGGCCCGCCTCCGTTTGACGTCAGCCACAGACAGCAGGACTAGTCCCACGGGCTGGGGGGTGCGTGTGTGTGTGGGGTAGGGCTGCTAAATCTGTCCGTGGACTTCTGAGAGAGAGCCGGAGGAACTCGCTGTAATCCTGCCCCCACATCCTGCCAAGGCCCCCCCCCCCCCCATCAAATATCCTCTCTCTCCCTGCCCCCCCGCTGTGTGGTTCCTCAGGGGGAGGGGCCCCTATGCGTGTGGCTGCGTTTCCAGGCAATAACCCAGACGGCTGTGCCTCCCTCTCCATGCGCCGTGACAGGACTGCGTCTCCCACTGCGTCGTCCCTTTCCTTTGCATTTGTTTTTGTTTTTTGTTTTTTTAGCATCGCGCTAACCTGAAAGACTCACTCCACGTTTTTCGTTTTCGTCCCGAACTCTCTTGGCGGGGAGCGTACTGGGAGACAAACGGTGGACGGGGACGTCTCTTTCCCCGCCGAGCGCCCCCCTTTTCCCCGCCGGCGCCTCAGCGTCCGTCTCCGTCTTACTTTCCCCGCGGCCTTCCGCTCCGTCTCTCCCTCCTTCCGTCTCTGGAAACGGACGCCGGCCCTGCAGCGCTGGAGCCGCAGTGCGATCTCAGGGGACGCTCGCAGCCCTCCCCCCTCCTCACCGTCACTTACGGTTTCAGTTTTGTGAAGGAAATCTCACCTGTGAACTGACACAGGGTGGCCGGACACTTTTGAGAACATGATCCTTGTGTATTTTTGTATTATGATGCAATATGGAAAATGTACTATACAGTGGTGCTGCAAGTGGCCATGACAATTTTTTTTTTGGTTAATTTAATGGGCTAGAGGCAAGACTTTTATTTTATGCTGACTGGTGACAATGATGTGATGAATTCACTGTTTTTAAACTAGCAGGAGAAAAACATATATATTTAAAAGGCATATATATTTATATATACCTGAATAAATATGAAAAAACAGACCTCTGTACTTGTGTTTTATTGTGGTGCTGTTTGATGGGCGCTTAGGCACATATGAACGTCCTTTTGTCTCACGTGAACTGATGAAAAACATACTCCAGCACTTACCTGAGCATGGACTGCCTGGGCCAGTTCCTGTGGTACCAGGTTGAGTTTAAACCGGATGAGGTAGGCCAATCGTTCGCTACCATGCAGCACAAAGGAGGATGTACGCTCTGTCCACAATGTGAACTGTTCTTCTGAATAGGGTATTGGGTAATGTCTGAATCCTTGGCACTCTGAGTTCATCGCTGATTCTACAGTGAAAACAGAAACCAGCAGACACTGTGGTTCTTCAGAAACAGAACTAAGGACTTGGCTAAATAGTTCACACACCTCGTTTCCGAAACTAAAATAAGTTCCAGGTTGAAACCATGAAAGAATTGAAGTCACAGCCACAGCCCTGTTAAGACTGGACTTTGAGATTCCGGCAGTGCTCTCTGTGCACGTGCTCACTCTGAGCTCCGCTTGTTTGAAGATGAAGGAGCCACTGTGTGGAGCAGTCCACAGTCTGGCTGGAGTCACTTCAGGTTGCTGAGAGCAGGGGGAGTTACTGCCTGGCAGATCCAGTCCTGTGGGAAACTTCAATGAATTATTTAAGCAGACCATTTAGAATTAAGTCCATTTTGACTCGTCAATTGCAGATGTCTAAAAGAGTCATTTAAAAAGTACCGCACATAAAAAAGTTTTAAAAATTTATTTTGAATCATTTATATTCCAATTTCCTGTTGGAATTTGATAGATTACCCAGTAACTACTCATGAAACACATGCAAGGTACTTAATGTGTCATATAATATTAACTTTCAGAACCAGTTGTACTGTAAATGGGGTCATTGCACCTGTATCTGTCACTCACCTGATTTATATGAACAGTATTGCCAAACCTAGGAAACTGAATTCCAAGACCAGCGGGCATATATGGAACATCACTACTACTACTGCCATTCAGTATATGCATGTATCCAGAGTGACTTACAATACGAGCACAGGTGCAAAGGTCAGGCAGTAAAGCACAGTAAATCCCCAGAAGGAAAACGTATAGTCCCAAGAGAGACAACAACTGCAATGACTGCAGACTCAAATGACGTCCTGTCAGCAAACCAACTGAGCCTTCAACAAAGTTCACATTCATATCAACTAGTCTTCTTAAACAGGATTTGAAGACAGAAACAGATATTGCACCTCATGGGTTGTTAGGGCTGGTAAAGCACTATAGAGAGGGTTGGGGGAGGTGGTGGGGGGGGGGGGGGGTGGGGGTGTCGAGGTGCAGCTTAAAGAGAAGGCTCTTCAGTCCGCACTGGAAGATCACCAGCATCTCCGCTGTTAGGACTTCCTTGGTAACCTTATTCAACCACAAAGTTTACTGCCAGCTTTACAATGGCTGGTATGGAGCAATTAGGGGGTTTGTGGTTCAAAGCGGGAAAAAAAACACTTAATGTAACTCCCAGTGCAGCTTGTATAGGGATGTTATGCCAGAGGCTATACATACAAGTAGGTTAGTCTAACAGCATATATTCACAATTATACACATTAAAATCAGTTACACGCAATTATGCACATAAAAATGCCAGTCCTTCTTTCCTTCTCAGTTCAAAGCTTCTTACGTTGAGAGCAGCGATCTCGGGCTGCCTGCGTCATCAGAAGTAATTCCAACCGGAAAAAAAAGATTAAGCATAATTTTAAAAACATAATCTGATAATATGCATATGTGCAACCTCCGGGGGAATAATGTCAGTGTGCACGGTGCTTTGGAGTGGCATGAATAATGAATATTTTCCTTTAAACCGAGCTGCCGTGATTGCCCCCATACCAGTCATCCTAAAGCAGACATGCTATTTGAAACTTCAATCCAAAAATATTAGCATGAACAAAAACTGTCCATGGCAATTGGAAATGCAATAACAAATAAATAATATATAAAACGAAGTCCAGGAAGGGAGGCATCCCTTTAATGTAATCAAATGTCTCCACTCTCCAGATGGGTGGGTCTCCTAACAGGGTAAGTGGGGTGTCTTCTTCAGGAAAACAAGGAAGGACTAATGCATAGCAATCTATGCAAACCAAGAATGAAAATACAAATCTTGAATAAAGATGACATCTATAACAAGCCCATAGAAGAAAACATTTTTTTTAAATACCATAACCCGTAGTCGTAAAGACACGAGAGGTTGAATTAATAAAAAACAGTGAGTGCTAGGGTTTGGGGATAGGAGGGGAACCAGGATGCAGTCTGATGAACTGCTTGGAGAACTGTGGGAAGTGTGTTCCATCACTGGGGGCCCAGTACTGACAGGCATGGTGACTGGGAGACGTGACGACAGGAGATGGAGAGGATAGCCAGTAGCTATGAGGTGGTGGACACACGAAACAGCAAACAAAGCATTTTACACAGATATATAATAGTTAAATGAAGTTCAACAAAAATAGACAGAGCAATTGGGTCATATATGCAAATAGTATGTAATCATATAGGTTTGCGCATATTCTTGAGAATCATCGGGTTTAAATTTTGTGTGCGTCCACTAGAGGTCAGTGTGTCCACACCTTTATCCGGTCTATGGTCCACGCAGTGTGCTGAACAGCGGCCCTCGCGTGAGCTGAGTAAGATTTGTAGCTGTATGTTCTGTGCCCTTGCAGCTCATATATTGAAATCCTCTTTGTTGCTGTTCAGATGAAACAGTGAATGGCTGTTGGTATAGGTTTGCGCATATTCTTGAGAATCATTGGGTTAAAATTTGGCCGTGTAGTTTTAATATGTGTCCACTAGAGGCCAGTGTGTCCACACAGTGTGCGGCACGGAGGCCCTCGCGTGAGCTGAGTAAGATTTGTAGCTGTACGTTCTGTGCCCTTGAAGGTCATATATTGAAATCCTCTTTGTTGCTGTTCGGATGAAACCGTGAATGGCTGTTGGTCTGTATGTAGGAGGGCCACTGGGAGGCTGCAGGTCGCTGCTAGGCAAGGCCCTCGCTGCCTTGCTGTCAGCAAACACCATTTGGTTTGCTTTGCAGTGACCTTTGAATAAAGACAGAATTATCCGTAAGCTGGGTGCCACTGAGCTCATTATCGGGGTGGTTAAGCGTGTGTGGAGGAGGAGGAGCAGAAGGAGGAGGAGGAGATGGCGTCATCGAAAGTGAAGGTTACTCCTTGAATGTCAAATAAAATTGAGTTAGTGTTTGGTGAGCAGTGGCCTGTATTGAGTAATTTATGCATGCATATGCGTGTGTGTGTGCATTTATGCATGTGTGTGTATATGTGTGTGTACGTGTGTTGCTGTCAGCTCACGTTCGTGTGTGCGTGCTCGTGTGTGCATTTGTGTGTGTGTGTGTGTGTGTGTGTGTGTGTGTGTGGTTGGAGGGGGTGGGGGGGGGGGGCGGGGGGTGGGTATGCTCTTCATGACTGTGCGGATTACGTTTCCAGGCTAAGACAGGTGATCTGCTTGAGAAGAGCCAGGAAGTGAAGAGAGGGGGATAGAATTATCCGACTGTGGTGTCCAAAGAAACATGACTCCGATGAGACAGGTCACCACGCCACCAACAGCCAATGCATACACTCGTCATCCCTCGTTGCCACCGCCACCATTACAGCTCATAACTCCACAGAGGAGGACTTTCTAGTGCATTTACTCTGGTAAACCCCCACACACCTCAGTGCACAGATAACAGATAATGGTTCATGCCTGTCAATCACAGGTATCATAGCCTGCAGGAGACTGTTCATTATTCACACCTTACCTAATCATGCAACTCAGGTATGAACTAAAACGTAATAAGCAACATATTTCAAAGAAAAACGTTCCTGGCATTTGTATACAAGGTTATGTACAATATCCCAAGCACTGAAATATAAGATTGCCTGACATCGCTAACAGTTATGATGAAATTAGTTTGAATGCCCATTTAAAATTAAAATTTTCTGACTACAATAACAAAATTGAACTGAGAACAAACTTGAAATATTATTATTTTTATTTTTATAAAAGCACACATTGCGTTTTCTTAAGGGAGCCCAGACGGAGGCTATAACAGGAAGTGATGTTCTGCGTGTTTCCATGCACTGCTGAATATTACACAGCGGGCAGGTGCGACCCCCTTGGGGAGCGCTATGCCAACTAGCGGCGCTCCTCTGTGCTGGGCTCAAGACAAACGCCTTCGAGTTCTGCACGTTGCCGTGGCGTTGTGCGGATTCAACGCCGTAACCTGGTTAGCTGCGTTATCGCGTATTGGGTTGTGTTGGTGTCAAGTTTTCCGAGACTGCAGATAGCCCCGGGGTTAACTACAGCAAAACTGCGGTGCATCGGCCCGAAACTACTCAGCCCGTGGACTACGTAGGCACCCCTGAGTACAGTGGGAAGACAGGGGTCGGGAGGAACACGTGATGCACAATGTATTTTCGTTGTTTTTCTTCGTTTGTTCGTACCAGAATAAATACAGAAGAAATGCGAACATATGACGTCATCTTCTTCAATGTCTACTTTTGTTTTACAAATGATTTGTTACATATGGCAAATAAAAACTGTACAGAAAAATGTCCCCTACTTATCCTTAATAACAGCTTCATTTTATCGTCTTTTTAAGCTCGGATGTTTATATTTATTATGTATTATTATTTTCTATAATAAATATGTCAAGTAATTTAACATTTTAAATATATCCATAGATTTGTCTTGAGGGCATACTTTTTATTCAATGCATGGTTTTTGACATTATTCAATTGAAACTAAAACTGCAAATATAATAAATGTATCCATTAAATGTTCTTATGTGTATCTTGCACATGATATTTTGAGAATTTAATTATATGCCAAGAAGCACTGGTTATTTTGGTTCATTAGAGTACTGTTTATGTTTATGAAACATAAAAAGTTGAGATTGAGGATTAGTTTGAAGGAGCGATTTGTGGCTAAATTATTTTGTGCTCATGAGCCACCACTGGTTTCAGCAGATCTAAGATCTCCCTGTCACCCTCTGTTTAGTGGGAGAGAGCTGTAGCCTGGTCATCAGCACAGAGCAGAATCTCTCTCTCTCTCTCTCTCTCTCTCTCTCTCTCTCTCTCTCTCTCTTACTCTCTTACTCTCTTGCTCTCTCTCTCTTACTCTCTGTCTCTCTCTCTGTCTGTGGATGCTGGAGCTTAGTGGGGTAGATAAACAGGTTGCTGTGTTGGATTAAATTTGTATCCTGTTTAGAAAGCAGCTGTTCAGCAGGGATAAATATTTGATGCAGTGAGCAGAGCAGAAGCAGAGTGGGGTGAGACGTGCAGCCAGGCCACACTGCTCTTCCTCTGCTTCTGAACCATCGTATTCCTCATGAGCACACTCTGTACTTTTACACACACACACACACACACACACACATGCACACACACACGCACACACACACACACACACATGCACACACACACACACACACACACACACACACACACACATGCACACACAGATATAAATAATATTTGTGCAGCCAGGCCACACTGCTCTTCCTCTGCTTCTGAACCATCGTATTCCTCATGAGCACACTCTGTACTTTTACACACACACACACACACACACACACACACACACACACACACACACACACACACATGCACACACACACACACACACACACACACACACATGCACACACACACACACACACACACACATGCACACACAGATATAAATAATATTTGTGCAGCCAGGCCACACTGCTCTTCCTCTGCTTCTGAACCATCATATTCCTCATGAGCACACTCTGTACTTTTACACGCACACACACACACACACACACACACACTGACTAGAATAACACATGCACACACATACATTGACTAGAATAACACACACACTGACTAGAATAGCACACACTCACATAAACACACACGCATACACACACACTCAGACAAGAATAGCGCGCACACACACACACATACTAATATTCTGTTCATATGTACAAATTTTCAAATACTTCCCTAAATACTATTTCAATACCCCAAAATATATTTCTGATATCTTCAAATACTTGGCCCTACAAGGACACACGATTAAAGCATAAGACATTACTCTTATAGTACATATTTTCTACTAGGATACACCAGAGTGAAAATAGGCCTAGGAATGTTGCATTAATGTTTATTCCAAACAAGGTCACTGTTTTAAAACTATCAAATACATCCAAAAAAATCTAAATATGTCTTTTAAAATACTAGTTTTTAAATATCTACATGAAAAAAAGAATTCAAACGAAGTATCCGAACATCCATACACACACACACACACATACACACACCGCACACAAGCATGGTACAGAAAATCTGAAACTGCTGTGATCAATTCTCATGAAGTGCAAAGGTGCAAAGCCATACATGGCTTAACTCCATGGTTA
The DNA here is from genome assembly GCF_018555375.3 of Anguilla rostrata. Classification (NCBI taxonomy): domain Eukaryota; kingdom Metazoa; phylum Chordata; class Actinopteri; order Anguilliformes; family Anguillidae; genus Anguilla; species Anguilla rostrata. The sequence continues at coordinate 27,461,392 of NC_057941.1, read as the reverse complement.
ATATATTACATGTTCTTTTCTTTGGAGGAATTCCCTGATATCTCCCTGACCTTTATTAAAAGGACATGCATTCATGACTGTGTTTTTACAAACATTATCATTTCATTTATTTTCTTATTGAGACATTCTTCGGCACATTTTCACAACGGCTTTCATACCCCAGCATCTGAGGGAAGGCATTTTGCTCAAAGGAACCACAGCGTTTTCCCAACTAGGATTCAAACATGCAACCCGCAGAATCAAGAGCGCGGTTCCTTCCATTACCACAGAAGAAAATGATCACATCCTAGACAGAAATATAGAGGAAACATTTTCAATAAATATTTCAAAAGAGGTGCTTCGTAAATGTAATGGCATATCAAAGCGTGCAGGAATATGAATGTGGTCTTTCAATGATGAGACAATCCCCAATGTATATTTTCAAACTTTGGTCATTTACTCTTTAGACTTATGCTGTCATTCATGTATAAAATATTTCATACAACATGAGTCCTTGAAATTATTTTTATTACAAATTTATCACTGGCACATATGATATTATTCATGGAAAGGACTAAACAAATACATTCTTGAAAATCAGTAACGATAGCAGTATCAGCAGTAAAAAAAAAAGTCAACTTTTCTATCTCTGTTTAATTACGCAATAGTCTCTGGGATACTAGTATCAGTTACTACTGCTTACTAACTCCAATAAGGTCATGAGATAAGATTTAAAAGGCTTATGTGAGTAACGGCTTATCAACAGATACAATCATTACATCGTACTATGGACTACTGAATTATTTATTCTCAGTCCCCTTGGAAAGGGCTCTTCTAATATAATGCTCATTTCGTCCAATGAAAATGGGGGAATCTGGAGTGAAAGATTCCTGCAACCTTTTTAATGATCTGCTTTAAGAGTTCCATTTGGTTAGATACGCATTATGGCAAAACAACTCTACGTGAATGAGAAAGAACACTGTGTCCTGTGACCCAGAAACTGTTCCACTGCAATCTTCTCCATAGGATACAGGGAAGACAACATCCCTTGTCACGTGCACTTTGGTTCAAAAAAAGTAATATCAGTAATTAGATACAAGGAATAATATAAATGGGGGGGGGGAATCTGAATTTATTAGTTCATAAATTTCTCTTCACTTGAACAAAGGACATTCTACTTTGAGTCCCAATACAGAGGGAGACACTGAGATCCTGGCTTCGTACACCCTGGTGGTGGGGCTGGCAGAACCTGGCTGTGAGGCTGGGTGCCCCCCTCCCCTCCCCTGCTGGTCCTTGGCATTAGCCCCCCAGTCTCCCACTGAACTTCAAAGCAGCAAAGATCCCTCCACCTGTGCAGGAAGTGCAGAGATGAAACTGTAAAGCACAAACTGAAAGGCCTGAGCGATTTGACTGGTGGTGCATAGAAAAGGATCACCCCGACTTACAGTTACACATGCACATGCACATACTCATACTCTCTCTCTCTCTCTCTCTCTCATATACACACGCATTTTTACTTCACAAACATTCGCACCAGAACTGCATCAAACATATGAGCAATTAAGTATTTCTATTTGAAAATGCCATTTTCTGTGTGTTTATAAGTATATAATAAATATAGGGGGTTTCCTTCAAAAAATAGTTTAATTTATTTAACAATACTGGTGCAGTACTAATACATTAGACAGGCGTTAAATTGAAAATGAGATACAGGCATGAATTAGGTCAGTTGTTCACAGTCAGGTAAATACCGCGTACAAAGCTTGGAAGCCCACCCCTAACAAATAAAGTGTTGAAGATAATATATGCTACTGAAGCACTTCTGCTTTCCCACGAGGAACTATTCCTGCAATTAACCTTTCAGACTACCTGTGTGCTTGTGTGTGTGTGTGTGTGTGTGTGTGTATGTGTGTCCGTGTGCGCGCGTGTGTGCACATGCGCAGTCATTACATTGCACAGAGAGGAGAGAACCAGGGTTAGCGAATGTGTGAGAGAGACTGTGATCGTATGCATGAGTAAGAAAGAATGCGTTTCGTACTTTGAGAAGAAGATTCATAAAATAGATTAGCATATTTCAGAAAATTTCTAAATATACAAATTTCCTGTCCTAACTAATAAAAAAATAGACAGACATTTAAGGGGGAGAGCCAACAGCACCACTTTGAACACTTTGAACACGATATATAGCTCACTTTTATATGAAAGTGGTAATTTGCATATTTGCCCATACATTGTTGCAATATTCTTATGCTAGATTTTATTTCAATGTAATTTCACTATATTTAATTTCCATAAGGGAAAATATTGCAATACATATGATTGAAATATAATAATCATTTCAATAAATCTTTTTTTAGAACGTTGCCAATGAAGAAAATTTTGATTAGAATCTGAATTTGTATGAGAAAAAAGAGAGAGTGGGTGAGAGAGGTAGAGGGAGCGATGTTGTTGCAATAATTACTGTATCCAAGCGCATACATACATTTTGACTTTTTAAAAAATGCTTCAGAGTGAGGGTGTGCCACACAGAGTGGGCACATTAATGCATGGCTCGGTCCGCACCGCCTCACCCGCTGCTGCTACTCCAGCGATGGTGCCGATGGCCACCCCCGCAGCCTCCCCAGGGGACAGCCCCTGCTGGCCCCGTTCGGCGGTCTGGTTGGAGGTGGTGGGCGGCAGGCTGGATGTGTCGAGCTGACCGGGGGAGAACGAGTCAGCAGAAGAGGCCTCTGAAGTGGTTGGGGTCTGGGAGGTCGACCCCTCTGCCGCCGGTGATTGGACTCCGGCATTCCATTCTGCGGTGCTTCCTGTGCTGCCTTGCATTCCTAGAGATGCGAATATTATTGCTGGAAACACAAAATGGCAGATTCACTGCAATAATAATAATAATAATAATAATATATTGTCAGCATTGTGAAAATGTATCTACAATAATGGATATGTTTCATGATATGACTAAAACTGGTTTATTATCATAGCATTTACATATAAAATGTTTTATATTTTACGGTGTTTCAAATACACTATCAGTCACAGATCCAGTTGTGTACATTGACAGTATGCAACTGACGAAGCAAGCTTTCCATTTTTTTTATTGAAAAAGACAAAATGGAGATGTATGGTTTTTCAAACGAATTACAATACCCTGCCACATTACCTTGTTTTTAGTCGTTAGCTGAGCATGTGGACAGCAAGCCTCACCTGAACTGAGCAGCGCCCAGGTCAATGAGAGATGTCCTCCAGTCATACTGATGTGCGTTCCTTACTTTCCAAGCACAAAGGGAAACAGCGTCAGGTTGGAGCTCATAAAAACCAGTTTAATCTAAGCATTCCACTGTTCTTTCAGCCTTCTCACATGCACACTTCTAAGTCACTCTGGGAAGGAGCACCTAAATGCCTAACTGTAAATGTAAATGTGCTGTCACGTAGGCTACTTAAATCTAAAACATCAAAACACCAGTCTGTCCATGACAATTTCAAGAGATGATTGTGTGCACATAGATATACTCCTAGGATGCTTTTATCTGACTGTGCATTAAGATGCAACACAACTAAATTGAATAAGGGCAGATGCATTTAAAAACGTGCATTTACAAATACAGAGGTTTGAAACCGATTAAGAACATACAATTAAATGCTTAGGTCCACAGAATAGTAATATATTACAATGTCCCAAAATAGCAATATTTTCCAATATATAATGAATCATTGCAATGTGTAAATTAGGTATTTCTCCTGATAGATTTTCACATATATTCCTCTTCAGTTTGGGGAGAAGTCTCGCAAAGCTTCGGTACTGACCGCTCAGTTGATGTCTTCCTCTGTCACGGTGTGCGTTAGATGGTCCTTGGCTGCGATTGCTCTGCCACTGTCTCTGCCTCTCTGAGTAGCTTTTACCACAGACTTTTTATACCTTGTCATATTTTCATCATTGTGGCAACCAGCTTTTCTACCATAAGGGGACGTGTTTTATAGCCAAAGAACCATAAAAGCTCTGTTTTTATGATAGCGGACTGTTTGCATGTGCCTGTGTTGGCTGTGAGGGAAAGGCAAGAGGCATTGATGATTGGTTGTGCATGAAGTGAAGAATGCACATAAACAACCCCACATTCAGTGTAAATAATCACACTATATTTTCACCCCAGGTAACCCGTTTTCAGAATGGCTCACTGACAAAGTGTGTAACAGGAAAAAAATGAAATGACTGTAAATGACCAACAAAGAAGACATACTCAGAGTTTCATTATGGTGAGGAGTCAGGTGAGGGTCAATTCACTGTGCACTTGTGTGTGATCCTGTGTATGTGTGAGTATGTGTGTGTGTGTGTGTGTGTGTGTAGGGGGGGGGGGGTACTTATCAACTTATCATGGACTGTGTTAGGAACTCTAATGTGTCAAAGACCTAGTCCAGAGACAGAGACCTAGTGGGAGCCAGGGAGTTAGTGGTAGGGGGTGGGCTCAAGCAAGGATTATGATTCTTACTGACCAGCCAGTGGAGCAAACAAGGAACAAAGGGAATCCTGTGTGGAAAGACCTGGGGGCACTAAGCCCTCACACCACGAGCTTTCCACCACTCACAGAGTTGCCCAGATGCAGCGCCATACCGCGTTTTTTTTCGCCTCGCGCTTCCGTCCTCCTTCTTCATTTCGAGGGCGATATAGTAGGGAGGACAATCGAAAAATTTATTTCCGGAAATTAACATAAGTATTGTGATTAAAATACCAGTTCAGCCTTAAATTAACGTATTGTGAACAGCGATCGTACATATATGGAATATTAATGTGATATATTGGCTGTTTTGTGGCCTTTTAGCTCGCACTTTCCCAAAATTCCATCAATGATAAGATCGGGACTCCGACGGCACCGAAAACCGATAGATTTCACTGAACATTCGACTGTTTACATTTATGGGGTTCTGAACCAGTGACATCATAATAACTCTTACTGGTTGATTTTACGCGGTCATTTATGGCAGTTGGTTCTCTTAGAATTCTGACTGATAGCCAGGTCAGTATTTTCACTGGACACTTGATACATCCCGACTTATAACTTCAAAGTCCCAAGTCATTTGTGAATGGTTTAAATGGATTTTGAAAGTAGACACTTCATGCTACAAGCATGCTAAGGGATTTGAGTGTGCTGTGAAGTTTAGGTAGCAAACAACAAGGCTGAATCCTTCTGACGTAATTTACATAGCGACTATATGCTCAGATCGCCTAGTTTCACTCACTACGGCCAAGCGGAATCGATAAGGTTTCAGAAAATATATAACTTTTAAAGATTTAATTCATTCTTCTACTGGGACTTTTGCCGTTTATAGAGGGTGTGACAGAAAATTTCGGTGCCGCTGACTATAATCGAATGTTTTTCACATTTACCGTTCGATTGACCAAGTACCATTCAAAGTACATTTTTATGGGTTAGTACTGTCAGATTGTGCTAGCTACTTCACATTAACCCTGTACAGCGATCAATAAAAGCTAACAGCACAGTACCACTTAATTCTAGTAACTTCTATCACCACTGTAATTAACTAAAAAAAGGTAGCAAACGACCTTTTCTGTGAGAAATGTATTGTCAAGCTCACGCGCATACACTGCTGGCGACATTCTAAAGCTTCGTTTTGCCCTCCCTAGATATAGTTTATTAGCATTTTCACATTCTCACACAAGAATGCACACACAGCTCCCTCAAATATCTTCCAAATCTACTACTTGTCCTGAAAGAGAAACAAGAGATTGATTTGTGTTATATTGCTTGAGCCATATAAGTCAATTTAGGGTGTGTGCGCTCTAGTCCCAAGATTAATTACGGACAGGCACGGGATTAATATGCGCGCAGGTTTGTGAATATGTATACGATTATATTTATATGTAAAAAAAAAAACAAAAAAAAACAGAACTGCCAATGTTGACATGAAGTACTAAATTATGCAGAGCACAAATACTAAGTCACAAGTACAATTTTCAAAGTAGCACTGACTGCAGCCATATTGCGTATAATTACGTATAATTACCTAGATCAAACATTTATTATATGAGTATTTACTTCCTGACCATCGTACTAGACATTAGGCGAGATAATTCCAATGTGGAAATCAAAAGATGTGTGTGGTCCGCTTGTCCCTAGAGGGAGCTCTCCAGAAAATACGACGGACTCTCTTGTTAAGTTAAAAATGTTATTTTGTTTGCATCTCTTATCTTATCAGTCCGGAGCAGGAGTTACGAACGCTAGAGGAGCAGTCTATGTTGTCGAGTTGCTGATGAGCGCATCTAAAGCGGAAGGCTTTTTCTAGCGTACATCGTCCCCGGACAGTCATAGCGGATGGCATCGCACCACTAGCAGTATGCTAACGATAGCTTTCCAGCTGGTCTAACTAGTTTGCAGATTGATGGTCACTACAATAGGCATGCATACGTTTTCCTAAGTCTGGTGGGGGCGGTTGAGCCGATTTGTTTTTGGTTTTAGCAAAATGATGTGGAGTTAGCCATTTAGCTAGCAAGCTGGCTAGCTACCTGCATTACGCCAGGAGAGAAGAGTAATCAATCGCCGGATACCTTCACCGCCGGTTTTGTACACGCAGAGGGCTGCTGCTGAGGCAGGGAAAACGTAACATAGCGGTTGCCGGTACATGGACCAGCAAGCGGAGCACTAATGCTGCCTACAACTTAAACTGAAAATCCCAGCCACCGGTAGTAGCAAAAGCGCGGTGTATGAAGTTTTTTTTTGCCGGCCTCCACCTCAGTCCGTATTCTAGGTATTAACTACCAACCGAATACCTAACGTTAGCAAATTAAAGAACGAACACAACGCAGGGATGTTGCATGTCTTGTCTTGCGGCGTTGTGCTTTTTCCCGGACTATTTTTCGTCTTCAGGAAACTACTACCGTCCATTTTCAAACAGTGGACTGATGCCGACGTGGTTCTGGTCAGCGAGAGGTAATTCTGTTTATTTATTTAATTTAGGTAACCTTATGAATATACTTGCTAGCTTTTCAACCAAGACGCGCACAAGCTTTGGTGAGTAGTTACCATTGCTAATAAGATATAGCTAGTTTCAAACAGTAGCTATGTGTACGTCCTGCGAACTTATCTAATAATATTTAAATTAATTTGTATGTTGGTTAACTACAAGTATAGTAAAAGTATTACAGCTAGTATAGTAGCGAGGTAAGTATTTTATCTATGGCTTTGGAAGCTTCTCAAAACAGTTAATGACTGTCTTTTGTTTTACTGTGCAAGAAAATGATGCTAGTTTTGTGGCACGGAATTTTTATTCCGTAGGTGGCTAGCAAGCTAGCCTTTAGTTTGCTCTAGTGTAGTTAGCTGACTAGCAAGCTACCGAGCCTTAAGCAGATATCGGCAATTGCACATGTGTGGATGCTGCGCTCAGTATCGTCCTTGTGTATAATCTTCCTAAGTCCGAGCAGTGCTCTTATGCAATGCAAAGTGCTGAAGTTCACAAAGCTGGAAAGCTTGGCCTTAATCGCACTCTTACGTTTATGAAAGCAGTAGCGCTGATAACGGTAAACCAGAGTCCTGACTCATTTGCTGGGGTGACAATGTCGACTAATGTCACCTCGCGAGTGGCTAATAACTATCAATTTGTTTGCAATATACTCGAACCATCGTCCCTTGCATAGAAGTGGTTCCTGGCCCATATCCTAGCCGGGGTAGCTAGAGGTGATGGTAGGTTACAATCGATATCGATTCTTTAAATACCGAATTACACGTGTTTCTGTAATGCTGATCATATACATTGTGCTTTTAAATCAATCGGTATTCTTTCTATTTGAAGGAGCTGCTAGCTTCTCTTCCCGACGGAAGTTGCGCGTGAGCAGCAATAATAAGGAATTGTGTTAAGGGTCGGCAGATTAGCTACGCCGTATGAACTCAAGACCGAGTTCATGATTGTTGCAATACTGCATCGCTCCATTCCAGTAATAAGAAGTTTGAACATTCTGGCTTCTAAAGTCAAATCTGAATAGCCTACTCTCAGTATGAACATGATGTTCTGTTTTGTTAACCCATGAGTGCAAGGACATGCGAATGAGCTCTTTTCAGAATATCACTGAGTGGTGTTATTTTCTGTTGGGCACTGTCATACGTCATGAATATTTGGTGAAAGCCACGGGGTGTGCTGGTTTTCGTTGTTATACGGCACATAAATGATCAATTACTGCAGCTGGTTTCAGTTAACTCGTCTCTCCTGGTCTTTTTGTTATGCATTGGCGGCAGGTTTTACCCTGTAGCTCTCCATGTCATTGATTAAGGAGCCCTTTCCATAGAATAAAACATGATTTTCTCTCTTTGTTCATTACAAATTATTTCCGTTCTTAATTTTTTTTTTTTGCAATTTGACTAGTGAACATCATGTTTGAACATTTTACCAATTGGTGAGGAATGTGTTGGTGTTATCACAATCCCTTACCCATAATCACCTACTTTGGTCGCATATTAATAGGTTTAACTGGGATAGGCCACTAACAGGACACCAATCGAGGATGATAAGGAGTTCATGATATCCTCCAGCACTCCCATCTACTGCCTGTCCTTTTTTAAATATCTTATTCCCTGAACTTTGTGTTACATTTGACACATTTACTGTTTCAGTCCTCTCGTGTAAGGTTAGCCGCTCTGCCTAAAGAAACACAGTTGTGAACATACTGTGTTCTCAGGTGCAAAGATTGCAGGTGACACACTGGGAAGATTTGGATTAGCAGCCAGCTGACCTTCAGCCAATCACTGTGTTTCTGCTGTGGAGAGCAAAATCATTTGGTGTGTCCAAACTAGCCAGTGATTGACAGCTCGTCATAGTTATGCCCCTTAATGGCGATAGGGAACCCTCACTCCTCGTCATTAGTTGGCAGGCCAGTGCTGTATTCTGCAGTATTGGAAAAAATTGTCTCATAAGGCGGGGGGTGGGAGCGAGGTTCTCCTCTCGCCAAACCAAATCGGTCTGCTTGAAGGGTGCCACCATTTTAACCCTCGCTCTCCCAAGTTATCTTTTTGATTGGCATTTCATTCCCCTCCCCCATTTGTCGCCACTCACTCCCGTTTGACATTCCCTGTGCAACCCTCAGCACCAGGTTACTATAGGCGAATTACACAGCCCATTAACCAACGGCGGAAAACACGCATGGGAGATAAGTGAATTAAATGCGCTTCAGCTGTAATTAAATAGGATGAAACAGAAGTAGGTGTACTTGAGGCAAGCGGTGGAAAAAAAACCCAAGGTTATTCTAAAATACGGAAAGGGCTAAAAGAAAAACAAAAGTGCACCAAAAGCAACCCCCCCCCCCCCCCCCCCGTTTCCCCTCTTTTTTTCCCTCATCCAAAAGAGCAGTAGCAAAAACAAAGAGTGGATTGTGCAGATCTGGGTCTTGTGACAGGGTTAGGCCCAGGAAGGCAGTGGCCCATGTGGATGTTTGTGCAACGTGTGTGTGTGTGTGTGTGTGTGTGTGGCGAGCGGTGCTGGTTTGTGTGTTCCTGAATGGTTCTTTGTGTGTGTGCGTGCGTGAATTTGTTTGTATATTTGTGTATATGAATGCATACATGTGTTTTGTGTGTGCTGTGTGAGTGTTTTGTGTGTGCTGTGTATATGTGTGTGCTTTGAGAGTGTGTGTGTGTGTGGTGTGTATGTGTTTTGCATGTGTATATGGGGGGGGGGGGTAGTGTAATCCATGGCTTGGCTCAGGCCTGAACTCTGCGATAGGTTTGTGTGTCACATGACCACTCCTGCCCTGCAGTATGAACGTCTCTGTCCCCTCTTGCCTGGACTGAATATCCCTGTACACACACGCACACAATCTCTTCATACGAGTGATTTGCTATGTAGGCCTACTGTTTCTCTGCTCCATTTAGTACACTAAAATTCTATTCATGATAAATAGATGGGGAAGTTTTAAGGACAAAATAAAGGGCACCTCTAATTTATTCTAGGAATTTTGTGCTTGGGAAAGTGAGGGTATTGATGACTTGTTGTTTCTGGCATTTACAAACAGTATTGTTTGGGTAATTCGTGAACTCTCGTGCAGTTTTGTGAATTTGAGGTTAAGTTGTTTTTTGTGAATTTTGGACCCAAACTGACAGCTAGGAGATTGAAGAGGTCAGCTAGGACTCCATTTCCCTCCATTTGTACCTCATTCTTGTATCCATCTGTTGAGTGCAATGTCATGCAGGTGAATCCCTTTAGGACTGGATCATACAGAGCTCTGACCGAGAGATCATCAGATATTTGAATTCCACTTGCTCCATAAGAACATCTGTTGAAAAACAGCCATTTTTTTCCCTGAGGTCCGTGGTACCTTTTAGACTAACTGTCATCTGTCCTATTTGTGTAACTTGGATATCTGTAATGATTTAAGGCCAAATCTTTAAAAAAAATTATTTTGCACTTTCATACAAGCGCAAGCATTGTTTTGTCTCGTCACCTTTTTTTATAATTAACTTATTATTCATAAGCAGTGTATGTTGCTTCATTCTACTAATTTTTTATATTATGTTTTAGTTCATCTTTATTTAACCAGGTAAAATCCCATTGAGATCGAAATCTCTTTTGCAAGGGGGACCTGATGTGCATACATGTGCTACAAATTCCCATTTTTAGGCTATGCCTAGATATTATTACCCATTTTGTATTTGCATGTTTGCATAGATGCTATCTTTAAAGTTGACATATTTGCAGAAGCCCATGACTACTTAACAGATTTTTTAACATAACAAATTTATAGAATCACAAAAAGACCTCTTATGGGACAATGTTGCGGCTGTCTAAATAAAACTGGTAGTTTAATCCTGTAAATGTATAGTTAGGGAGTCTGTAATTTGCAGGGTATTTAATTGTGGTCTGTATCCTGTGGGGAAAACATACGAGTGTCTCTCAAGAAGCATGTTGTTAGCAAGTGGCCATGCATTCTTAAAAACCTGCTTCTCACCAAAGGTGTTGGAACATCGAGTTTATTCCCGTTCATTCACAGGCAGTTGTAAACAAGAATGGGTTGGGTATCTTTCCACAGCCTCACAATTGGTAGCGTCAGCTAGAAAAACTGTTTGCGGGCTAATTATTCAGAAAATTCATGCACCTTTGTGTCTAACATGTCGTCCGATGTCGGTTAATATGCAATGTTTTCAGCTCTGGCGGTCCTGCTCACCCACTCCCCTTCTCACCTGTTGTTGGTCTCCTGTTCTGTCCCCCTCTCTCCCTCCTTCTCTCTCTCCCTCCCTCACACGCAGGTTGGTGTCATTCATCCATGCTGTCATGGCCACCACGGCCGGGTTCATCGTGGTGTCCTCCTGCGACAACGTGATAACCGACAGGTAGGCGGCCGTCTCCCATGATGCTCTTTGCCCCCCCCCCCCCCTCCGTCACCAGGAGGCCTCTTGGGGGTGATCTGCACTTCAGGCAGCTTTCCTCCGCACGCCTCCCCTTTAAGAAAATCCCCTGGGATGTCTGCTGACGCCTCTCAGGGACTCTGGCTTAGAGGGGAAATGTGAAGCAGAGGCCCAGCCAGCCAGCTGCAGTCTCCTCTCTCTCTTCTCCTCCTCACCTGTTTTTCTTCTGTTCTTTTTATTTATGTATTTATTTGTTCTCTTAAAAAGAACAATAGTCCCTCTCTTTTTTGTGCCCCCGAGTAATTTATTACGGGAAAATGACACCGGTTAGACTCCGTCCGTCAGTGTGTTTCTGTAATAAACGACTTGGCAGCGTAACGGCGTGTGCGGCTGTCTTTCTCTTTTCATGACTGCTCCCCGTCAGCCGGCGCATCGCTGTGTTTTCGGCGGTGCGTCCTCCTCCTCTATCACTTTGTGTTCTTTTCCCATGATGCTCTGCTCTCATCCAGCCCCGGGGAAACAGCTGTGCCCCTCCGTCTCCAGATCACAGGCTGGGGGGTTTATTACCACCTGTGCCCTGGGGTCTGGAGGGCGTCACATGTCCTAATTGCGTAACCCGTCATAGTAATTTTCCAGATCCGGTTCCTGCTCAGTGCTCCTCGTTGCCCATGAGGGATTTTACGATGCTGGACTCATGGGGGGAGGGGGGGGGTAGAAGGGAGGGCAAGGGCAAAATACATAGAAACAGAGTTCTTATTAAACCACACCTCCTTCAGAGATGCCCTTATTAGAAAACAAAATTAAGCAAAATTAACCACTAATCTAGCACAGTGGACTTCCTGCTAGCTAACTAGGCAAGTAATGTCTTGAAAGCTGGTCAGTCAGTGTTTCATCATATGGCTCTAGCCAGCTAGTAACAGTTCCACAGCAGTATCTAAATTTAAAAAAGAGAAGTGCAGTCTTTATCTTCAAATGCAGAGAAGAGGCCCACATGGGTGGAGATTTAAGGGGGGCGGGGGGGCTTGCCCCCTCAACGGCTGAAAGATGTCACAAAGAGAATCCTAGAATACCTGCACAAATGAAACTATCGCACTATATATTACTATATACACCACTAATGCAAATCTCCAGGCCACTAACTGATAACTGACTATCAGTAGAAATAAATGTACTGTTGTTACTACGGAATGCAACCATCTGGTGTACACACCCCATGACAAGCTCACACACAGTTGTGTTTTCTTTATTTTGAAAACTCTACCGCTCTGTCATCGGGAGCCGATCAAAAATGGATATCCGCCTCTTTTTAAAGAAAAACTAAAATGCACTGCTCCGGTAAACTAATCTAATGGACATGCAGTGAGTAGGCCCGTAGCTTTCTTTTTGTGTTGTCTTGGAAATGTGTGGAGTGGTTTTGAATAGTGCAAGCCTGAACTTTGGATGTGTTCGGGTGTGGTGCGCGTTTTTAAACGACGACTTGTGGTGTATGGTTTAATGGCATGAGGTGTTTTAGTGTGGGTAGGGTAGGGTAGTGCTATGGTTGCGAGTTGGTAGGCGTAGCATACTCTCATCCTTCCTTGGTCTGCAAAGTAGCTTCACCTATAGTGCTGTTGCAAGCCAGCTAAAGATAGCTGGCATCACAGTTGTAGTGTAACTAGCTACAGTCACTCACGGAGACATCAGTTTATCTCCTCAGACCACGTGTCAATCACACCCCGATCCCCGTTAATTCTCCTCCTTGCCTGGTCCCGGTCCCTCAGACGTCCACCGGACTCAAAGTTTGTACGGTTTTGGTAACTGTCCCATTATAGGGACTCCCTTATGCTATGCCACTTCCTGTTCTTTCATCTTCATCAAGGTTTTGAGGTGGGCGTGGCTAATGACATTACAAACACCAGTTGTTTGTGGTGTCAGATCTTCAAAGCACATGAAATAGGCTATTATTGTTACATCCTTTTCCTACACATTATTTCTCTAGGGGTGCTAACCTAGAAATAGCATTTTAAAATGTGAGACCGCAGTATAGCATAGTAGTTAGTGATCTGGGCTTCAAACACGCAAAGGTTGTTGTAGGTTTGATTACCAGCTGGGGTTCTTAACTGGAAGCCTTCAGTAAGCTGTCCAGATGTACATGTAAGTAAATACATTATAAATAGACTATATGTAAAAATGTCACCTGACAAGAGCGTCTGTTGCATGCCTAAATGTAAATGTCTGGCAAGCGTTCGGGCCGTAGATGATCTGGTCCTCTTGATTCATTTATTTTGATTATTGCGAGTCTCTCAGTTGTTGTGTTTTAGAAATGAACTGGAGGAGGACCTAGTGGGCAGGAACAGCTGAGGGCATAGAACCTGGACCGGCACATTGTGCGCGGAAAGGTGCCTGGGCGCGCGCTGTGTGTTTAACCGACAGTAACCACAGACAAATGGCGCTGATATTTTTATTCCTTTGTGAATAGAGGTGACCGTCAGGAGTGGGAACCAGCGTGCCATCTGGCCTCATTTTTAATATTGATATTATCTGTTAAGTTGTGTTCCAGACAGGCTTTTAGTGACTCTTACACAATGCTGTGTGTAATAGTCCCGAAACCTGATTTTGGGTGCTCGCTGTATGCGTCGACTTTATCAGACGGCTCAACATTCATTCTGAATGTGCTATTTGGTCGGTTTGTGCTTATTATTATTTTTAATATCTGCCCCTTATACAAGTTCTGCAGAGCCATGTCAGGCTCAGTTAGTTGTTGAATTAGTTTCTTTGCAGGCCGTTGAACGTCTGATCACTCAATGAAGTTGGATAGGTGCCTGCATTACAAATGTGTTTGTGGCTCACATCACATTAATAGGTTACTGTGTCCTGCTAGTGTAACAAACACAAACTCCATAGCCTATTTGTAACGCAGGGGCTCTCCAGTGCATTCCTGTAATGTGGCAAATGACACACTTATGTAGAGGTTACATCTGTGATTGATTGATTAATTTATAGGCAGACCAGGTTAACTCAGTGGGGTCTTAATTCTTGACAATGTGGATACCTTGTTACCACCACTAAAGTGTTTGTAGGAAATAGAGAGTTGAGACGGCCAAATGAGACGACCCAGCTTGGTGTTAACAGCTTTAATGGAAGAAGTTTGAAAAGGCTCCTGTTTTCAGTGGCCTCAATTGAGCAAGCGGTCAGTTATCACAGGAAACCACATACTTTGGAGTGAGTTTGAGGACCCCTACTCTACTGGAAAAGGCCGAAGGGCCAGTAAGGGTAAGGAGATGTGGAGGTCAGTGCAGTGCTCCGTTAACGACTCAGTCCAGCCTAATTAACTGAGCGATCTGCTAGAATGAGCAGGGGAGGACCCGCTGGATGCCAGGACTGGATTGGAGAAACAGCGGTATCCTGTAAGTCACGCCCAGCTTGCGGTTGGCTGTCATACAGGAAAGGCCCCGGCCGAGCCCCCTCCGTCGCCCGCCGGCCAGGCCGCCCGCCGCCGCCCGCCGGCCAGGCCCTGCCCCACCCCACCCCGCCCCGCCCTCATCAGTCAGAGCAGCCGCCCTAACGCAGAGGTGTGAAGGGAGCGGCCGGCTGGCGCTAGGCTAACGAGGGAGACCGTGCCGCAGCGCTGCCATTCTTCACATACTTGTTGAACTAACTCCTGGAAGCAGCCTGCTTTTTATTAGCGCACCTGGCTGTTACCTCTCACAGGCTTAATTGCTCTTGGAGGGCAGTTGTCACGAGGGCCCTAGTTTAGGACGTAGCCGCCTGTGTAAATGCAGAAATGGTCACACAGGAGCGTTCCACGTGAATTCAGATGCAAAACTCCCTTGATGTCTCCGGTCTTCCTGAAATTTTCTATGAAGGAAGGACATTCGACTACCAATCTAGTGAAACGATTAAAAAGGCCGTTTTGGGATATTTTTGGGAGCTCATTGACATTTTGAGCCTTGTATGAAATGCAAGCAATTTAAATGTTTCATTTTATGTTTTCTTGTTAAGCAAGCCAGCTGAGGCCTTCTCCATAGCTTCTTTACACAAATGGTATATCCTTCTATACTGTGTGCCAAATGTGGTCTTGCGGTATCACTAAGATGTCTTCAATATGAGAAGGAGCGCGGTGGTGAAGATGGATGGAGGAAGCTCACTTTCACTTAAAGCCTCCATTTCCTGTTTTCTCTGTCGAATGAATCCCCGTCTGTACTCTGGTGCTGGCCTGTCTGGATCAACAGAAGCAGTTACTTTCATTTGTGCATGTGTGTCTAGCGTTGCCTTTTAGTAGTCTCAAAGTCTAAGACCCCCAACGTAAAATAATTGCCACTCTTTGTTGTCTGTTTAACTGTGGTCTCAAATAAAGAATGAATATAATTATTTCTCCTTTGTTACAGGCACTGGCTGGCCACCTACTTTGTGGTGTGGTTCGGGGTCCCCTACATGACGTACGACATTTATGCCATGTATCTGAGCCATTATTACCGCTTCCGGGTCAAGGGTCACGAGGAGTACAAGAAGCACTCCCTCCAAACGGTGAATTCGTTTGTGCGCCGGGAGTCCCTGCTGGTCCTTCACCACATCGCCCTGCTGACCATCCTTCTGCCAATCACGCTGGTGAGAGCGCGGGGGACACACCCACCCGTTCAGGCCCCTTCACCTGTCCACACTCCACATTCTCTACCAGCTGACAAATCTACCTGCTGTTCAGAACAGAGCCAGCAAGATAACCATCAGCTTTACTGGCCTAGCTGAAAAGACGTGTGCACGCGTGCGCACACGTACACACATATACTCTCACATACGCTAACGCACAAACGCCCTCTCACACGCATGCACACACACACACACACACACACACACACACACTCTCTCACACACACACCAACACGCAAATATTCTCTCACACAGGGACAAACGGATACATGCACATTTCACTCACACACGAATGCACGCATATACTCTCACATACACAAACACAAAAACGCCCTCCCACACGCATGCACACACGTATACATGCACTAGTGCACACACACACTCTCGCGCACAGACCGATCCGTTAAATGTCCCCCCGCAGAAGGCAGGTGTATTGGAAACCCGGCCTGTTGTTTTGTGTAGCTGTTGACAGTGATATGATATCCCCTTACAAACCCATTCATTATTTAGCTCCAGCTGCAGGACTGATACTCCACCCTGCCGTCCCCACCCCCTCTCCCTTTCCCGCACACACCTTTGTGTTGGTAGCAGTCGTGGGGGGGGAGTGTCTGTTACACGATGGCCTGCAGCTTAAGCTTCATGGCCTCCTTTTGTCTTATTTTTTAATCATGATGCAAAGCTATTATTTTTTTTTTTTTTGTGTCATTTGTATTTGCAATCAATTTAGTTAATGCCAGAAGAGATAAACTCCTACACGGTCTTAGTGTTTGTGAATTGCGCATTCAGTATTGCTAATAGGCAGTTTTGGCTAACCTTTAATTTTAGAGACAAAAATTCAAGGGCTTTATTCGCATTGTTTGTTTTGTCTTGCCTGTGATGCGGCTGCCTAAGATCGGTTCAGCTGTTTGTTCATCCTTGCTCTGGGGAATATAATCCAGTGAAACCTTTTTTTAAAATGTGAGGTTTGTAAGCACTAGCAGTGCGCTGGAGGGAGTTTATCTTTATGACTCTGAAAGGTGATCCTGTCTTCCATTTCTACATTTAAAATCGCGTACCACAGAGCACACAGAGAACACAGGTGTTATGATTCCGTGACCTCTATCCTCCTGCTCCAGGTTGTGTTGCAGGCTCCCAATCTAAAGTGCGTGTCTGTGTGTCTCAGTTTTTCAGGAAGGACCAGGGCGACTACTTCATCGGCTGCCTGTTCCTGACAGAGCTCAGCACTCCGTTCGTCTCTTTGGGGAAAATCCTCATCCAGGTAAGCCCCGCCCCCCCCCCCAGCCTGCGGATCCAGGTTTTCCCTCCCCCCTCCCCTCCCCTCCCAGAGAGTCATTTCAGATGGAGGGGAGGCGGGGCTCTGTCAAGCTGCACGGACTTATTCTTAACCGCTTAAGTTGCTGCGGCTGCTTTTTAATGTACTGACGAAATGCAGCTCTGCTCCAAAACTGCCTGTGGCTTTTCCAAGCTTCCATGCCTCTTTCCTACCACTGGCTCAACTTTCAGTGGTACGCTACTCTCTCTCTCTCTCTCTCTCTCTGTTTCTTGCCCTCTCACTCTCCCCCCCCCCTTCCCTCCTGCATTACCTTTGGGTTTGATAACTGAATGGTTATCGAACACCCATATCACTCATGTTAAAAGGTAATTTCATGAAATAATTAGAAAGTGTTTTGTGTCTACTCAGTTTCCCTTTGTCTAATATTACATTTTGTGTAAAGATCTGAAACCATTCGGTGTGGCAAATATGCAATAACAGAGGAAATCAGCAAGGGAGAAAATGACCTGTATGTGTTTTTGTATAGATTTTCTTGCACATTCCTTTAGGTTGACATGGTTTATTAAAAGATGTCAGAAGTCTCCATCTCCTCTCTCTGAATCTGTCTCTCTCACTCAGGCAATTTCTCTCATTCACCGCTTCACTCACTTGCACTCCTTTCATTTGCTCTCTCTCTTTTAGTCTCTCAGTCTCTCACCCTCTCTCTCAAGCTTTGTGGGGAACCCGGGCATTCATGGCATTGCCAGTGAGGAGCTGAATTGGCCGTAGAGACAGAAACAGAAATAGAAGCATGAGCAGTCAGTGGGCCTGCGCATAGTAGCGTGCCTGTGCTGCCCAGCAGGAGGAAATAAAGAGGCCGGCCTCATTGTCTGCTCCACTGTGGGGAGCCGAAATGGCCGACACAAGCAGTTCCATTGTCAATGTGCTGTGGAGATCTGTCTTTGGCCCGACTCTGTGCCAGATTCCCTACTCTCTCAATGTCAAACGAGAGAGAAGGGAAAAAATGCACCCTCATTTAGCGGCCTGTAAGCCTGCTGCAGCCCCAGTCCCTGGGCTTACCCACAGCTTGGCTGCCCTCTGCTGGTTGATTGAAGAAATGCTAGTACACTGCCTCTGTCCTCTCTTCCAAAGTGTATGTGCTTATACTGTATGTCTGTGTCTCTTATTCCTATTTTCAATTCAATATGCATAATTGAAATGAAATTGAGAAAGTAACTATTACCAAACGAGTACTGGAAATATTAATGAATATTTTGTAATTATTATAATAGCAGTGCTTGAAAGGAACAGTGATGATTTAATGATGAACTTAAATCAGGTCATTGATTGTCCCTCTGGCAGTGACAGGATGTCACGTAACTTGCAGTTTATTTTACGTGTCTGTGTCTCCCTCTCTCATTTTTCTCCCCTCTGTGTCTGCCTCTCTCTCTCTTTTTCCTTTCAATTTGAATGAGTTTGCTGAGTCAGCCTTTTGAGCCACGGGGCACACCGTGTTCTGCTTCATTGTGCTGTGTTAGGAGTCAGAGTGGGGGAGGACATATGGAAAGATGTTCATTGCTTGATCAATGATGGAAAGTTGGTTTTGCTGGAGAAAGTCAATGAGAGAGTTATGAGGGGGGCCTTGCACTGTTGGGGCCTATGACCTCAGTCAGCCATGAAAGGGTTCTGTGGACACGTGCATTTCCATGTTTCAGAGCTCACAAACGCTGATTATGAGATTTATATTTCTCTCGTCTTCTGGGGGGATGGGTGGGGCTATGGGCTTCATCCAATCCAGATGCTCTAATCGTTTATTATATTCCGCACTATGGATTTCACAGTCCACACGCACACGAATCATTTATTAGATCCTGCGCTCTGGATTTTACGATCCGCACGAGGTAATCATTTATTAAATGACCCTTGTTAGCTTGGCGGGCTGCCAATGGCGTGAATAGGCTTTTGCTTAATTTGGAGTTTGCTTTATCTGATGTTGTGAAGGGTCTCGGCGATGAGGCTTGAAACGCAGGAATCTGCACAGCCGCGGAACTCTGTCATGCCTGGAAATTGTGAGAAAAGGGGGAGGGGGGAAATTGGAGCATGAAAGTAGCTAAAAATATTTTTCAGCTGCTGAAGTGTGCTTGGTGAGTAACCCCCCCTCCCTCTTTCTCCCCCCCCCCCCAGCTGGGGCTGCAGGACTGCTGGCTCCACAAGGCGAACGGCATGATGGTGCTGCTGAGCTTCTTCGCGTGCCGCATCGCGCTCTTCCCCTACATGTACTTGGCGTACGGGCGGCACTACGGCATCCCCCTCTACAGCGTGCCCTTCCACCTGTCGCTGGCCTGTAACCTGGGCAACCTCTGCATCCTGGCCCCGCAGGTGTACTGGTTCGTGCTGCTGTGCCGGAAGGGCTACCGGCTGTACCAGCGGCAGGGCAAGGCGCCCGACTCTCCCTGCGTCACGGACAACGACAAGCGAGACTAGAGGACCCCGCCCCCAACACCGTCACCGCCACCGCCGCCACCACCGCCACCACCAATACTGCTGTCACTACTACTACTGCTGCTGTTACTACTGCTACCGTTACTACCTGCAGCTGCTACTGCTACCACGTCTACTACTCGAGCCCCTTACCGCTGATGCTCCTACTACCGATAGTTCCACTTCAGCCTCTTTCCACCTGCCCCCCTACCCACACCCACACCCACACCCACACCCACCCGTTTTAGGTCCTCCCTTCTGCTGCTCGAAGGTCGGGGGGGCCTGGAAGAGAGGCCAGCCGTGAAGGAAGCTGAAGCCGCGAGCTCTGAAGCAACGCACAAAGGAACGGCCACCGTCCGCTCGGCAGGCCAGCGCGCCCAGGCTTTCAGCTCAGCTGGAGGAGCTGGTGTTAATGGCATGTTATCGCTTGCAGTATTTGTTTTTTTATTATTGTTATTATTATTATTATTATTATTGTTTTTGGTTTCAGTTGAACTGGTTTTATTTTGATCTGTTCCTGTTCCGGTCCTTGTCTGTGCGGAGTTTGGAGAACCCGCTGTTGCCCGAACTTCATTCCGACGTCCCCTGGAGTGGACACGCTCGCCTCGCCCAGCCCGGCTCCATGTTCAGACACCGCGGGGGGAAAAGCCACCGCTGGCAGGACCGGCACATTTCAACCTGATGGAGAGCCATTTTTGCCTGGGTTTTTTTTTTAATTTTTTTTTTTTAAACAAGTCACCAGCATCGCTACGCAAACTTGCAAATGTGAGCGAACCTCCCCAACCATCGCCCCCTCCCCCTCCCCTCCCCCTCCGAGCACGCTCAGACTGGCCCCCGCGCTCTTCCTTATTTTAAGTCACGAAAGAGACCTGTGGGGTGAACCCTGCCCCCGTCACCTTCGCCACGCGGGACCCAGGAGCAAGCGTGGCCCCTGGCCCCTAACTTTCACAAGCACAGGACTCCTCTAGAGCGGCCCGGGGCCGGGCGCAGGGTTTCTACGGCGACGCTTGCGTGCGGCTCATGGGGGTGGGGGGGGCGGGGGCGGGGTGGGCTCTGTCAAAGCAATAAGATGTGCAGCGCCGAGTTTGACTTGTGGTCAGAAGCACCAAGCAGCAGGCAGGGTGACATTATGGCACAGTCCGACCCCCATGGAAGAGTTATCACAGGGCATTACTGTGGGGTGTGGGTGGGAGGAACAAAAAAAAGCAAAGAAAAAAAAACAAAAAAAACCCTTTTCAGCATGAAGCTGCAGGAGAACTACCAAACGGGCGCATGCAATTCTGCTTCAAAACGCACACACTGACACATATTTATATCATACTTCTAAAGAACAACATGTATATGTATTCAGAAATCTCCTTTTTTCCTCCTTTAGGGTTTTCCCCGTGGCGGGTGCGTGTAGTTTATGTCCCGCAGGAGGGTCGGGAGGACGGCGAGGCTCCCTGACCGGAGACGCACGGCCTCACCGTTATCCTTCAGAGCTCGTGGCTAGAGCCTCCTCTCACTTTTATTTTCTGACTTTAGCTGTGTGAATCTGTCTTCAGTTAGGTTCACAGCGCAAGACAAAAACGTGAGCGTTTTAAATGAACGGGTACTGTATATATGCGATGCAGTGTGTCTGGGCAGTTACCCAATTGGTGTTTTGACTCTGTACTCCACCTCACTGGATTTGAAATGAAATGATGAATATGAAGTTGAAGTGCAGATGAATATGAAGGTAGTCCGCTTTACTTTCAGAGCATTTACATCCATATCGGGTGATCTGTGTAGGAATTGCAGCCTTTTGAAGCAGTCCTCCTCATTTTAGGGGATCGTAAGTAATTGGAAAAATGTACGCAATCTGAAATAAAATCATCATATTCATTACTTTGTTGCAAGTTCTTTGCGGTCGATGACTGCCTGAAGTCTGCAACCCATAGACATCGCCCGATGCTGGGTATCTTCCCTGGTGATGCTCTACCGGGCCTGTGCTGCAGCCATCTTCAGTTCCTGTTTGTTTCTGTGGTTTTTTTTTTTGCCTTGAATTTGAAGTGAAACGCATGTTTACTTAGATTCAGGTCCGGTGATTGACTTAGCCAGTCAAGAACATTACACTTTTTGGCCCTGAGAAACTCCTTGGTTCCTTTACCAGTATGTTTGGGGCCATAGTCATCCACCACCGTGGTCTACTGGGTCGTTTGCTGTCACTGAGTCCTTGCTTGTCCAATTACTTTTGGTTTCCCTATACCCTTGGGTATAAAAAGGCCTGTAATTCCTACATGGACTGCCCCAATGCAGATGACCTCAAATTAAAGCTGACAGTCTAAACTTTAACCTCATTCCTCATTTTGTTTGAATTCCAATGTGCTGAAATACGGAGCCAAAACAACAGAATTTGTGTCACTGTCCCAACACTTCCAGACTGCGCTGAAGTTATTTTAGGAAGATGTTACTTGACGGAGTGGAAGCTCTTGAGCAGCTTCCCACAGCAGGCTCTCCCTGCTTTTAATGTGCACAGATGTAGCGGGGAAAGATGTAGGAGATATCAATACTTGATGCTGCGCATACCTATTACAAACACACACAACCCCCCTGTATGTTTCTTCTGCTTTTATCAATGAGTGGACCTGAAAGCATTGTGCCATTTTGCACACCAGCCCCGATTCTCTTACCTGTGTGTGTGTGTCTGTGTGCGCACGCACGTGTGTGTATGTGTGTTCCCAATCAATAGGCTGTGAAGGGGTGGAATTACCTTACTGGGTAGTAAGAACTGAGACAAACAGGAAGGGGGTAGCTTCTCAGATTTCTGTTATTGAGTTCTGTTTACTCTTAAGTATTTAACTGATTTTTTTTGTTTTGTTTAAATCTTTCATGTACAGATCAATCCTTGTTAGGGTTTGGGGGGTTTAAACATGAATACTGTCAGTAGTTTGTATAACAGTGGATCGGAGTCGTTTGGAACTACCAACACAATGATCGGAAACACTCTTGGCAGCAGGGGGAGCCGGCATCATGCTTCGTCACTTCCTGTTTTTCTATAAAACATTTTTCTCATGGACGCTCAGTGCTGCGTAGTGGACTTTCTCCTGAGGAACTGGGAAAAGATTACCTTGCGATCGGCCCCTGGATGATGAGGGCAAGACCACAGCTCCCTGGCCTTTCCCCAGCCACCCTCCTCCCAACCCTTCCCAGCATGCACTGTGCAGTAGAGCTCCCCTTGCCTAATTATTCACAGAGAGGTCAGCTATGCACTAATCTTGTCTTCTCGATGGATTGGGGGGGAGAATGATGTTAGAGTGAAACAGCACTAGTTGGGACTTTTCCTTTTTTTCTTTTCCTTTTTCTTGTTTTTGCATTTTGAACTGTAGCTCCATATCAATCTTTTCTTTGTTTTACAAGAAAGGTTTGCTGTTTTATTTGTCGATTAGTAGTGGCTCCTCGTCATGATCCTCCTCGTTGATCACACACGATGACTCGGGCTGCTGCCCTCGGTGGCTGCTGCCCTCGGCGGCTGCTGCCCTCGGAGGCTGCTGCCCTTGGTGGCTGCTGCCCTCGGCGGCTGCTGCCCTCGGAGGCTGCTGATCTCGGTGGCTGCTGCCCTCGGTGGCTGCTGATCTTGGTGGCTGCTGCCCTCGGAGGCTGCTGATCTCGGTGGCTGCTGCCCTTGGTGGCTGCTGCCCTCGGCGGCTGCTGCCCTCGGAGGCTGCTGATCTCGGTGGCTGCTGATCTTGGTGGCTGCTGATCTCGGCGGCTGCTGCCCTCGGAGGCTGCTGATCTCGGCGGCTGCTGCCCTCGGTGGCTGCTGCCCTCGGAGGCTGCTGATCTCGGTGGCTGCTGCCCTCGGAGGCTGCTGATCTCGGTGGCTGCTGCTCTCGGAGGCTGCTGCCCTCGGTGGCTGCTGCCCTCGGAGGCTGCTGATCTCGGTGGCTGCTGATCTCGGTGGCTGCTGATCGCTTTGCCGAGGCTCCGGCTCTCCAGAGCCCAGCTGAAGTGGCCGCAGTCGGGGAGAGAGTGATGACGGGGCTTCCAGCTGGCGGACTGGTGTCATTCGGTCAGTGCTGGAAACGGCTGATTGTTCGGTCTCTTTGTGTGTTTTTCTTTTTCTGGCCTGCTCACGCTCAGCACAGCCCAGCCCTCTCTGGGGCCGTCTGTCCTTTGTGTGCTATCAGCCGGGGGGGGGCTGTGCCTCGATGACGCCGGGCTTCCGGAAGCATCTGTAAGCGGCCGTCGTGATGGTAGAGCCCCCGCCGCTGAAACCGTTCCCTTAATTGCACGGCGCCCGCTTCTGGGGGTTGAGCGTTCCCGTTCCAGGGCTCTTCATTTGGCTGATTGGGCAGCGCTGGCATTAGAGAGGACAACCCACCAGCTTACAGAATCCACAACGGCCAGCTTTCCCTCATTTTCCTTTTATGCTTGCAGCCAGTGGGTAGCAGACCACTCAGAATAGTGGCGGTGTCTGGGATGTAGTGAAATACCAGTGGTGTTCATGTTTTTTGGCTGGACTGCAACCCAGCCCTACAAATGCGAATGTCTGTGACTGACTGACTTACTGACTGACTGACCGAGTGATGAAGTTACACCATTGGTCGGCCGAGTTATGAAGTTACACCATTGGTCGGCCGAGTTATGAAGTTACACCATTGGTCGGCTGAGTTATGAAGTTACACCATTGGTCGGCCGGATCACGTGCGTTAGGTCCAGCCATGTACCAGGTCTTGTTTTCTTATTCTTTTTGAAGTTTGCACTGATGTCTGAGTTGGTTTTTGTCAGGAGCAGCGAGGAAAGTGCAGGTGTCTGAACGCGCAGCTGCTGTCCCGTCGAGCTCAAGTCTTAAGGGCGGCCGTTCCGGCAGGAGTTTTATTCGCGGCTTCCTGACGCCTCTCGACGGGCCTCCCCCGCGCTCGTATTTATTTCGGCCGCGGCGTTGGCCGAAGCGTGAGCTCGATTCTTCCTCCCCCCGCCTCCTTCCTGACGCTCCTGATCCGCGGGTCGCGGGGGCAGGAAACGAGCGCTCCCGGCGTTTCGAGCGCGCGTGCGCGGTGCAGGAAGGAAGCCCGGGCCCGTCGCGCGCGCCTCTCTCTGCGGGTCGTGTGACTCTAGCCCCTCTGGGTCGCGACGCTGAGGCCAGAGCACAGCCCCCCTATCGCCTGTTCTGCGTTCCTCCTTTCCTGCATCGGGGGATCAGAACGCGACAGCATATCTCGATAATCAGCTTTTTAAAAAATTATTATTGCTATAATTTTTGTACATTAATATCTAAAGTCTTATGTTTCGATGTCTTTAAGAGGCATTCTTTTGTAGCTCAGGGTTTGGTAAAGATGTTGACATTTTATCTTTGATCTTAGTTTTATTTTAAAACGTACTGTGAGGTAATGAAAATATATCTGAAAAGCAGAAAATATCTGGAATAACACTTTGATCTGCTGCTGTTTGTTAGAAGGAGCTCATTCAGTTAAAACATGAAAACAAAAATAGAACTGGCATGGCTTACGATGGCAACCTGGCAGGTTGTTAGACCAAAGACTGCTCGGCACTTTAGTCAACAACATCAGAAACGCGAACCAGGATTCTCACATTTCGCACACCTCCCAACCCTGCCCCCCCCCCCCCACACACACTCCCGACCGCTCATGCTCACAGCCCTTGCCGTTCCCACCAACCTCCTTCCCTGCTAGCCTTAAGAAAAGCAGCACTTCCCTTTAAAGACCTGGAATTGTGGAACTGTTGGCTAGGTTGTGGCGTGCATGCCTTAGCGCACTGACTTTCTGTTCTGTTATCAGTCACTCCTCAGCCAGTCTGATGACTGCGGTGAGGAGGCATGTGCAGCATGTTTGCGGTTGCCGTGTAGTTGAAGGCCAGTGACGGGGGCGTGAGGGTGGTTTGAGGTGAGGTAGCCGGCGCATGGAGGCCAAAGGGTGTGCTTGTGGTGTGGGGGGAGGAGAGGGCAAACGAGTCTCAGAGTGTGTGTGTGTGAATGAGGGGGTTTAGCTCCAAGTACATGACCTAGGCTTCAGCTCGTAACCGTTGGTAACCCACTCTACTTTTGCCCCCCTTTGTTAATATGCATATCTTTTCATCAGGGCAAAATCCCCACCCCCTCCCAATCTGTACCCCCCATAGTAATGATCTGGGCATTTCTTAGAGAAGGAAAGCTGAGCAGAGGAGTGCAGTTTTGGATTGGGGGGGGGGGGGGGAGTCATAAGAAAAATGCAAACACTGTGTTGTCCAGATTGTATATGAACTCTGCATAATGAACCAAATTCATATACAGTGCCTTTTAAAATCGGTTTCCAATGGCGACGGCTTTGAGCGAATAAGACGTGGCAGGCGGTGTGGACGGGTTGTGGCTGTACTTACAGGTGGATAGGCCATACGGCGACACACAGGTCATGTGGGCATTTACAGCAGGACGCGCCAGTCCAACGGTGTGCTGTTGTCCTGCTGTCAGCGTGCATATTGCACACTTCAAATCTGTCATTGTGAAGGTGGATTCTTCCCTGGGGGGATGCGCGGGGGGGTTGGAGGGTTAAACATGTAAATATGCTCATGGAGCTCATCTTGTCGTCTCTTCTGTTCTCATACCACGTTCATTTATTTCTCTTGCTCTCGTTTCAAATTTGTGTGATGTGTGTTTTTGTTTTTGCTTCCCCCCTCCGTACGGCTGCACACCTCTGTTCTTTGTCCTGATGTCCATTGCTCTCCGTTCAGTCCTTCAGTCCCATCGCGTCTGTTACAAAATGTCCCCAGGACACAGAATTTTCTCTTAATTTAGAGAGCTATGCAGTGGACTCACTCGCAACCTTTAACACTTCCTGCCACTTATTATTTTTGATAACATTATGATTTTTTCATATATTATATATTTATATATCTACTTTGATATATACATATATATAGTTTTTTTGTTTGTAGTGTTCCCTTTTTGAAGAATTTCTTGCTAGATAAAGTGAATGAGTTCTTAATGTGACTAAAAAAATAACATGATTGAGAGGAATTTATTTTGTTGCAATTTGTGAATTCAGACACCCCTAAAAATAAAGTTGATTTGATGAATACTTTTAAAATGAGCGCTCAGGTTTTTTTGCTTACTTTGATTTGCTTACTCAACAGCTAACACACACCTGGCTGTTTACTGAGGAATTTCACACAGTGATTTCACGTGCTGCCTATGCACACACACACTCGCACACCCATTCACAATCATACATGCGCACACACACTTGTACTCACACTCCCACACACACGCTCACACTCACATATGCGCACGTACACGTACACACACTTGCACATGGACACACACTCACAGACTCATACTCTCACACACACTGTCCAGTCTGGTGTGTTCTTCACCTCGAAGTTAGGAAGAGCCTCTAGATCAGAAACTAGGAGCAAGTTATTTGCGTCCACCCACCCTTCTCTGTTGTGTCCATGGATATGCATTACATTACATTACATTATAGGCATTTAGCAGACGTCTATCCAGAGGGCTTACACAAATTTACAAGCACTTACATTGTATCCATTTATACAGCTGGATATATACTGAAGCAATGCAGGTTAAGTACCTTGCTCAAGGGTACAACGGCAGTGTCCTTACCCGGGATTCGAACCTGCGACCTTTCGGTTACAAGCGCAGTTCCTTACCCACTGTGCCACACTCCGTCCTCCACATATGCACAGTGCGCCCTCTGGTGGCTATCCATAGCGGCCGGTAGCTGCTATCCAGGAAAAGCAAGAGGGAAGCAGTACCTAAGGTAGCCTTGCATGCCAGGCAAATAAGCCTAAGGAAAGAAGTGCAGTTAATACAATAAACCCTCTCAGTTTTTGGGAGATGACCAGTATTTCCTACTAATCACATCAGCTCAATGCAAGGCTAGTCTACGGTGAAAGTGGTAATCCGAATTAAAATCTGAAACAATAGCAACAATAGTGTTTGAATAGCAAGAGGAGGCGTGTTTCAAATGCTTTTCTACGAACTTACCCCTGAAAGTCTGGCTGATCTAAACTCGCACATAACTGGCTAATCGCTGCTAATGATACAGTATTTGTGATCTGTTTGTAACAACATGCGCTCTGTTCTGCCAAAACATAACCTACGTAAGTACGGAGAACACGGACGGTTTGAGCTACACAAAGTTAATTTCATCGTTACGTTCTAAAATGTGTCACCTGCAATTTCTAACGCAAGCGCGAGCTGCAGTGTCAAGCATCACCGAAAGGGGCACTATAGTAGCCAACAACAGGATGAAGCCGTCTTCTTCTTAGGCCCGAAAAATACCCTACATAACAGGGGTGGCCAACCCAGGTCCTGGAGAGCCGCTGGCTTTTGTTTTTACTCGGCACTTAATTGATCAATTAAAGCAGTTGATTACATAGTTAACTCACCTCACCTGGTTTATTTTGTGTAAGTGGTTGTTGTATTTAAGGTCAAAACAAAAACCCGCAGACTCTGCGGCTCCCCAGGACCGGAGTTGTCCACCCCTGCTACATAAGTTCGCGAACACAAATGCTAATGACGGTCTGACGCACTGCAAACTCACGGCCCGGTTTGTACATACTCAACGTGCGTTTTTATGTCTCTGTGGAGGTAATGAACCCAAGTACTCAAGGGCCCATCCAGGACAGCTGTAAAAGACTGAATGGAATAAGATATTTGAGTTTTGGGACACATCCTACGGTAAGTGTTGAAAAGAAGCGGACATGTTTTTAAGACCGCAAGCTGCATTGATATGTGTTGACCATTAGGTGGCATCACTGACCCAGAGAACGTCCCAGATTCCGTGCTTTAATGTGCTGTGCATGGGCAGTAGAAGTAGAGGCCGCTATGGAACATGTAGTTTAATGCGAAGTTGTGCTCTAAGAGGCAGAGTACCATGCTGCACCCACCCGCCCACCCTGGCATGCCCCAGGGCGCCAGTGGTCCTGCCAGCCTCTCTCACGTGCCATTGTGTGTGAGAGGCAGGCACACAAACACACAGCTATGCGTTAGTGTTCCTCTAGTGCTGGAGCACACACACAGTGTGCTCGCTCTCTCTCTCTCTTTTCCTCTCGCTCGCTCTAAAACTAAAATTCAAAATCTTTCTACTCTGGCTTTTTATCCTGTTTTCCTTTCCTGTCTCTCTTTTGTTTCCCTATCTCTCCTCCACCCTAGGAAGTTACCAAGCCAAGCAATATATACTATGCCTGTCGTCACCATGGGGATGGCACTTTCACCCTGGCTACCTAGCATTTACATTAAAGCATTTTAAACAGACAAAGCAAAGCGAAACAGGTGAAAGGGATAGGTGGCTTTCTAAAAATGATTTCAGAATGCCTGAAAATCCTTGTTTCAGGGAAAAAAAACTTTTTTAGAAAAAAAATGACATCACAAGCAACCTTTACTGAAAGGAAAATATTGGAATCCTGCTAAGAAGGAATAGTCCATTTCACAGACAAAAAAAAAAGAGTATACGAACAAGGGTTTTTATTTTAAGTTTCCGAGTATTGACTTTTGGAGCAACGCGATTTACGGTACTTTACGGTGTATCCATTTGAACATCCTGCATGCATCTTACTCAAAGGTACCGACAGTAAATTCTAGTTACTCTTACACCTGACCGCTGCATTATCATTCCCCTTTGGTTTCAGCCTCTTCTGTAGTGTCTATCACAGGGGCCCGACGGGGCTCGCTGGAGTGTGCTCACGCTTCTTAGTGTCCGTGGCTCACAGTTATGACCGGCACTTAACCGTCTCATTCCACAACCCACGTGGGATTTCTTTATTCTGCATGGAGTGAATGATGAAATGGAGGTTAGTGAGAGGTCTGCATATTGTCTGAATAGTTTTTTTCATGTGTTTAATTCACCCAAGCAAACGTTATTGCTGGTTTCCCTCTGCTTTTGTATGGCGTGTGTTTGTGCGCGTGCGTGCGCGTGTGTGTACGTGCGGTGAGCATTAGGCTGCTGTGCTTTGGTGTATGGTTGTTTTATCAGTATGTGTGGATCACCTTTATATGAGAGTTGTATGGCACGGCTGTTCAGCTTTCCCCCCATCTCTGACATGAGACACCCTGCCCCAGACACGCAGAGGCTATTCTGGGGCAATACTGTGCCACCCCCCCACCCCCCACCCAAGGTCCCTGCATGGTTAACCAAACTATAAACACTTCACTCTGGAATGACAGCTGTTCCCAAACAACAACTAATCCTTTCTCCCTTCTGTTCACCGCACACACACCCACACACAATCTCATACACACATAAACGCATTTATACGTATGTACACACATAAACGCACACACACACCCACACACACAATCATACATTCATAAACACATTTATATGTATGTACACACATAAATGTACACACAGACACACACACATATATATAGGCTATACATATGTAGACACACACATAATCATACACTCATAAACTCATTTATACATATGTACACACATAAATGCACACACACACAATTGTACACACACAAACGCATATATTTATGTACACACACAAACACACACACAATCATACATAAACACATGTATACACTTATGTACACACATTAACACATATACACTCACCCACCGAGAAACACAAACACATATATACGCCATCACACATACATGCACTTGGTTTCTCTCACATTCATACATACCTTTTTCTCGCTTTCTGTTGTTTTTACTCCTCTTTCTCAGTAATTCAGAAGATGCCTCTTTCAGATTTTTCAAGTGGGACAGGTGTGAGGCCAATGCAAAGTAGCATGGTGAGAATATGGGTGCTGGGTTAGGTAGGGGCTCTGGTAACCCATAGCCGAACACAGGGGAACAGTTTTCTGCTCTGCCTGCTTCACCACCAACTTTAGTGCCCCCCCCCCCCAAACTCTGCCATCCCCTCCTTGTGCTCACAACTGCTGCTGCGTGCTCCCAGTTTGCTCAAATGTGTGAAATAAGTGTTAAAAAAATACACCAAACCAGATCCTCCTGGCAGTTGGAGAGGGCTCATTGAAGGTGAACTATGACTGAAGAAAAGATGTTTGGTTTCCATGGTGCTAAACATGATGATGTTCCAAGCAGTGCACCTGCAAGTCCGGCACTTCGCGGTTTGTTCTGGGAAAATGAACGACAGTCAGATAAGGACACGTAAACGCCACAGCGCTGTCTCAGGGGAGAGATCGTCTCGGCTCATTCAGATCTGACACCTGGGAGGAGTTTTGAAGTTTGGAAGAATAGATTTATTGATGCATGTATATCAAAATGTAAAGGATATCATTCGTGACATGATTTGGCCGTGTATCAGTAATTTTTTGTTTAATGAACACCATGTGCTGTCTCTGCCCCTCACTCTTGGTCTCTTTCTCTGTACCACTCAGTGGCCAACTTATTCGGTAAACCTGCTTGTTAAAGCAAATAGCCTGCTCCTTCAAACAGTGAATCATGTGGCTGCACCTCAATATTTAAAGCATACAGACATGGTGAGGAGGTTTATTTTTTGTTCAATCAATTTAGAATGGGCAAGACCTGCAATATTATTGACTTTGACCATAGTATAATTAGTGATACCAGACGTGGTGGCTCCAGCATCTCCAGCAAGCCGCTGCCCTCCAGGGATTTACACCCTCTACAGTCTCTAGAGTTTGCAGAGAATGGTGCCATAAACAAAAGACATCCAGTGAGCCGCAGTTCTGTGGAAAACACCTTGTTACTGAGAGAAGTAAGAGGAGAATGGGCAGACTTGTTCAAGCTAACAGAAAGGTCACAAATGCTCAAATAACAGCTGCTTACAAGAGTGGTGTGTGGAAGGGTATCTCTGAATGCAAAACATGTCAAACCTTGAAGTGGATGGGCTACAACAGCAGAAGACCACACCGGGTTTCACTCCTGTCGGCTAAGAACAGGAAGATAAGGCCACAGTGGGCACATGGTCACCAAGACTAGACGATTGAAAGTTGGAAAAACTCCTGGTCTTGATTATTGTCGCGACATGCAGATTTTAGGATCATAATTTTGCCAGAGCAGCATGAATCCATAGATCCATCCTGCCTTGTGTCATTGTAGGCTGGTGGTCATGGTGTAATGGTGTAGTGTTTTCTTGGCATACATTAGGCCCCATAATATGAACTGAGCATTATTTGAATGCCGGAACACACCTAAGCATTGTTGCTGACCGTGTACTTCCATTTATGACCACATTTTTTCAATGGATACTTCCAGCAGGATAATGCACCATGTCACAAAGCACACCTCATATCAAGCTGGTTCCACAAACATGACAGTGACTTCAGTTAACTCCTTTGGCCTGCACAGTCCCCAGATCTCAATCCAACAGAACCTTTGGAATGATGTGGAATGGGAGTTTTGCAGCTCGAATGTGTGGCCAAAAAATCTGCAGTAACTGCGTGATGCTATCAAGTCAAGGAATGTTTCCAGCACCTTGTTAAATCCGTGCTGCAAAGAATTCAGACTGTTCAAGGGGCAAAAGGAGGTCCTACCCAGTACAAGAGAGCTATACCTAATAAAGCAACCACCGAGTTTGTGTGTGTATGTGTATAAACAGAGACAGCGTGTTCTTGCATGAAGTGTATAAATATATCACTTTATTTTCCATTGGTACTAACAGAGGTCATAATGTTCCAGTGTCCATAGATGGTCATTGTGGAATAATCTTTTGTTTAAGTTGTATTTTATTTATTATTATACTGTGCATTGTGACCATCAGCCCTGGACTAGCGTGTGCTGAGTGACGGTACGGGCACGGTAGCGCTGAGGTCAAGTGCAGGGCTCTGAAGGTCACCCTGAAGGTCACTCAAGCCCCTCCCCCAGGCTCTGGCCCCGCGCCCGGGCCCCCTCGCGGTAACCCAATCCGAGCTCACGGGCATTCATCTGGTCTCCCGGAGTCAGCTGGAAAACTCCGCCGGGAATCTCTCTGGACGTTCCATATGACGGTCCGGGAGCTTTAGATCTGTCTCCGTCGGCAGCTGAGCGCTGGACGTAGCTGTGCCAATGTGTCCATGTTTCCATGCTTGTCGACAGAATCTGATCCAGTGGGCTGCTGCTGCTCTCTCTCGCTCTTCGAAGCCTGCACGTCCTCAGTGCAACGCTTCCGCCATTGCAGCAGCCTTCCCTTCTCATCTCTGCAACAGTTTCTCGCTTGTGGGAAAGCCCTCTAGTTAGCTATGCAGTAGACCTCGGAGTATTTTTGCACGAACACAATGAGATCATTCTTCTCCATCAGCGTTGTGGAGCTGCCACTCCAGTTCAGCGCACGGAATAGATCTGATCGGAGAGTGGCCCAGCCTGTCTTGTACTGACAGCCCCGTGGTTTGGTTCCCTGGCTCCCAAACTCTCTGACAAAGGAAGTACCTAATGAGCCGGTACATATTCTGTCATCCTACCCCTTGTGAAAACATATGCTGTTGTATGTTTATATATGGAATGAAAATGTTTTTTAACATAATGTAAAAACACCTGAATGTGTGGTGTAAGCAGCACAGCACATGCTAGAAATGCAATTTTTAAATTGTATTGATGTTAATTTCTTGTGTTTAATATTTAAGCGATTACTCACGACAAGCGGTGTTATATTGTGATTAAATCACAGCTAAGGTTTTGCGTCCTGTTGTGAGTTATTGCTTTAATAAAACCGTTACCAAATATGATAAATCTACATATTATAGACACAATCCAGTGAGAACAGTTTTATTAAAAATTTCATTTCAAGAATAATTTACAAGAAAGTAGTTCCTGGCTACCCTGGCAGTTGCTATGCAACTCTTTTTTTCTGCCAAACTAGCTAGCTAACAAGCTAGCATTAGTGGGCTAACAAGAGTTTATGCCTTATTGATGTTTATTTGTACATTCCCATTATGCAACCAGTGACAAACCGTTGAACATCAGTGGGATCACGTTGCGTAGGTCTACTTATTTTGTTACGTGGAGAAGGTGCATTGCTCCAGTCCAGTTTCAGTTTCGGCCGAGAATAACTGGAGAGAGCTCTCGCACATGTGCGCACTTACGAACATAATATTTCTCATCTCAAGACCCGCATCAGAAAGTGATGATTGTTAGTTTGTTACATGTAGTGGTTTTTATTTTGATTTGACTGACTGCTTAGCTGCAGAGTGATAATTGAAATAGAACTGTAAAGAAGCATTGCTTTTAACCATGGCTTTTAACCAATCAGATAGCGAGATTTGCCCTACCCGTGTTATAAACAGTAATACACTATTATTAACATTACATATAGGTGTCATTTTTAGCCCCACAGCAACCCGTCCCATGGCCAACCAGCATGTCCCAACCCACAGACTGGCTCTTACGGAAATGGAATTCTATAAGAAGGGAAACACTGGTTGTTCCAAGTATAGCAGGCGGGAAAGTATAGCAGACAACACTTGGTAGGCTGTGGTTTACGGTTTGGGGGGTTTTCCAGCTAGACACCTGCTGTCTGTCCACCAACCCCCCCACCACACTTCACTTCACCCCACTTCACCTTCCAAATCCATCGGCACCACCACAAAGCAGGAGATTCATGGGCCTGTCTACATGACAATCAGCGGTAAATATTTACCAGGCATAGGCTGGAGCTCTTAGTTCTGCCCAGAGACACAGAGTACGGCAGTGAACTGAACACATCACTCTTGTGGGGCCCAAAGAAAGATGGGACTAAATATGCTAAAACTGATCCTCTGACAAAATACCCTCCCTGATAAATGTATCTGTAAACTTTAATCAAAATGGGAAAGGGGCAGAGTGCTTTGCAGAGGGCACAGATTTATTAACTGTACAAATAGTGAGGCAGACGAGAAACCCTTGTTTTTGTATGAAATATGAGCAAATATCTATTTGAAATACATGTAGTTTTGTTCAGGCAGATACTGCCCATCCCTGTCCTCTAAGAAGACCGAAGTCTTCACAGGAACAATCCAAAAAACTGCAGTGCAGAAACTGCAAAGCAAATCTATGGGTGATAGCTTCAATGGCTTTCAACAGCATCCTCTATAGCCCTTATCACTCACCATTTTACAGTTTTAAATAACGGGCACGCGCAGACTACCACCAGAGTACCTGAGGTGACAGGGAGGAGCCTTGCACAAGTGTGGAAAGTCCATCTGGAAAACCAACCTTCATAACTCTCCACCAGAGAGCCCAGCTTGCACCACTGTATCACACGGCACTGGCATAGACAAAATGCCATCCAAAATAGATTAGAATTCTGATCGCGGTTTTGGGTCATGGGGGGTGATTTGTGAGGGGGGGGGGGGCAATTGCTGAGGCAGCCTTGTTGTAAGGGTGATACATCCATATGCGCTGGCTGAGGGCCGTGGGGATGCCGCAGCGATAAGTGAGAGGCATTAAGAGATCTCTGGCCAAAGGCGAAAGGATAGTTGATTTTATAAACAGTTTCTTAGCAACCCTCGCCTCTGGAATATAACGCTGAACATTCCGGTTGCTGCGGCGTTAGGAGAATCTTGTCATTGGGTGTGTGTGGGTCACCATGGTAACAATCCATCTCTGAGAGTATGGGTTTCCATGATGGTTTGTGCTGAATCAGTTGAGCTGAGGTGCTGCCTGAAATGTATAATGTTGCGCTTAGGTAGAAGAAAATGTGTGACACTCATAGGAAGATATGTATTTATTTTATTTTATTTTTTTAAATGTGTGTTTGCCTTCTTTGGATAGCACAAAATCTGTGTCAAAACGTAGTCCTTTTTTGATTCCTTCATTAATCTAGCTATCGCTAGACTTTGCTAAAGCTGGAATGTGTTGTAGTGTTTGCAGAAAGTATCAAAGCCAGGTTAAAAGTTGGACAGTCCAGTGGCTGACTGGGGGTCTTCATTTTTTTACAGCATTCCTTCATCCAAACATATTCTGACAAAAGCAGTCTAAAAACAGATCTAATCCAATTTTTAATCTGGTGCAAGGCATCGTATTACCATTACCTTAACACGCATACGTGTTACATATTTACATGATGTTACACTGAATCTTTCTCTATGTCATATTCTCAGGTAATGTAAATAAATATGTTTTGATAGATTTTATGGATTCTATATGTGTCTGTAGAGGGTTTGGAGGTGTAGAGTAGCTCTTCCTCAACCTTCAGTTGGCACAATTATTGCACATTTATTACGAATGCATTTAGTTATGTGTCTTATGTGTCTAAAAAAATGTTTGTGATGTATTTAATTCACATATTTCAATATCAGGTTGTTAATAAGGTTCAGTTAAGTTGATTGAACATGATACATTCATTATTGTGCCCTCTTTCGGTTGTCTATTGTTGGCCTATTACTCACTAGGAGATAACTCACATAGAGGACAGTAAAGGAACAACAAAGCCAGCTCTTGCAGGTGAGAATGGATGAGACTAGCATGTGTCTGCATCTGTAATACCCATAGCTGGCTCAGGAGGGACACATTAACTTTTGCACAATGTATAATATTTATTACGTGGAGAAGGTGAATGGTGAAGGGAAGCAAATGGTGTCCCCTGCAATGTCAAATTCACTCCTACACCCCTGACTGGCACAATGCTCCACATGTGGATCGTTTTAGTGAGAACTGAACCACTCTGAAATCTGGTTGAGTTTGGAATCATTGAAATGCTCATTTTTATGTTTGTGAGCATTGATTGATGTGTATCATTGTCATAATCAGTATGTTTATTAGCACAGTGTACACCCATAACTGTCTACCAAAGGGCGTGCCAAGAAATGAAGTTTTGTTCTCCTCCAGACTGTGCATCGCAGAAAACAGCAATGAACTTTGCTCCCAAATAATAAGCTTCACTGTATTTTCAAAACCACCAGGAGAGGAGAGAAGCTATCGATTGGAGGAGGGAATAAAAACTGTGTGGGAAACAGCAGGATAGTAGGCAAATACTTCTCAAATTTAATACGTTTTCTTGGGAGTGTCAAATCTTACCAAATCTTATGTAGGTGTTTTTTTAAGCCCAGCACTACAAAACCTCATTTGACTAATGAATTCATTATGGTCTTCAGTCAAGACATTGATAATTACAGTCAGGTGTCAATGTGTTTATTTTTACTTTTGAACACTGCTGTTAAATATTTATATCACATTTCACATATCAAAAAGGTCAATTTATTTTTAATGTATAATGATACCTTCCTTTTCCATAAGGTTCTGGTTCTGTTGGACCAGCCTGAGGGTTCGTCCCCCCTGCTCACCTGCACTGTGGAGAAGAGATCTGGCTGCCCCTCTGGAGGACAGCAGAGGTCAGAGGTCAGAGGTAAGGCAGGCACCCTCCCCTCAAGCATCGGAGACGAAAGTTCGAGAGGCCGGATTCCCAGCCACTAAAACATCGCGAATGGAAAGTTTGAGCCGGCTCCCACCGGCACCCCCTCCTCTTCTTGTTCTTATCTCTCCCCCAGGCTGCTACACCTCACCCCCCTGCCCCACACCCCCTCCCCGCCCCACTGCCCCCTGCCCTGCAGGCTGTCTTTTATCAGTCTTGCAGCGGGGGCAAGTGTATCACTTGCATGTGTGTGCGTGTGAGTGTGAGTGGACGGAGCTAACCCCCTAACCCCCACCCCTAGTTCTTTCTGTACCCCCCCACCCCCATCCCCCATAGTATCATTAAGGGGAAATATAAATCAGAGTGGGTTCAGCTGTCAGCCGGCCTCTCCCAGCATTCCACGCTCTCAGAGCTCTGCCCTGACGCTCCCTGGGGCAGAGGAGAGACGATGGACAGAGACAGGGAGCTTTGGGTGGAGGTTGGAGCGGGAGGCGGAGGGGGAGGGCGGTACCTGGAGAGGGTGGGCCTGGATCACCTCAGTCCATTGTTCACTCGTTGCTCATTAGCTCAAATTTAAAAAATGTAATAAAAAAAAGGAACCCCAAAAAATCCCTTTTCTAGAGGGATGCCTTACACTTGGAAACCAGCCAGGGTGTTCCGGTCAAAATGGTTCTCTGTGGTTCCCGTATGTGTTGTACCTTTCAGCTTTAGAGTCAGTCGCTGTTTCTAACTCTCTATTTTAACACCCAGGTGAGACGCATGGGCCTGCTGACATTACACTGCCTCTGACACACTGAGGTGTTACGGGACTGTGAGGGGTGATACCGGGGAGATAAAGGGAGATATGGAACAGCAGGGGCACACTCTGCGCCCCCCCCCATTCCTGCTTTCTCCTTTACAGAAAAGGAAATAATATTATGAATAATATTACTATTATAAACTAATATATGAATTATTATAATATTAATGTATTGAAATAATATACCACCATGGTTGCAGTGCTTTAACAATATGCTGCCATTACAATAAACACTGCTGCCAAATAAATTAATCGTGATATTATAGTCACCCCATTTAAAAAGTTTTGCTGTATATTCCATTTCTGTTGGGGTTGTGCTTCATGTGGAAACACTAAAAACCTTTGAAAATATATAATGTTGAAAGTATTTCACAACTGCGTATTAATATCTTAAAGCGACAGTGATTTATTTGCTTTGATATTGTGAAGTGTTGCGAAGTCCTGGTGACACATTTTGCGTTTATATATTTTCTGTATGTTCCATTTCCATAAGGGTGGTGTACAGTATGTGACTCAGACTAAAGCTGAACAGATGGAGGTGACTCTGCAGATCCCACTTTCCTGTTGAGCTGTTTTCTCAGCGGGCTGTCCTCCCCCAGCCCCCCCTGCCCCCCCCCACCCCACCCCTCTGTGCTTATCAACAACGACTGTGACAGACGCACACCAGGACCCCTGGCATGGTCCTGCTCCCACGGTCCCGTTCCTCTGCTGCCCTCCCCCCACAGTAGCCTGTACTCAACCAGGACAGTCCCGGTGTGCTGCGAGGTCACTCAGTTAGCCACTTTCACCTAGGGGGACTCCTTTTAGGGGTCTGGCACCATCAGCACAGTGTTAATCCAGTACGTGCAGTATGAGTCCAATTGGGACCATATGTACTCTGCAAGGGTTGATTTAACACTGAGCACTGTGAAATGCACAATATATAATACAGTATATTGTACTGGGAAATATTTTGAATAATACATAAAAATAAATTGCTAAATTTACTACTAATTGCTTTGGAATTTTACAGAATTGATTTATCGGAATATGACAAATAGAATGTACTATTAAGCAAAATGTACGAAATACTGGTATTTAAATATATTTCTGACTCTATATGTTCAAATGTATTATTCAATCTATCACAATGTGTTTTTCAATTGATGGTAATATATTTGTATTGCATGAGGGAGGACAGGACTCTGAATAGCACTGTCCCAGGAAACATTTAAGCTTCTCATGTCCACAGTCCATTACTGCCTCAGTCAACAACACTTTCAAATCAAGTTTGCAAAGGCTGCTTTTCAGATGCACGTCCAGTCACACCGTCACCTTTCGCATTGACTCGCGCATGCCCGGGGGCTTTGTGGGAAATGGTTTCATTCGCCGCGCGTTGCGATTCGTCACCTCAGCCTGCTCCCTTCGCCGGCTGCCAGTCCGCAGAGGCGCACATAAGGTGCCATAATCTGGCCACCTGGGGAGTCCTCCCGGCCTTTAATGAGTTTTCAGCCACCGCCGTAAATTCCTCACACAATGGGAGACCTTTTACAAGAGCTGCCTGCCTCGCTTTGAAAAACTTTCACTCTGTCTTTGTCTCCGTCTAGGCAGGGCTGGGGTTTTTTTGCCCGGCTTGTTTGATAACTGCCAGTGATATCAAAATGGTCAGGTTGGTGCATGTGTGTGTGTGCATATCTGTATATGTCTGCGTATCAGTGTATGTGGTGTGTGTGTGTCCATGTTTCATTGTATGCGTGTGTATTTGTGCCCTTAAATGTGACTGTGCACATGTGCCTATTCAGATTACTCAATACTCCACATGTGCTCCTTCATGCTCCTTCAAAGAATGAGTTTTTATGGCCTCACATACATGAATGAGAGAGAGAGAGAGAGGGGGGGGAGAGAGAGAGAGCGACACGACAGTGTGTGCTCTGGTGCTGGGTTGACTGAGTAGCAAAGAGCCCCTTCGTTTTAGTGTGGTTACCTGGGAAACCAAGCAGTTGACAAATGTGTCTTCACAGCCCCCTGCAGAGTGACAGCTCCATTTGGTCTACTATCATTAGATCAGTCACTGTTAATTCCATTACATCACCTTAATTTAACACATCCTCTTCTCCAGAGCCTTACAGCGCAGAAGAACAGCTCCGTGATTTAAACAAGAGTGACAGTGAGGCAAACCAGATACAAGCAAAACCATTAAACTACGAATGCAGCTTAACTATGTCAACCCAGAACTATGAAACAATCACTATAAATAAATACAGCTACGGAAGTGATGTTTCTCATGTCAGAACGATCACTGATTTAATTATATATTGAGTTGTAAGAGGATCAAAGCCAAGATGCTGTCTGTCTGAAGTTCTGCATCAGTTTGATCTGGATTGGATCTACAGTATCACCCCAAGGGTGCCCCAACCAGCATCTTATATGCTTTGTGTGTGTGTGTGTGTGTGTGTGTGTCAATGGTATATCTCTCACTGTCCTTCTCAGGACAAAGTTCTAAGACGTTTCCAAGCCACACATCCATATCTTGTGACTTTTGGACAGTTTTTCTTTGACTGTTATGTCAAGGAGATGTTTTAGTTTAATCTCCTCAGTCTGTGGTTTTCCTTTCCTCGAATTTGTGTGCTTTGGGCCCAGTGCAGGAGTAACTTTGGGGCAAGGGATGGGGGTTGGGTTAACAGAATCTGTTCCCTCACTGCAGTGGGGCTAGATGTGGGCTTTTGAGGTGCGTGGGAGTTGGAGAGGATAGCACAAGAACAATGATGCATATGACAGCGATGGCCTGTTGCCAGAACTGAGAACATGACATCAGCCCTGCTCTCTTTCCTGTGAATCTGTCATCACCAGGGGAGCTGCATTTTCTTGCCTATGAACTGTCAGGTCATACCCAGTCTCTCAGAAAAGGTGTGCGTGTGGTGTGTGTGTGTGTGTGTGCATGTTTGCGTGCATGTGAGTGTGTGTGTTTGTGTCTGTGTCAGTGTCTGAGTGTATGTGTGCATGCATGTACATGTGTGTGAACATACGTATATGCACTTGTGTTTGTGTGCATATGTACGTGCGCGTTTGTGTGTTTGTGTGTCTGTGTTCCAGTGCCTTTTAGTACTTTGAGAGGTTGGAATTATAGGGTTCAGACTGCAGGTCGTATAGTTTTCAGCTGTTGGGCTTTAGAAAATAAATCTATTCTATTGTACAGAAAAAGAACATAACAAAGAACATAACTCCTTTCTGGCAAAACAAAAAAAACGAACTGTTGAACCCTATAATTCGGTGCACTCTTTTTGTGTGAGAATCTGCCTATCAATATGACCAATCAGCAAGGACCAAGGAAGTGGGTGCATGAGCATGTCAAGACCCAGCTCTGATGCATTATGGGATTGCAGCAGATATTGGAAAAAGGACGGTTGGACATGGAAAAACCAAGAGGTTTCAGAAGATTATTCAGCAGATTATTGCGAAAAAATGAGATGAAGAAAAGTTCACCTGACCTGGGTCAAAAATGATTTTTGTAATACTCTCACCCTTTTGCAAAAAGTCCAATTCATTTCAAAACATTTTTTTAAATCAATTTCAATATTCAGAGCAAAATTTTTATTTTGTATGATTGTACATTTTAGTTTAACAATATGTTTCAGTAAATATCTTTGATCTGCAGTAAGAGTGTGTTCACATTTTACCAGCATCTAAAGTACCTCAAATACCAAATTTCCTCCGGTCAGCAGTGAGAGTGTGTATTATTATCATTATTATTATTATTAGTAGTAGTAGTAGTAGTAGTACTAGCACTAGTAGTGTTCTTGTTTGTTTATGATTATTATCATATTATAATGGGTTTTTGTTCAATTTTCTTGTCATTATAGTCCAATTATAGTCCATATAGTAAAATGTGAAAACACTCTTACTGCGGATCAAAGATATTTACTGAAACATATTGTTAAACTAAAATGTACAATCATACAAAATTAAAAATTTGCTCTGAATATTGAAATTGATTTAAAAAAATTTTTTTGAAATGAATTGGACTTCCCGAACACGTCTCCTGTCTGTTCTGGCCCCACGATGGTGGAATGACCTCCCCGTGGAGGTCAGAACAGCTGAGACACTGACCCACTTCAAGCGACGACTGAAGACTCACCTCTTCAGGCTGCACCTCTCCCCATCCCTCCCTACCTCCCTGTAATCTCATAAATGACTGTAAGTTTAGGGTTGTAACTAGGTAGCTGTTTCGTAGGTGACTTAGGTACATTAATGTCTTAACTACTGCTTGTATTTTTGCATAGACTCTGTTGTTGCTGTTCTCGTTCGTGTTAGTGTTAATCAGTTTAACCTTCAGGGTCCAAGTTGAACTAGCGGTTGTTCCTTGCACTTGGACCGGTACTTCTCTCTAGGGTTTTCGACATACTTGTTCCTGGTTATGGTTATACACTTTGTTGTACGTCGCTCTGGATAAGAGTGTCTGCCAAATGCCTGTAATGTAATGTAATGTATAGAATCAATCATTTCAAAGCTTTGGACACAGTACATATTGCAAAATACGCATATAAAGGATTTTAAAATGACGCTGAAAGTGGAGATTGTCCCTTTAGGTTGCAGTCGTCATGACGTTCATGACATGGAGTCTATAGCAGTACTCTGGGTCTGTAGAACCGGGGACAGAAAGTTCTCCCCGTGAAAGAGATTATGGTTTTTCAGACACCAGGGAGGGGGAAGAGATCAGTGTCAGAGCCATGAAAGAAGAACATGAGACGTGGCTTACCAACCCATCTATGTGACCTAACCCTGATATAAATAGTTAACTAGATAACTTTGGCTTCAGACGTGTAATCTATCGCTGTACAGTGTGGTCATTGGGAGTGCGCTAACATGTTCTCCATTACTGTGGTATGGAAAAACGATCTAGTCCCAAAAAGAAAAAAAATAGAGAAAGGGAATAGTAAAAATGGCTGCCAGCTTATCGGCCGTGGGCTTCCGTCTGTCTCTGTTCTGTGTGCCGAGTGTCAGGGCCAAGAAAATCACTGCTGACTGGACCCACCCTGCAAATGGACTCCTTCAGCCTCTTCCCCCATGGCACAAACTTCACTCACGCCATCACATAAGCATCGCCAACGCTGCATCGCATTGACACTTTCTATGAATCATACTTCATAAGCGCCTCAAAAATGCTTCTGTCAATAACTGAAAATATTGTGTGTCACTTGGTATGTAATATTCATGTCACTTACTGCGTTATTAGTGCCATAAGACATCATATGCCTATTTCTGGTTATTGACAAAAGTCATTTTGAATGTTTAAGTACTACTTTTGAAAAGTGCTATACAGCGAGATATATACTGTATATTTTATGAAAGACCATTTTTAAGTTATTTAAATAATTAAATATTCCACAGACAAAAATGTTCAGTGCTATGAGAGCAGTTGTTCCCAGACATCTTTATATATTCTGGTTTCTCAGTGCACTGCATGTTATCTCACAGTCAGGTTAGACACGTTATTAATGTGATTTAAACATGTAGCTTTTGTATGTTGTATCCTGTTAAATATCTTAAGTTTCAGTTTTAATATCTGCTGGGGAATTCTCAGCAAAGATGTCGTAAGTCAGTTTAACTCACAAGTACAAAAGCGTGCAGAGGACCTGTCTGTGAGTCAGCAACCGAGAATCTACGTGGATATGAGCTTGTGTGTGAGAATTTATGAAAATGTGTGAGAGAGAGAGAGCGAAATGTCTGTGTGGGCGTATGTGCCGGCTTATCAGTGTGGCATCATGTTACCGGTGAATTTAACATGTTACTATGACTGTGTGTGGTGTCAGACTGCGTCAGGATGAGTGTGGGCAAGCTACAGTATGTATCTGCCTGTGCGTTCACAGAGTCACAGGATAAATCCCTATCACTGAGGATGAACTGCTTTGCGCTGATGACATCCAAAAAAATAAAAAAATTTGGTCCGCCCATGCAGGCCAGGGCTGTAATTGTGGATAGTCCAACGGATCCCAGACGCCAACTGGGTTCTGAGGAATGTCCTTCCACCCCACTGTCTCGGTGCGTCTTTGCTTCGCCAGCAACTCTTCAGCCTCCAGCCTGTTTCCAGCCATTGAGTGTGTGCAGTACGTCTTAACAGGCATTCACTCCCAACGCCTCTGTTTGTATGGTAAACAAATATATGAAGCAGTATATACACATAGCGGTAGCGGCTTGCCAGTCACCTTGCCTGTGCATGCGACGTGGGTCTTTGGCTGAGCGTCTGGGCAATGGGAACCGAGACGGGCCGCATTGGCTGCGTGCCCTGTCGCTCTGAAACAGCGAATATGAGAGGTCTGCCCGGCCTACTCACCTGCTTCCTGTGAGAGGTCTGCCCGGGCTACTCACCTGCTTCCTGTGAGAGGTCTGCCCAGCCTACTCACCTGCTTCCTGTGAGAGGTCTGCCTGGCCTACTCACCTGCTTCCTGTGAGAGGTCTGCCCGGACTACTCACCTGCTTCCTGTGAGAGGTCTGCTCGGCCTACTCACCTGCTTCCTGTGAGAGGTCTGCCCGGCCTACTCACCTGCTTCCTGTGAGAGGTCTGCCCGGACTACTCACCTGCTTCCTGTCAGAGGTCTGCCCGGCCTACTCACCTGCTTCCTGTCAGAGGTCTGCCCGGCCTACTCACCTGCTTCCTGTGAGAGGTCTGCCCGGCCTACTCACCTGCTTCCTGTGAGAGGTCTGCCTGGCCTACTCACCTGCTTCCTGTCAAGTGTGTCTCTCCTCGTAGCTGACAGTACAAGTACAAGAAGAGAGAAAAAAATGACAGCAATAAATCAATTTTACTGTTGCCTCCATGCACCCCCCCTTCCCCCCTTCCCCCCCTTCCTGCGGGTCGCATGTGCGATTAATTAAGTTTCCTTTGAAAGGATGATGACATCATCATCTGGCCACATCCAAGGTACATGTTTGGGCTGCGCTGTGTTTCCATGGAAATTATGATGTAATGGCCATGCAGGATTTTTTTTTTTGGGGGGGTGGGGGGAGGTGGGGTGGAGTTCAGAAGAACAGACACAGACAGTGCCAAAGTTGCAGTAAAGTAAACAGTGTTTTTTTGTGTTTTGTTTGGATCAGCAGTTTGGCACCGTGGAGGCATCGCGTGCATCCCGCCGAACTGTCTCCACCAGCCGTCAATCACTTCCCATCTCACCTTTCACTCCCCTCCACAGAACGATGGAA
The DNA here is from genome assembly GCF_018555375.3 of Anguilla rostrata. NCBI lineage: Eukaryota > Metazoa > Chordata > Actinopteri > Anguilliformes > Anguillidae > Anguilla > Anguilla rostrata. The sequence goes on along the minus strand of NC_057941.1, from coordinate 27,416,529 downwards.
AGGGCTGAGGTGGAGGGATGTGTCTTCAGCGTCTGTGCAATGTAGCGGAGTCAGTCTACGTGCGCTTTCAGTGTCCTGATAAGAAAAGGGTCCAAGCTGATCCCATCAGTGAACTTTCATTTTCGTGTTGTTACATGCATGAGCAGCAGGAGATGGAAGACAAAGATAAGGAGAACTGTACAAAGGGAGAGAAGGATGGAGCGCACTGTTAATTCAGCTCTTACGGTTCTTATGTGAGACCAACATTTACTCTGTCAGACTAAAATGTACTTTGTCAGTGTTGATTTAACGCAACATTGCACTATGAGGGAGAAAGGGATACAAGTGTGGCAGGAGAAGGAGGAGGAAAGGGAGCTGGGCCACAGAGCGGGAAGACAAAAAGAAGAAGGGGAAGGAGGGGGTTAAACATCACGCACGTCACGTTTGTTCCAGATTTTCGTAACTCTTGACACAGGGAACGCTCCTACTCATACTAATCTCTCACCTTAAACGGAGCGGATGAGAACCTTCTGGAATAGGTGAGAAGGGGGGCTGCCCCTGCGCCTACTGTTTGAGCACAAGAGGGACAGAGTGTTGTTTAGACGTGCTGGCGGGAGACAGAGCAGGTCAGAGAAGCCCCCTTTGAGGAGATGGTTCGCAGCTGCTGTGGACCCGGCTCTTTCCAGAACCCCTGACTCGCTCAGGCAGCCCTGTGTAAACAGGAGGAACAGGCCCCTACGGCCTCCCACATGACTCACGGTCTGAGTGTGTGACCTCACGCGTGCGTCACAGTCTGTCAATGGCTTTGAGCGTGTGTCACAGTGGCGGCGTGCGCTATCTATCGTCGGCTGTGCAGAGAGGTGGCGACAGCCGGCCGAGCCTATCGTGGGAATCTCAGTTTCGGCTAACGGGTGCCTGCGCCAATCTCCTCGGACGCTGTGGTCGAGCTGAAACATGATTTCTTGCAATTTGGCTTCCTGCAGTACGAGACTAATTGTGATGTCATGTCTTACTTACTCTTAGAACTGGTCACGGTCTGCCCGCAGGTGAGATCCGATAAGCGAGGAATGGAGGATGCAACAGGACATGACAAACCCACGGCGTGCAGTCATCATTTTTCAGAACCACATCTTACCCGAGATCTTGGCTGTTGCCACGGAGGTCCTCCTGGAATGGACCTGCTGGCCCTGTTGAACTCAATGGGCTTACCTGAACCTGGTGGAAATCCTGGACACTTTAAAATATCTTACCCTTTGTGGAATTCCCCCCCCAAAAAAGTCAAATGTAGCAATTTTTCATCATTGAATACTGTATGAAACGAAAAAGCAAAGTTTTCCATCATTGAATACTGTACCAAATGAGCTGCTTCAGCTGGTAGTAGACAGAGATTTCAGCAGTCAAACTGTCATCAGTGAGGACACGTTAATATAATAAATTCCATGATATAAAAAAGCCTGAATTCCCATTCTTAAACATCTATGCGTTTGTACTGTTTTTCAGTGCAGCAGTTATATGATCTTGGAAAGTTTGAAACAGAGTACAGAAGAACAATGTAAGTGATACAGAAAATTTGGAAAGCGAGATCTAACCTGTCTCCCAAGACAAAGTTCGACTGAGAAAGATGATATATAATGGGTAATGTTATTGCATTATGTTTCCGTGCTGGAATTGTAACATTGATGGTGCGTAAGGGAAAAAGATGCTTGGCCACAGTTGGGGGGCTGGGGAGACACTGCTGACCACACAGAATGTGATGGCTTTGCGCCATCTTTCAGTTCTACGGTTTCACATATTTAGGACATAGCCACCCTCATCTAGCCCTCGCTAAGTCCCCAACAGTAGATAAATCTAACCTTATATGACTTGTAACACACAGATTTTGCTTTGTCGTTATTTATTCATCCAAAACTAATCCAACAGGCACATTTTCCACATCACTATAAAACCCACTTCACATTGTTAAATAGTCTTGTGCTCGTGCCATGTGACTTTTTTTGTCTTCTGCGCAACTGTTTGGCTCAATGAAATTTATCACTTGAGGATTTCCACCCCAACAATTTGGAACCCACCCCAAAACCAGTGCACCACTTGTGTGGATACTGTGTGGAAAGAGGAGAGAAGGCAGGGATCGTGGGGTGCGGGAGGCGTGTGTCGCTGCACAGCGCGCTTGTGTAAATGTTGTGACGGTCAGTGACGCATGATGTGTGTCTGTGGCTTACAGTTCTCCTCCAGCTGGTTTTGTTTACAGTAAACAGTCGGGTGGAATGCTATTTAGGTCTGGGGGGGGGGGGGGGGGGGGGGATTGGAGTGGGGATTGGGGGGGCGCTTGGATTGTTCTCCCATTGTGGCTGTGAGACTTCCCCTTCCCCACCCCTACACACACACACACACACACAATACACACGTACACACAACTGCAAGCACACCCACATGCACAAACACGATCGCACACACACACATACACACACACACACACACACACACACACGCATGCACACACACACACACACACACACCCACGCACGCACACCCTCATTCACCCCCACGCACACACACACTCTGCACCCATGAGGAATGTTTGCTCTCGCAGTGTCCTGTTACACATGGGGGGAGAGGAAGGCCACCGGCTCCATTTAATGGTCCCTTGCTCACAGAGCTGCGTATGCAGTCTCACCATTTCACAGAAACTCATAAAGACAAATTTACCGAAGCCATCTCTTATCCTGACAGGCCCATAATATCAAATGCACATGTGCGCAAAGTTAATTCAAATGAATTGATCTGGATAAAAACTGCCCCTGAATAACTTCTGCTCCACCTCTCCTCCTCCATACTTGTCTCTGGGGAAGAGAAGGGGCCAGTGGGTGTGGGGCATTAAAGACCCTCCACTCCACTGTCATGCTGGCACCTTTTCTTCATCTGTCTCTTCTCCCCTCCCCCCCTCCCCCACACCCGTCTTAGCAGAGAGAGAGAGAGAGTGAAGGGGGGAGAGAAAGAAGACAGGCTTTCATCCTGTGATGTATGACAACATGACTGAAGGAGGGCGACAGCCAGTGAGATTGGCAAGATCTTGGAACATTAAGGAATGGGGTAAGGAGACATCTTTCCATCAGAATGTGAGCGTATGCGTGTGTGTGTGTGTGCGTGTGTGTGTCTGTATGTGTGTTTGTGAGTATGGTTGTATGTGTGTGTGTGTTTGTGTCCATGTGTGTGTCTGTGTTTGTGAGTATAGTTGTATGTGCGGGTGTGTCTGTGTTTGTGTGTGTGTTCCTGTGTCTTTGTGTGTGTGTTTGTGCATATGCGTGTCTGTGAGTATGGTTGTATGTGTGTGTGTGTGTGTGTGAGAAAGGGAGAGATATGTATTGTTAATTGCTGTGTGTGTGAGAGAGGTGTAACATTAAAATTTTGTGTGTGTGAGAAAGAGAGAGTGAGAGGGAAAGAGGGAGTGAGACGACAGAGTGGTGTACCATTAAAAGTTGAGCCAGTTGAGTAAGGCCAATACACTAGAAGGAGGAGCAGTGGGAGGAGAGAAAAAAACAACAAAAAAAAGCAGGACTCCTGCCAACTGCTGACAGGGGGCTGGAATGAGGTGAACGCTGGGCCCTCCCCTCTCCCTCCCTCCTCCCTGCTCTGTCCCCCTCGGCTTCTGGAGAACAGAGAGATGAACCTGCCTGCGTGACTCCAGCTTCAGAAGGGCTCGTCGGGGAGAACGGACATACGTGCGCGCAGACACACGTACACACACACACACACACACGCACGCACTGGACCCACTGTCAGCGCTGAAGGGGAAGTGAGCTGGAGGTCACCGCACTTCAGACGCACACGCACGCACACACACACACACACACACACACGCACAGCTCCTTGGACACAGACGGGACTGCTAACCCAGACTGAAGGTGACTGACTGTGGTGAGGCTCAGCATGAATGTTCTTCTTTGCGTATCTTTTCCCCTGAAATACTGTTCTTAAAGAGGAAATCATTGAGACATTTTTATGCAAGATTTTAAGAGATGTCAAGATTTCATTGTTTTTTAAAATAATATCTGTTGAAGTGATTTTACTTTTTCTGTAACTCCATTTTTCAGATCCAGATTGTTTTTTTCTTTTGTTGTACTTTTGACTTTTGGTGTACTTTAAAGCGTTCCCTCACAAGCGTCTTTTTCTTTCTTTCTTTCTGCAGTGGGTGGTTAAAGTTTCGCCACGGTCCCTGACAGAGGAACTCTCCTGTGGGACCTCCTCACAGTTCAATGGGATTTTAAAGGGTTGACTGCTCAGGGATTGCTCTGTTCGCCCCGACAGACTGTGAGTGTGTCCCACGCGCAGCCTTACCCTGAGACCCCCCCTGACAGCCACCCATCCCCCCCACACCCCTCCCCACGCCCCTCTCTCTGATAGAGGCAGGAGCCGCAGAGCCCACCCCCCCCCCCAAAACTACAACCTGCAGGGGAACTGAACACACAGACCCAGAGTGGAGAGGACAGCAGGACAGAGGTGTGGAAGAGGACTGCGGCAGCCAATCGCGAGGAGGCTGAGAAGACTTGCCGTTTGAAGGACACAGGAGACCGAGGGGCTATGGATGTGCTCGGAGAGATGGGGGGGCTTCCCGACGGGCGGGTGGAGGAGCACGCGGGCACGGGCACGCGCCCAGACGCCCCGCCCGAGGAGGAGACGGTGTGTGCGGCCCTGGCCCGCTACGAGGCCACCCTCCGGGACGCCATGAGGGAGATCCGGGCGGACGTGGGCGCCTTCAAGGCGGGCGTGGAGCAGCGGCTGGACGAGGCGGGCCGGGCGAGCGGGCCCCTGGGCCGGGCCGTGTCCCAGCTCCAGCAGGAGAACCGGCAGCTCCGCGGCCAGCTGGAGGCGCTCACGCGCCAGCTGGAGGCCCTGACCGGGACGGTGTGCGACAGGAGCGCTCTGACCAATAACAGCGGCCACCAGGCCAACCGGGCCAACCCGCCCACCGCGCCCCTGCCCCTGACCTCCCGGCCCCCGCCGGACCACCGGGGGACTCACTCGCCTGCATCCCCCACCGGCGGCGGCCCGACGGCGTTCTCCTCCGGGCCCAGCCCGGCACCGGCGCTCTCTCCCACCGCCCGCTTCTCCAGCCGGGCCACCTTCGCCGTGTTCGGCAAAAGCAGCGTGAGTACTGTGTGAGCTCTGCTCTGGGGGCTTTCTGTGTGTGTGTGCGTGTGTGTGTGTGTGTGTGTGTGTGCTCGCGTGTATGCGTGTGTGTGTGTGTGTGTGTGTGTGCGTGTGTGTGCTCGCGTGTATGCGTGTGTGTGTGTGTGTGTGTGTGTGTGTGTGCTCGTGTGCATGCGTGTGTGTCTGTGTGTGTGTGTCTGTGTGAGTGCACATGCATATTGTAGTACAGGGCTTGGTCGAACATGAAGTGGAGAAAGCTTAAGTCTGATAGGCAGTCACTGGTCAGTCAGCAGAGTCCATTTTTTACTTATGGTAAAGAGCACTTGTTTTGTAAAAACCTCATTTGTCTAGAGACGTGAGTGGAAAGTTTTTTTTGTAGGTCCTGACTGTACTGGCTGCAGTTCCTCAAGGCTGCTGTTTAATCTGTGCACTGAGCACAGGGAGTACTGTGCTCTCATTACAGAGAGAGCAGGTTCAGATCCCTCAGCCTGGCCACAGGGTCAACGCTAACTGTCTCACGGGGGCTTCATCCCCTCAAGAGATAGATGGGTGCTTCTGATCATCATTAGCCGGTGCAGTGGTAGATGTGTTTCATTCCCATTGAATTTTGCTAAGAAATGCTAATTGCTTCTTATGAAAATTTCCATGGAAAGTTTTGCTGGACCACTTAACAATGCGCATAAAAATAATATCAAACAGTGGTGTAACTGTAACTGTTCCAACCTCCGATATCTGCTTTAGTTTGTTTTTATTTCCCCTTATCCTTTATCTCTTGAATTCTGAGACGAATTGCATTTCTAATGCTGAATACATCCATTGTTCAAAGGTCAGATTCCATTCTTTCGCTCTTCTTTGATTAGATTTTCCCACTCCCATCTGAAGTCCTTCGCTGTTATTGTGCTGAACAGCCCAGACCTTCTCTGTCAGCCCAGCTGTTTTCTGTCACCTCGATCGGTGCCGTATTCTCAGAAATGAGCACACTCGCGCGCACACACACACCTACTCACACTCACATACACACACACACACACACACTCGCACGCACACACCTACTCACACTCACATACACACACACATCATACACACTTACACACACACACATATACACATACTTATACACATGCACGCACACTCACATACACACACACACACACACGCATTTTGGTCCATTGTCACAAAAAAATTATTAATTAAGAATGCCTATTTTTTGAATGTTCATATATGGAAAAACTTCTTTTTGCTGAGAAATGAAAGCCTTCATCTTTGAGGGCTAAAACTCTGGAGTCTGAGTTAATGTGAAGGCGTTCCAGGCATAGTAAATATGAGTAATGCACTATTTAAACTCAACCAATTGGAAGAACAGACTAGCTGTGTCTGGGCGCCTGTTTCTGGGCGCCTAGTTCTCATGTTGGTGAAAAGGAAAAAGGGAACATGGACAAAAAACGGCGTCAATGACATCATCCCCCTCCTGCCCCGCACCTCCACACCTGTTGACGAAAGTGTGGAATACGTGCGCTTGTAAAGATTTGTGTGACTGTATTGCTGAGTTAAAATGAGTCACTGGAGGGATACGAGGTTGCATTCTCCTGAACTATGTCACCGATTTATTAAAATGTAAGTAAACCATTTGATCTGGGATTCTGCAGACAGGGGAACGTGCACAGACAGATCCTGTTCGAATGCGATACTTAACCCCCGCGCCCCCCCTTCCGTCTGTGGCCCCTCAGGTCTCCTCTCTCTGCTGCCGCTGTGTAGCTGGCCTGGCTCTGTTTCCGGCTCCTTCTCCCAACACTCCAACCCCGGCTCCTGCCGTTTCCGCCGTGGAGAGAGTCAGGGTTCCACTGGCGAACAGCCGGCTGCATCAGCTTCTTCCTTTCTGAACCCTTCTCCTCTGAGGAGCTATTTGAGATGATTGGGCCATGTAGGGGCTTATCAGCGGTTAGAGGAGGACCTCTCTTCTCTCTCTCTCTCCCTCTCTCTCTTCTCTCTCTCTCTCTCTCTCTTTCTCTCTCTCTCTTCCCTCTCACTCCCCTCTCTTTCTCTCTCTCTCTTCCCTCTCACTCCCCTCTCTTTCTCTCTCTCCCTTCCCTCTCACTCCCCTCTCTCTCTCTTTCTCTCACTCTCTTCCCTCTCACTTCCTTCTCTCTCTCTCTTCCCTCATTGTCTTCCCTCTCTCTTCCCTTGCTCTCTTCCCTCTCTCTCTCTCTTCCCTCATTGTCTTCCCTCTCTCTTCCCTTGCTCTCTTCCCTCTCTCTCTCTCTCTCTCTCTCTCTCTTCCCTCATTGTCTTCCCTCTCTCTCTTCCCTTGCTCTCTTCCCTCTCTCTCTCTCTCTGTCTCTCGTTCTCTGCCTCCCCAGTGTGGAACCCCAGTCCCCTCCTCTCCTCTTCTCTCCATCCTCTCCGACACAGGTCGCAGTAGAGTTAAGTTCTCAGGGCGTCTGGTGCCGTGTGCTTCCGCTCGAAGGCTGGCCACACCTGCGCAGCCGAGGTCAGGGCGCATTCCTCCGCCGCGATGCGCATCGCTGTCAGTGCGTACGGATCGCTGCGGGGTCAGCGGGTTATCTGCCGCTTTACTGTACCGCAGCAAAGCGTCCGCGCGCCGTAAATCTGCAGGCCTTCCTCCCTGCGGGCGAATACGTCAGGGGGGAGTCTCCTGCACCTCTGCGCTTTACAGCTGTGCTCTGGAGCTTGCGGAACTGCAGGGGAGGCGGCCGGAGAGATAAGAGCGCCTGTGTGTGTGTGTGCGTGTGTGCGTGCGTGTGTGTGCGTGTGGGTGTGTGTATGTGCGTGCGTGCACGCCTGTGTGTGTGTGCGTGCGTGTGTGCGTGTGTGTGTGTGTGTGTGTGCGCGCGCATACGTGTGTTACGTGCGTGTGTGTGTGTGCGTGTGTGTGTGTGTGCGTGCGTGCACGCCTGTGTGTGTGTGTGCGTGCGTGCGTGCGTGCTTGTGTGTGTGTGCGTGCGTGTGCGTGTGTGTGTGTGCATGTGCGTGTGTGTGATATTTGTAAGCTCCATCAGAGCGGTCATACACAGAGTGAGAAAATGCAGATGGCAGCAGGGGGAGAATTTAAGGAAGAGTGCACACAAACAAGGAAAAATCAATTCAGTCCTCAGGACATGCAAGAATACTCTCACACAAAGCAGCCTCTCTTCCTCTCTCATGCACAACTAGCGACAGAAACGCACATTTTCACACAGTGCAAAGGCACCTTGCGGGAGCCCCAGTCTGGAAGCTACAGTTGGGGTTATGCACCCGCTTTTTTCCATGGAAATATGGAAAACAAGCTGGAATTCTAGGGTTCAGGGCTCGTTGGGGGATGTAACAGGCTTGCCTCCAACCCTCCCTGAGTACATGCACCCACACACACACACACACACACACATAAACACCTCAACATTGCTCACACTCACTCTCATCCTTGTTGGTTCTGGACACTTAGTGTGGTGGAATCTGAGGGTATAGCTGCCCCTGGAAACATTCCTCAAAGTGGATCCTTTTTTTAATTCCATCTGATGTTAGGGATGGAAATGTTTTCTCGTGCACGAGTTATTTGAATCAAAAATGGTTAGCTTTATTGAAACAAAATCAGAAGGAAGCTAGCTAGCGACATCCTGACATTTGTAGCTTTCATTTAGTGATTAAAGGATTAGATACAGTGAATTCCACCATCTGCTCTTTTAAGCCCTATAAGCATAGTTTACAAATGTGTGCAATGAATAAGGAACCTTGCCAGTTTTACAGACAGCTACAGTTCCATGTGTTTAAAATGAAATGAGCAAAGGAGCAGTTATTTTTTAAAAGCTTGTTTAAAAATCCCATGTCGATATAACAACACAGTAGGGTGGTTGCAGGCTTGTGTTTCTGGGATTGCTGGGTTGAAATAGGCTTTCAGCCAGCTGAGCTGACACAATGTTTAACGGTCAGTTTAGTCAATCTAAATTGAAATATCATACCTGGAGGTAGCCAGGCAGAGATAGAGTGGGCTTGGGTTTCATCCTTTTAAGTTTCTACTTACCTGTATTCCTGTGCATATTAATCTGCATTTAGGCTCAGGAAGGAGAGGTTCAGCAATAAAGGCTTTCATCCATAACCACGGCAATCTGTGCCTTCACAAACGCTTATGAAATGCATGCTTTTCGGACGTCACGTGCATGCAAGAATTTACCTTCCAACTAAATCGCTTTAGAATATCAGCCTTCAGTCTGCCCATTGAAGGACCATCTATACCTAATTTAGTGCACCCAATGTTATCATGTAGTAAAAGGAAGCAGGCAGCTGTTTATCCCAAGCTTTTGTGTTCTATGGTGCATGATGGAAAGCCACTTGATTTGATCCACAGATGGAATTTTTCAGATTGTGCCCAGAAGGCTAGTTTTGTTCTATTCTTGGCAGCGACAACCTATTATCGGGGTATCCAAGTATTCATCTTACCAGCTGATCCAAGTATTCGTCTTACCAGCCGATCCAAGTATTCGTCTTACCAGCCGATCCAAGTATTCGTCTTACCAGCCGATCCAAGTATTAGTCTTACCAGCCGATCCAAGTATTAGTCTCACCAGCCGATCCAAGTATTCGTCTTACCAGCCAATCCAAGTATTCGTCTTACCAGCTGTACCCCCTGGCTCCATTCAGCTTTTAAATGCAGCCTGTTTAAAGGGCTTTTAAAATTTAATGGGGGGGGGGGGTGATTTGTGATTTTAGGCACAAACCCCCCTCCCCCACCCCACTGAAAACCAGCCTGATTTTGCCGGCACGTTCTTTCACGGGTACAAGTTTTAACCATTCCAACCCAGTCAATCAGCAATTAGTTGTAACAACAGTCCCATAATAAGCTGGATTTCCCATATTTCAATAATTGTTTGTTGTTCTTTGCCCCACATCTCCAAATATCATTCCCATTGTACCTGCCATTGATGAATGACGCAATGCTTAAAACAAAGCAGCTAGCTGAAAAAGCAAATCATTGTGCATACCCTACCAAATTTGGGTCGCGTTATGGTGCAAGCATGTGCTCAAATTAAATGAATATTATAAATATCCACCACCCGACTCTCACACGTACTTTGTGTTCTGAGAAGAGAATGTTGGCAGCCCAGTCAGTAACTAATTGCTAGTCGTAAGCAGCTGTAGTGCAGGCCTTAGAATGCTGTGAAATTCTTCTCAGAGAAAGTTCATTGGGAACAAAGGGCCACGTCCAAATTTAACCGCCATTTCTGCTGGGTGCACTTGAGCCCACCTCACCTGGTTCTGGCCACCTTTTTGTCCTTGTTAGCTTTGCAGGTCATTTTCCTTCTGGAAACTTAAACTGACCTTTAAAATCCACTCCTCTAATAATAACAGCCTACCTACATATTTCACGGTACAAGTTTCAACAAGATGATGGGTAAAGATTAAGATCTGGAGCATGAAGTGTACATTGTAGAGCTTTTTTGTGGGCATAAAACTGCCAATGGCTAATGATGTTAACAAGCAACCAGACAAAACAGGCAATGTAGTTTGCTAAATGACTCATTTATGACTCAATGACTCATCAAAGTGTCAAGTAGACAGTTGGGGAATTTGCATTGGCATACGTTTTACATTAGCCAGGATGGTTAAAAAAGATTGGTATGGCTTTATAAACGATTCTTTCAGATGAGTAAAGCTATGCACATTTTATTGGTTTGAACAAATAACTTTAAAGACACTTTCCACATTATGAAGCCACCCATTACTAAAGGAAAAGAACACAAATGGACAAATAATTCCTGACACAGTCAAAAAAGGACACTCAAAATTAAAAAGAAAACACAGTGAAAATTTTAATTCAGGTTGATTAAAAATAATGAATCTAAATGTGTTTCAGGAAACAGAAATGTGAACAGAAATACAAGAAATATGTTCACTTTCATCTGACAGCCATGCAGAGCATGTTATTGCACAGGTTAACATGCTTTAGGACTCACAGAGATATCCCCGGAGTACCTGTAACTGGACTCTGGAGGCATCCGAGTGTGGGTGTAGGCTTGGTCCAATGCGAAACGGGTCTTAATAATAAGCCAAGTTTCCATTGCATGTTTATAAGCCATCCGCAGGCCTGATGACATGGTACTGACAGACAGTGACAGGGGTTCTGCAGACAGGGAAAGAATAGTTATTTGTCAAAATCTCTAGAGAGTGTGTGTGTGCATGCATGTCTGTGTGTCTGCGTGTGTGTGTGAACATGATGCTGGTCGTCTATAATGCCCTGGATGTTTTACCTGCTTTGGCGCAGCACTGCTGGTGTGAGCTTTCTCTCAGTGCACTCTGGAGAAAGGATTGATGTTCTGGAGTTTGCACCATGGAGCCCCCTGATGTGCCCATAAGCTGGCCCCTCCTCACTCAGCAGCCGAGCCCAATGCCTAATCTCCCCGCGCTCGGCCGTGAGGATTCCTGGAAGAAGGGGAGGACCAGAGCAAAACCTTTCAGAGTGGCTATTAATACAGTCTGGGGCAGAACTCACTGACAGACAGAGCGAGGGAGGGACGGAGAGAGAAAGTAGAGGAGGGAGTGGAACACACAGACAATCTGATTCTCCAGACAGTCCCACGCTGCCCCGGCTGCCCCCGGCTCTCCTAATAACCAGCAGATAATGTCTGTCAGGAGACAAATGAGTGTTTGCATCTCCCTGGTTACGGGTTAATAATGTTCCGTTTAGATGATGACCTCACCAGCCGCCCCTCCTGACTCGCATTGTTCTCCTTGTTCAGGGGTCACTGAGAGGTCAGCCCGTAAAGTGCAGGAGGGTTTGACAGGGACTGAAAATGAAAGGATGGGAAAACTCTAGGCTCACATTTTTTTTTCCAGTTTCACTGGTCGCTTGTATTAAACCCACAGGGAGCCGCTGGGGTCTCTGCGACTCTCCGTTTTGTTGCGTGTTTTAATTTTGGGACTGTCAGCTCAGGGGTTAGAGGTTGAGGGGTTGGGTGGGGGGAGGGTAAAGAAGGTATAAGTTTCCAGTAAACCCCCCCCCCCCCAGTCAACCCCAACTGAATCCTTTTTATTTTTGGATTTTATTTGCTTGTTTTCGGGAGAAGACGCGGGCAGAGGGACGGGTGATGTCTTCTGCAGCTGGCGTCTCTGAAATGAAAGCCAGGCCGAGCCTGAGGCCTGAGGCCCACGTGTAAAACCGATAGCTTCACTGGAGGCGTGCGTGTGCACTGTGCACTGAGCCACATGCCTGTTTGCGTTTGCAGCTGTAGTAGCCAGTACTCATGTCTTGTGCTGTCTGAGGATCACTGTTCTCCTAGTCTCCGCTGCAGATTTGATTGAAGTGCAGGAGTGGTTACAGTATGTGCGCTAGTTCTCACTTGGCCTTTCTAGGGAGGAGGGTCCTGCTCTGCAGCATCATTGGATAAACTCATAATTCCATGTTTATTGAAATCTCTTTCCTTTTTTTTTTTTTCCTTTTTTTACCTTAGGCTGAATGCTGAATCCTTAGGTGGAGCTATTACTCAGGAGAGAAGGATAGGTAGAGCACAGGAGTGCCTCAGGAGAGAGGAATAGGTAGAGGGGACACTCAGGAGAGGGGCAGATTGAAGAGTGACTCATAGGAGAGGGGCAGATTGAAGAGTGACTCATAGGAGAGGGGCAGATTGAAGAGTGACTCAGAGGAGAGGGGCAGATTGAAGAGTGACTCATAGGAGAGGGGCAGATTGAAGAGTAACTCATAGGAGAGGGGCAGATTGAAGACTGACTCATAGGAGAGGGGTAGATTGAAGAGTGACTCATAGGAGAGGGGTAGATTGAAGAGTGACTCATAGGAGAGGGGTAGATTGAAGAGTGACTCATAGGAGAGGGGCAGATTGAAGAGTGACTCATAGGAGAGGGGCAGATTGAAGACTGACTCATAGGAGAGGAGCAGATTGAAGAGTGACTCAGAGGAGAGAGGCAGATTGAAGACTGACTCAGGAAAGAGAGATAGATTGAAGAGTAACTCATAGGAGAGGGGCAGATTGAAGACTGACTCATAGGAGAGGGGTAGATTGAAGAGTGACTCATAGGAGAGGGGTAGATTGAAGAGTGACTCATAGGAGAGGAGCAGTAGAAGGGGCTAGTCGGTGGGAATATGGTGGATAGAGATCTTGGAATTGTGGAAAGTCAGATGTGGAACTGTGAGGGTGCTTTTGCGCTGCCCAACCACAATCAGGATCGGCTCCTCACAGTCAAACAAATGTGACATCACAGACACCACTTAAGGATCTGGATTTGTCTGTGGCAATTTATTTTGGCAGACTTAGGGACCTGTGCAAACCTTGCACAGGCTTACAGGTTGCATCACATTGTACTCAAACTTTGTGGACATGACATCAATCAATTTGAGTAGGAAAGGTGGCAGTCTTTTGAGTTTCTAGCTTTGAGTCATAACATGAAAGACTTAAAAAAAAAAAAAACCTAGAATTTAAAGGTGTGTGTGTGTGTGTTTTTGCGTGCCTTGGATGTTTTACTTGCTTTGACACAGCACTGCTGGTGTGAGCTTTCTCTCAGTGTGTGTGTGTGTGTGTGTTTGAGAGTGTGTTTGTTTGCGTTTGCTGTGTTGGAGACCCCCAAGCCACAGAGATTAGTGTGCGATACATGGAAAATGTGAATATTCCTTTCAGGCACAAGGTTATTTATGTATTGTGTGTCGTGCATTAGAGCTGGCTGCCAGGACATTCTGTCCCCCCCCCCCAAACCTGACACTGTGACATTACACTTTGGTGAGACGTCAGTGTCTCCTCCAAGTGTGTCCTCTGTCATAACATGTCCCCAACACCTCAGAGTTCTGTTTCACAACCCTCGCACTACTGGAAGAGCCCATCTCAAATGTCATCCAGTGGACAGCAGGCTGTCAGGTGCCTGAGAGCTGTGCAGCAAAATGAAAACTGCCTCTTGCAGCTATATCTAAACCATTTCCCATGTGCCCATGAACTAAAATAAAAAGTTCACCCCACAAGACCCTGGAAAAAACAGAGGGAAGATATAGCTTCTATTCTGTTCTCTGTTTCTCATCTCTCCAAAGGGAAATGAGAGCGTTCCTCTTTGTCGTTTAATAAAGAGAGTGCACTCGTGCTCTTAAAGGTGCATTTTGGTGGGGGGAGAACAATGCTTGCCCTCAGAACTCCATTATCCGATATGCGATGAGAAGTGTGAAGTGAATTTCACATTACACACGCAGGCAACATTTCAAAAGTGCTGAGCAGGTTACTGTATCTGTGTGTCCTCTCTGAGCCACCGTACAGGCCTAGCAGTTTACCCTGTCTGACTTCACCCTTTTCTTAAGCTTCTTTACTCTTCCCAGAAGACGATCAGATGACACATTCTCTAGCGTTTCAGGGAAGGAGAAAAGCTGGGCTTTTATATGCTCCTGAGGGAGTGAGATGAGGGGGGAGTGAAAAATATTTATTATGTTACTATTTCAAGTGGTTTGGCAATGTCTCTAAATGTATTTTCTGACAATAAAGCCACTTGAATTTGAATTTGGATGTGAAATTTAAGACAGAGACAATATGTGCTCTTTTCAATGGGAGCTTAGCCTCCCATCCTGCGGCAGTGCACTTGCAGCTAGAGGTGCTGCAACTGCACTGCCCTTCAGTTCATTTTGTCAGTCTTTTGTATTGGAGGTTTTCAACTTTAACCTTTAAACTTAGTTTAAAGTCCTCAACAAAGAGCCACAGCTTGGTTCCATTTGAGCGAGTTATTTTTTTTAAAACTCGTCATTTGTCAGCATGCATTGCCTGGAGACTTGCAGCCAAGCTTACTGACAGGCACTTTGGGATGACTCTGTGGCTGGAGCAGGGACTTGTGGACTGTGTGACACACAGAGGAGCAAGCAGCTGACTGGCTAGCTAGGCTAGCTAGCCTGCCGTTTCACAGTAGATGAGTGAATTCTGTCTCCCCCGTGCCTCTCTCCCGGCAGGACAGCCAGCTGTTACATCCTCCCATGCTGCCCCCCCTCTCCCGTCACCCCCATCCCCTCCCCACCCGGTCCGATCCCCTTCCTAAACACACATTCTTGAGAGCTGATGCCACCCAGCTGTTCCCCCTGGCAACCGTAAACCTGAGTGCTCTGCTCTGGCAGGAATGTGCTGTCCTTTCACTTGCACATCTGCGCGCGTGTGTGCATCTGTGTGTGCATATGTGTGTGACTGTGTGCGCGTGCGCATGTGTGTGTCTGTGTGTGCACGCGCGTGCGCATGTGTGCTTCTGTGTGTGCGTATGTGTGTGACTGTGTGCGCGTGCGCATGTGTGTGTCTGTGTGTGCGCGTGCGCATGTGTGCTTCTGTGTGTGCGTATGTGTGTGACTGTGTGCGCGTGCGCATGTGTGTGTCTGTGTGTGCGCGTGCGCATGTGTGCGTCTGTGTGTGCGTATGTGTGTGACTGTGTGTGCGCGTGTGTGATGGTATGCCAGGTTACGGGTCTACATGTATTGTTTCATTGTGCTCACTGTCTACCTCGCATGTCCGTGTCCATGTTGAGTGTCTGTGCGCCAAATGTCACCTGTGTGCCTGACTGCAGCATGCATGTGTGTGTCTGTGTGTGCGTATGTGTGTGACTGTGTGTGCGTGTGCACATGTGTGCATCTGTGTGTGCGCATGTGTGTGACTGTGTGTGCGCGTGCGCATGTTTGCGTCTGTGTGTGCGCATGTGTGTGACTGTGTGTGCGCGTGTGTGTGACTGTGTGTGCGCATGTGTGTGACTGTGTGTGCGCGTGCACATGTGTGCATCTGTGTGTGCGCATGTGTGTGACTGTGTGCGCGTGCGCATGTGTGTGTCTGTGTGTGCGCATGTGTGTGACTGTGTGTGCACGTGCGCATGTGTGCATCTGTGTGTGCGCATGTGTGTGACTGTGTGTGCGCGTGCGCATGTGTGTGTCTGTGTGTGCGCATGTGTGTGACTGTGTGTGCGCGTGCACATGTGTGCATCTGTGTGTGCGCATGTGTGTGACTGTGTGTGCGCGTGCGCATGTGTGTGTCTGTGCGTGCGTATGTGTGTGACTGTGTGCGTATGTGTGTGCACGTGCGCATGTGTGTGTCTATGTGTGCGTATATGTGTGACTGTGTGTGCGCATGTGTGTGACTGTGTGTGCACGTGCGCATGTGTGTGTCTGTGCATGTGTATGTGTGTGACTGTGTGTGCGCGTGCGCATGTGTGTGACTGTGTGTGTGTGCGCATGTGTGTGTCTGTGCGTGTGTATGCAGTATCCAGTATACGGAGCTTTACATGCTATTGATTTATTGCATCACCCCAACCCCGACACCCTTCAATTATGAGTGCCTCCTCATGTAAGCCCAAATAATCACCCCTGTGTCCATGACAACCAAGCAACCAAGTAGCATCAGGATCTCCTGCTCTGGAGGGTGTTCTCTTCACATGCTGGGAGAGTGGCAGGAGAGGGGAACTCACTGCATTCCAAGAGTTTGCTCTAACTTTCACCGTGTTGACACTTTCATGGTGTGTGGATCACTGTGTATCTAAAAGTCTATTTTTAAGAGTGTCAATAGTGCACAGTACTCATGTTCAGTATTGTGCTCCCAAAACAAACTATTGCTTTGTGATGTTTCAATCAAAGTGAATCTTCTTACCTGACAAACATTGAACATTAACACAAAATACTAGGTTGTTTTGGGAACATCAATAGTATGTGCTAGTGCCATTCTCAAATGACACTCCTGAACAAGCCTTGGATCCACCTGAATCCACCTTGTCAAAATGATAAAAAGCTGGTTTTGGGGGCATGAACAGTGCAAGTGTGTGCTATACAGTTTTACATGTAACAGTTACATAATGAGCTACACAGACTGAACACATGAGCAAAAAGAATTAGCAGCCACATTCAGGTACATTTTTATTTTATTGTTATTTATTTAATTGTATTTTTAATGTATTTATTTATGTGTTGCAGCATAGTGAGTTTTCCGCTCTGTCACAGTGCAAATGCCCCAGGGTGTGAAAATAAAGAACAGCAGTGAGGTACTACAGAGCAGGAGATTATACACAACAAAACATTCCCTGCATTTTCAACTTGGATAGATTGCTTTTAACTCTGAGAAAGTATATTTGGTCCCCATTGGACTCTCACTTTGTTAGAGTTTGCTGCGTTACACGAGGGGCCTCAGTTGCTTGGTTGTCATGGATGCAGGCGTGATTATTTGGGCCTATATAAGGAAGCACACAAGGCTAGAGGGTTTAAAGCTGAGGAGGTGGGTGTTGACACGAATCAAAAATAGATCTTCAGGGCCCTGGCCTCTTCTGCCTGGAGAGCTGATCTTCAGCTCATTCCTCAAACAAGACAGAACAATAATGGCGAACTAATGAGTGTAATGGCAGAGAACAGATAAAGGCCATGTTCACTAGGGGACGATGTAGTTATCACTGGAAATGTTTTTACATAAATGTTCAATTTCACGGGCCAGGAGTGGAAATCGGAACTTTGCTTCTAATGAAAACGGAGTCCTGCATTTGCGTCAGAGTCACTCGCTTTGCAGTCCCAGTGGTGAGAGCAGTTTGAGGCTCTTAAAACCAAATACCAAATACCAGCCTTTGAATGCGCCCTTTGGAAGATCTGTGACCCCTTTGTGACTCCACCTCTGAGAACTGAAGCCTTTTGTGATGAATTAGCCGCAACATTTTCTGGGTTAAATCAACTCTAACAGTTTATATGAGACTGCATGTACCCTATTAGGGTAAAATGCGCTCTGCCAGAGTGGATTTTATACTTGACATTTTGCTCTGCGTGGTTACGAGGAGGATGACTCATTTACCGTCAGCAGTCCCTCTCTCATTCGGCCTCTCCACAGGAAAGGTCACATGGTCTCACCCCATGATCATTCTTCCCCAGTCCTGGCCTGTCTAGCACCCTCTATGAGGTGTCATTGACAGTGTAGGCTGGAGCAGTGTAGCTGAAGGGCCATTAGAGTCTACTCTGCACAGGTTGGGGGGGGGGGTGACTACACGGACCCCCAAGTCTCACATTTCAAGCATAAGAGTCACTCACTGAGGACCTCATGCTTGTGTACCCATCCCTTTAAAACCACACAGGTTTCAATGGAAGCAGACACACTCATTTTTCAGATGCCAAATTGTTTTTATTTAAATTAAATATGCTGTGAGGCCCCACCCTTCCCCTGCTCAACAGTTTGTAAGTAGCACCTCCCGTAAGGACATACCCCCCTCCTCACGCATTTAGTTTTTGGATCGATGGGGCAGATTTAGTCAGTACACAGCAAAATGTCTATTGTACTATAAATTCTGATCGAGTACATACGGTTCCAGTAGGGCTCGTTTAAGCACTGTCAGAGTTGATTTAATGCTAGGAATTTTGTTGCCCTGTGGGTACTCTGGCCATTCTCGTGGCAGTCCCCGCAGGTCCTCGAATAGGCGCGTGCTGTGTTTCCCCCGCCTGGGGCGCAGACACGCCCTTATATCTCCCCTCCCGGCCTGGAAAAACAAAAACAAATCTATACATTTAGGCCTCCCCCCTGAGCCCCATGAAGGAGATGTTTATCCTTCATAAATAAGGGATGAAGGGATGCCGAGTTTAGCCTAGCACTGGGAGGTCAGCGACTGGAAGCGCCGCTAGTTTCACATGTTTACTGTGCGCGTCCAGGCCCGCGTGGGTTTACAATACCAGCACGATACCCGCTTGTTTTTTGTTTTATTCAATTAAGCTGGTGCTTTGAAAACAATGCTTTCATTTTACGTGTAGGTTTACCTCATTTGTTTCTGGAACGTCCCTGAATTGCCGACCACGAAAGGAAAACAATCCATGCCCGCAGTTACGGTTAGAGATTACACAAGTGGTGAACGCTAGCTCATTACTGTTACTCATTTAATTGTTGAGGTGGCTTTTGTGGGAACTCAGCTGGCTGAATGAGCCATTCTTCTACAAATGAGGCCAGGTGCTATGGCCTGAGGTTAGACAAGTGGTGTGCATCAGTACATGTGGTTAGCAAGCAGCCTTGTACCAGAATGTTTATTTGGTATAATAACCACACAGCCAGCTGTTTACTGAATTCATTCAGAGAGTCTTGCTTTGGGCCAGGGTGACTCACATCATGGATTTAACCCTTCAAGGTCCAGATAAGTAACTACAAAGCCACACGTGATGACCTAGATTCACTTCAGCTGTTTTTTGGCACCCAGATGGAACAGCAGGATGTGCTGCCTTTCAGCAAGGAGCCAATCAGAATCACTCTTCTGTGAAGCACCTGCGATGTCTGCTTACCATGGCTGCAGAGAGCTGAGAGAAGAGGGGTTGTTATTGAGTAAAGTAGTCTGTACTGAAGAGCAGTCAAACATTGTATTTAAAAAACACGCCGTTGTCATCTTGTCTGCTTTTGCGGGTTTTTTGTGAACTGGTTCGTAGAATGTCATAGAAAGTTGTCAATGTTTGCACATGACAGAATGTTGTGTTCCTTTTCACGTCTGTGAAAAAAAAGTGTCGCACTTTCTCACTGCTTGTGCCACATTCCACAGCGTGGTCCCCTGGTGTTCTTTGCTTCAATGTTCTCATCGTTGACGTGCGTCTTTGTGTTTCAGAGCGTGGAGCGGGAGGAGCCCATTGAAGTAGATCCAGCCCCAGCCCCAGCCCCAGCCCCAGCCCCAGCCCCTGTAGTGGTAGAAAATGGACACCAGTCTACATCAGGTATGAGCACAGACTCCCTGCCTCATGACATGCTCACCATGTACACAATTCAAATGTGCTATTTGTGGACGTAGGCCTACATAACTATGCTGCTCAATCATACATCATCTCTCATAACACAGGACTGTAAGGATGTAATGAATCATAATGAATGTTTGACCTTCTATGTCCCTTCTCATCCAATCAGAGACCTCTGCGATGCCAGCTGACGTAAGGTCGCCTCATAGTGATGCTCCACAAGAGCATATAGCCCCCATGTCCATGTTGAGGCCACACCTCCCCATCACTGCTACAACCAAAATGGCTGAATCCTCTGTCACCTCAGTAACTAAAAGCCAACAGTCACCAACCAGTCCTATACAATCAACACCCTCTGCTCTCACCAAGGCACAGCCACCCAGCCAATCAACAAGTGACTCTCCACCCCAAACTGTGTCAGAGTCTCCTGTCATACCAGGTGAGAGAAAGCAACCATTGATTAAACATTACTTTCCCCTCTTGTCTCCTGATATAATTCTCTCTTTACCTCTCTGTCTCTTTCCATCCTAACTGTCTGCAAGGATGGGCAGTATTTAAAATCCATGTTTTTGAAATAAGTATTTGCATGGATATGTTTCATATCTATCTTCATTCTTCTTCTTCTTCTTCTTCTTTTTCTTCTTCTTCTTCTTCTTCTTCTTCTTATTGTTATTACCCATGTCTGATTGTGTGTTTCAGCACCTGCAGTGAAGGCTTGGGCCCCAAGTCCCATCAGAGCCATGGGGTCGCCTCAGATGCCAGGTAAGAACATTGCTGCCCCCTATGGTCAGTCTGTGTCACTCCTTCTCTCTCCCAAATTCCTCCAATCATCTGTAGGTCATCTCAAGGCCTGTCTCATTACTTCAACTCCAATTGTCTATCTATTGCAATGTTCCTCTCATTTTCTCTCTCTCTCTCTTACTGTACTTTCTCTGTTCAATAATGTTTTATTGGCATATTTGGAAAAAAAGAATACAAATATATCCAAATGGAAGGATGATAAGTGATCATATCAAAAAAATATAAAAATATTTTTAAAATATTAATAATAATGGTAATAAGAAGAAGAACAACAAAGATAATATTGGAACATAATGAAACATAACATAATGAAATGTACTGAATCCCTGTTAGCTAGGGCTATACTATCTCTCTCTCTCACTCTCTATCTCTCTCCTTGTTTCTCTTTGTCCTTCTCTCTTTCTGTGTGAGTCCTTCATTGCATGTGTGCCAGCCTATCTCTCCTTTACATTGCATGCTCTGCTTTGTGGTTTGCAGATAAGGCCTCTTCGGCGCCTTCCAAGTCAGTGAGTTACTCAGGCATTGGCACATCCAGTACGGACAGGTGAGTGATTCTGTGGAGATGAAACATAATCAGACAGATCCAAAACAGCTGCTGGAGATTTCCCTAACACTGGTGCTGGGGTGGAGATTTCCCTAACACTAGTCCTGGGGTGGAGATTTCCCTATCAGTGGTGCTGGGGTGGAGATTTCCCTAACACTAGTCCTGGGGTGGAGATTTCCCTATCAGTGGTGCTGGGGTGGAGATTTCCCTAACCCTAGTCCTGGGGTGGAGATTTCCCTATCAGTGGTGGTGGGGTGGAGATTTCTCTAACACTAGTCCTGGGGTGGAGATTTCCCTATCAGCAGTGCTGTGGTAGAAAAATAGCAGCTCCTAAAAAAGTAATTTGTAATCATCTAATTGCAAATGACTAATACTACATGAAGTAGTGAACCAATTCATAAATTAGTTTACTAATTAAATCTAAGTTAAACTATTAAACTAAGTAAATTGTATGTGGAGGGGATGCTCTAGTGTCTGATTCTGGGTAGTGCAAATACTTTATGCCGATTACGGTTCCTGTGTATAAAAAGGTATGTTTTTGTAGGCACATCCTATGGTGTATGAAGTAACTACTGCAAAAACAAAGATTTTGTAATTTTGTTATTTACAATATTTTTTTACCTCATTGCCTCTCTGCAGGGATGGTGATATTGGTGGGCCAGCTTTTGGGAGGGGTGTGGAACGGAGGCGGGAGCTGGTGAGGTCACAGACGCTGCCTCGCTCCATAGGAGCTCAATCTCGGCGCGCCATCTTCGAGAGGCTGGACTCCGACCCCAGCAAGTATGGCTCACCCCACCCCGTTCCACACATTCTGTACCCCAGACCATGCCCCCTTCTACACATTCTCTACCCCAGACCCCGCCCCCTTCTAGATATACTCCACTCAAGACCCCACCCCCTTTCATACACCAACCTGCCTCCTACCCTACACCCCTCCCACTTTTATACACACCCTGGCTCAGACCACACCGGCTCCACACACTGAACAGGTGCTGTTTAGTTTGACCCTTAGTCATTTGATGAGCACAGCATTGACTGTCTCCCTCACCTCCTGTGCAGGCCCAAAGCCATGGACTCCAAGCCCAAGCTGAAACGCTCTCAGAGTTTTGGGGTGTCCAGCGCCAGCAGCATCAAGCAGATCCTGCTAGAGTGGTGCCGGTCTAAAACCATTGGATATCAGGTACTGTACATTACCTGGGCTCGGGTAGTAAGATTTAATATTTGTCTGCACAATGCTTCAAACTGTAGATTATTTGAGACAAGTATTTCTTCCATACAGTCTCCACAGTGCATAAATGCTTTGTTTTGCTTTTAAGTGTTTTGGCATCTAAAGCAGTGGCTTTATTTTTGCTTATTGGCTTCCAGATTATGGTCAGATAAATTGTTTGAAAGACTTTCAGCTTTTAGACAACCGGAAAAAATTATTGCAGATGGCTGAATTTTTTACTTCTATCTTTAAGAAAACCATAAAAGGATGAATAGCGCTTTAGCATTTTCAGACACAAACAGTTATAAAAATATATTTTATATTGGACAAAGACAAAAGGTGGTTATGGCCCAGAACATGGGCAGGTTTATGGCTCTGAAATGCACCAGTTTCATCGGATCTACAGAGGTAAAAAGCCTGGCGAGCGTGGCTGTCCTGCATATGGTGCTGGCAGAGCCATCTTACCTCCTGTGAGATGCCCTGCACCAGCCATTTCACCTGGCTCTTATTAGACATGATCCTGGTTCTCAGCCATGGCTAAGATCTGAATAAACTGCCTCACTGGCATTTAGATCAGAGGAAAGAGCAAACACTTCCAAACTGGTGAAGTGACTGCTAGACCTATATAGGAGAATCTATTCAAAGACAGAGAGAAAGGTATGCCTACAGAAAGGTATTATTATCCTAAGAATATATTGTTATTACATAAGTGATATAATCAGTGACAAGCTATGTGTCATTGGCGTCACAATAAAACCTCCTATCTACTCTTCAGAAATTTATAAAAAATTACATTTTATTATGGCATTAGGCAAGTTTTGTTTACATTGTGTTTGTTGATGTCATACAATTAGTTACAGAGGCATGGAACATTAATACAGCATTAGTTAGGACAGTACACAACTGATGATGAAGTTATATATTTATCTTATTCAAAAATAAATAGCACTTCCAAAAGGTTATTTTTTATAATGGGGCGGTGATAATACAAACAGAGTATAATGTGCGTGTACGTGTACATGAATGCCTGTGTGTGTTTGTTTGCTTGTTTATAGAATGTTTTTCATACCTTTTCAATGCCATCAATTCACTTCCCAGAAGAAAATTTAAACAGGATGCAAAATAAAGTATGCTGAGAAATATTTGTATTCCAATTTAAAAACATAGGTCAAATACAAACCCAATAAAATTAATAAAATAAATACAATAATACAATTAATCAGTTAATTTTGAAAATAAAATAGGTAAAACTACAACAAGTAGCATTAAATAAAAAGCCCATTTTAAAAGAATGTATCTGTAAAAGGCTTTGAAAAGAGGCAATTGTCCATTTAAGAGCCTGGGAGGTCAAACATGTAAAGCACAAGCTTCTTCCTTTTAAGACAGGGGTATAGAGGACAGATGCATAGGAAGATCTTGGACTTTCTGGAATGTAGGGGCTAATAAGTTCAGAAATGTAACTAGGAGCAATGCCAAGCCTTACCTTAAAAATAACCAAGGAAATGAACACACCCAAAATCAGTGTGATATGACTTCTCCTATTTACTCTTGTTAGTTGCCTAGCACCAGCAGGCCAAATGGGGAATAAATAGAATTACTGTAGTCTAGCTGTGAAGAGAGATGAAGGTGGGGGATTACTTTCTCTAAATAAAATTGACCTTATTTTTGTTGTGTCATGTTTATGAGCTGATGGTAGCAAGACTGGGCTAGCTTCTTAGCGTGTAATTCAGAACTCAGTTCTAATCCCAAGGTTTTCTGCAGAGTGCTTTACGTTGGGGTGAAGAGAGGCATGTTTGGATTGAATTAGTTCCACTTCATGCTAGGGGCCAATAATCAAAACTTCTGTCAATTTGAAGTTCCCTCCAAAATAATTCACACCCTCGATAAAGATGAACAAAGAAGGCTGTGGAAAATTAACAATAAAGCTCAATTGTATGCTCAGTTTATTTAACAGTATACGCGTCACAATTCTCTGCGTGAACATGCAATATAACTCATTAGCTGAATTGATTATTTTATATAACCTTCTTCCATCATCTTGATCAAGGGTGTATGTGTGTGTTGTGTGCATGTGTATGTGTGTGTGTGTGTGTGTGTGTGAAGTGATTGTTGTACAAGTGATATACAGAAGAAAAATGTTCAGTGTTAAATCAACAACCAAAATGTACTCCAGTAGAGTCCATTTACTCCCCCTTGGACTCATAAACTCTGTTGGAGATAAATTAGCACCAATCATTTTACCATGTATTGTGATTACGTTCCAAATATTTGTGTGGAGAGAGAAAAGTGGGCTATGTTTCCTTCTCCCCTGTGACTTTGTGCTTCATGGACTGAGGGCCTGTGGGAGCTAGCTCCATGAACTAACAGTCTGCAGCCAATTCATTTTATAGCTCCACTTCCTGTATTTGACTCCAGCTTTTATTTTGTCTCCACTCCAAAGATGATAGAACATAAATCTCTCTCTCTCTCTCTCTCTCTCTCACTCAACTGTTTCTCTCACTTTTTCCATCTTTCTTTCTCTCTCTCTTTCTGTCTGTCCCATTTCACCTGCCCCTTCTGCAGAACATTGACATCCAGAACTTCTCCTCCAGTTGGAGTGATGGCATGGCTTTCTGTGCCCTGGTACACTCCTTCTTCCCCACCGAGTTTGACTACAATGCACTGACGCCCACCAACCCCAAGCACAACTTTGAGGTGGCCTTCGGCACAGCAGAGTAAGTTAGGTGGCGCGGGGCCGGGTGGGGCAGGGCGGGGAGGGGCGGGGACGGGCGGGGTGGGTGGGGTGATTACTGGTGTCCTGTCCTTGTGAGTATGCATTTATTTCATTTATTTGTGAATATATATATATATATATATATAAACCTTCATTTGACTAGGAAGTCACATTGAGATTAAAACCTCTTTTACAAGTGAGACCTAGCCAAGACAGGGCCGAAGCAGTATAAAACAGCATATAAAACAACAACAATGACAACAGTATTACACAGAATAAAACAACCAACATAAAGACATGGATACGTATTGCACAGATGCATTGTGTTGCAGTGATACAGAATTAGAGCCCGTGTAATCCCATGAACATCAGCACCACCGGGGGATGTTGTTATGCCATGTAACTATACAACATTGCAGTTCATTGTACCACAACACTTTTAGCTTTCTCTCCAATGTTTGTCCCAAGAAGGCATTTCAAAACAGATTTCTTGTGCTAGTTTGATGCTGGCATTACTCACCCACATAGTCAGTTCTCAGTTTTCCTTTTTTCATACCTCAACAACAGCAGCCACAGTGGTTACATATTGCATCACTCCCACTTCTCCATCTCGTGCCAGTTCTTACATCACTGTAACCCTACTGGTCCAATATAAACATATTGCTAGTATCCATGTTTTTTGTGTCCTTGGACACACTTGAGCTGCGTTCCTTCACAGCATTGTAAGTGTCATACCAGCGTGTTGATAATGAAATCTGAAAACCTGTAACTGTGAGCTCACAGTCAGACTTGCATTAACCGAAGCTCACACAGAGTTCCAGCACGGGGAGGGTGTGTGTGTGTGTGTGTGTGTGTGTGTTAGTGAGTGTGTGAGTGTCTCAGTGTCAGTGACAGTGTCTGCATGTAAATTTCTTCACTCAACATATTAATATGAGCAAAAGAGACAAAGGAGATTCTGTCATACAATTCTAGCTCTTTTTCAGCGATTCTGTGTCCCTAGTCTACCCGAGAACCTTAACCACCAACACCCACACCCCCCATTACCCCCTCTCCTTCCCTCTCACTAATCGGACTCCGCCCCCCTCATCTATGTCTGACATTCCAACACTCTGACATCATACCACTCAGAAAAACTGCTGAAACTCCACCAGTTCACATTCACTTGGCAGATTTATACATCTCAAAACGTTTCTCCTTCTCTGTCTTTCTATTTCTCTGTGACTCACGCAAATTCATATGCATGCCACCTTATACCAACGCAGACGCACTCACACACGTACATATTGAGTACATGCTTTCATAGACACGCATAAACAACTGTACATTTGCCAACCACCTATGCATATATATATATATATATATATATATATGCTGTGACTCACATATACATGGACATACATAGCCTCTCTCCTTTCATATGAACATTTGTTCTTTTTTCAAGAAAACAAAAACATGAATTATGTATTTTCCCTTTTCTCCCATCTTGGAATTCCAGTCCATATTCAAAACAGTCATGCTCATTGCCAACTGGGCCATACTGGGGGGTTGTTAGGATGATTGCAAGGGCCCTGACTAACAGAGGTCCTCAAAACAAATTACAGCCTAGGATTAATAACTTTTTATTCATCAGTTATTGACAGTACATTCATATTTTACAAGGTACTAATAAAGCTAATGGTTGTGGTTACAGTAATTGTGCAGGGATAGGGCAGCCTGAGGTGGTTGGGTCCAATGTGAGATCTTTTCATGGGCTCAGCTCATAGACCACGGTGACACAGGAAGCTGCAATGACATCGTGCTTAAGAGGACAGCAGGTGTTTACCTGTGCTCTCCTGAACTCACTGAGGAGCTTCCCTGCTATGAGCACGGCTGGTGAATGGCAGTGGACATATGGGGAGAAGACATATGCTCACAGTCCAGCACACTGGTTCAGAAATGAAGCGCACACCTCGCCCTCCCTCCCTCACTCTCTCTCTCTCTTTCCTCCCTGCACCCCAGGGACAAGGCGGGCTGTGACCGGCTCATCGAGGTGGAGGACATGATGGTCATGGGCCGCAAACCGGACCCCATGTGCGTCTTCACCTACGTCCAGTCCCTCTACAACCACCTACGCCGGTTCGAGTGACGCGCCAAGACACGTCAGCTCCTGGCCCCGCCCCCTGTGTGCTCAGGGACAGAAACACCAGTGTAAAGACCACCATTACGCCTTCAGTTTGGAATTCGATCTGGACATTATCATACACTCAGAGACAACCCAAAGTTTACAAGTGCCTAGAGGGTGGGAGTAATGTGTGTGCCTGTAGCCTTGAGTTAGTATTCACTGTACTTTCCCCCAATGTAAGGGGAAGATTGCTGACTAAACCACTGATCATCCTCCTCAGTTTTGTACACTAGAACTGCCTATTACAGCAAGCAATCACCTATCTTACAGCAATAACTGTGGGTGCGCTAGCTCTTTGTAAATGGGCACCTCAGCTGTCCTCTAGTAGTCCGCAGTAGAGCTGATTTGCAAACACTGGGGATTAACAGCTGTGCCTATGTTTGGCCACTAGTGGGCCTCTGTGTGCTATGTGCTTGCTAGCTGGGGTTGCAAAAATGGAAAACCCAGCTCACCCTGAACAGGGACGCCATCCCGTGGAGCCAAATTCACCGACTGCTCTGCCACAAAGGCCCTGTACTGACTTGCAAGGAACATTTTTACAGTCAATTTAAAAACTACTTCAGAGGACTTGAGACTGTAATTCAACACAGTGTTTTTTTTTTTGTTTGTTTGTTTGTTTTTTTGAAGGAGAGCTTGTGGGTTGTGGTAAACTGTTAATCTTGTTTTGTTTTGTTTTTTTCAAATGTTTGAATGTTTTGTGTTTCGATTCTATTTCTGTTAGTGGGTGCTTCGGTTTTATACAGCACCTGTGTTTTTTTTAAGTGTTCCCCCATGTATCCTCACCTTACTTCACCAAAGTGCCTGTGTTCTGTGAGAACTGTATCTGCTCTCAGACCGCATATTCGCTAGTGTGATTCATGGTTCCAAACTTCAGTTTGAAAGTTGCGTCACTGAAGCTGAAACTGAAACTGAAGCATTCGAGAGAAGGCAGTTAAGTGGACATGTTCTTCTGTGATAAGACTGTGACCTGCTAATCACTGCCAATGTGTGTAAAACTGTAGTAGCTGGAAAACATTTGGGTAAGAAAAGGTCAATTCTAGCCTGCTCGTTAATAATTATTAGGACAGAAAAGGAGAACAGTTTCTGCTGTATCTCTTTAGCGGGGATTGGCTAAGCCTATAAAATTATAAAATTATCAGTATTTTTCTTATGATCTGTGGCATACCAAAGCGTTACACATCACAGACAGGTACATTAGATGTGTACAAAGAATGAGTTTTGTGAATAATAACGTGCGACTGCTGACAGTGTTTGCTATACTAGGTGTGCATGTGTGATTCATGTTAATGCAATGAGGGGCATTCACTGTGCTGGCTGAAGCTGGGATCCACAAGACCCATGTGACTGTGACTGTTTCCAGGGCACCTGAAAAATATAAAACCAAAATACAGTAATCATTACCCATCCCATCACCTTTGTCACCCATTCATTATTAGTGCAGAAGCCACCAAATGGTGCCTTAATTAGCTGGAAATATAATATATACAATATTAGTGCAGGGTCTATGTTAATCGCCCCGTTTGCCGCACACATCAAGAACGTTGGAGTGTGAGGAGCGTGTTAATATCTGGCTTGTTGTTGCCCACTGCTGGCCATTTAGAGTTACAACGTGTAATAAAAATGTTGCTCTGTGTTCTTGGTGGTTGAATCATTCTCTATTATTTTTTGTCTGTTAGTGGCAGTTGTTCTGTCGTCCACTTTAAAGTTCTTTTGCATATGGGGAATCTCCTTATTAAAGTTAATCTACAGGCGGTGACGTGGACTGGTGAGCTGATCACAATGTTGAAGTGAACATGGCATTGGCAGATATTTCGGCTATGAACGGAAAAGTGTGTGTTTGTGACTTCACGTACAGAATATTTGCAGATTATCTAAATATTATTCAAATATTATGCTGTTCTTGAAGGATCTGGTCCACACTCGGTCCTGGAGCCCCCCGTGTATGCTGGTTTTAGTTCTAACCATAATGGCAATCCCAGAATTGTAATCTTAATTAGGTGTTTTTCATGTTTAGAGGGATTATTTACCCTGTATATGAAGAGCACATAAATTAAAAAAATTTAACAGCTTGTTAAAAAATCTGATATTACAATTGTGGTTTGAAATCAAAACCGGCATCCATAGGGGGACCACAGGACTGTGTTCGGGACCTACTGACCGAGATAAAGTTCAAGTTTCAAATCGAATTATTAAAATCTAATTTATAAGGAAAACCAACTTTAAAAACTGGGGTGGTTCAATGCTTGATCATAATTGCGTTCCCTTTATTAAGAACTACAGTTTGGTTTTGTATTTAAATATAAAAAGATACTATATGACAACCAGGTGAAAACATTATATTGCTCAATTGTTCTCAAAGGATAGTTTTCTGTTTTACTTTGCCTTATTTGAAAATAGTTTTTACAGTCACTTACAGGGTCCTTATGTAGAACAATACACCTCGTGGTTGGCAGTCAATGAAGGGGTTACACACACGTAACGCGCATAAATGGTTCTACTGTATTTCTATACGGTTGAGGCAGGGTGCTGGGAGGGGTCACCGTGAGGTAAATGTTCACTAGTAGAAAGGGTGCCGGTGATTCAACAAGAAAATACACCGGCACTAAAGGCAAACAATAGTCGAAAACAAACAACAACAAAAAAAGCGATAAAATATGTATATGCGCAATCGGAGACGCCAGAACTTAGGAATCCAGAGGGTTGAAGCCGGCGCACAAGCATGCAACGACTACACTCCAAAAATGTCTCTTTTTTGGATACTGTGCCACTATCACTAGCCTGACGGAAGGAACACCGGAGTTAATTGCTGATCAGCCGGAGATTAGCATGCCTGAGCAAGAGGCCGCTGCTGTCCAAGGTCCTGTAGACCTCCCTGGCTGTGGGAGGGAACAGGTACAGTTTACAGCAGCCAAAGCGGAGGAGCCGCCCTCTCTGCTCGTCCTTTCCACATCTCTCGGCGTCACTAGAGTAGGCCTATACTTCCAGAGCCTGTTTTTACTACTGCACATTTAACGCTGGTAATTTAACTAACCAACTGGTAACGCATTCAACACCTGATATTATATCACTGCATCAATAGCATTCAATCTGGGAAACCTGTAATTATTTAAGGAACAGACATGTAGGCAATCATTTGTTCACGTTCTAAAGAATTTTACCTAATTTTAGAGAACAGTGCAACAGAATCACCAATTTGTTATACAATTCTCAATTGTATTTTTATAGGACTGTGTAGCCTACGTCAACTTCGACGTTTGACCCCGTACGTGTATGTCGGTGAGACAGTGTGTAAACTATTCAAACATAACGATTGTATTTTATAGTTTAGATTCGAGGCATGTTTTCGTTTCTAAACTACAGACATATTCAGTACTGAAGAAAAATATTAATTGAAACCTATTCGTGTGATTGATTGTGCAACGTACACAGCAAAATTTTCATTTTTATAATACGCTCTAGTAGAGTATTCTGGATATAAATCTATAAGAGCTGATTTAAAAGAGAGAGTACTATTTTCAGGGAAATGTTTTAACCTTTTCAACTTCGGTTCATTTCACTGGGAAAAGATTATTCCTAACTGCTACTAATTACACATGTAATGGGCAATCAGTATTAAAGACGCCGGAATCCGCGTCCCTGTGTGTATTCCAAAGCTTCACAGCGGGGTTAGTAATGCAAATGAACTGGTGAAAGCCCGTGCCTTTGTATTCAAAGACTTTCGTGAATAAAGGAAAAGGAAAAGAAAAGGTTAATAGTGGAATTTTTAAGGAGTCGCTTGTTGACTAAAATACACATGTATCTTCACAGGGAACATTCTCACATTACCTTTGAAGCTAAGAAACGGGCCCGGCTACTTATCTAAAAGTAGCCTGCAGCAATGTCAGTATTTTGTATCCAATAATAATAATAATAATAATAACAATAATAATAGTGCTAGTGCACTGAACAATGTCCAGTGTTAATTGAACTCTACCAGATCACATAGAGTACGAGTCCAATGGGGACCATATGCACTCTTTATGAGCTGATTTAACAATGATTATTATTGTACTTTCTTGACTACTGCTTAAATTGTTATTACCGGTTCTCATTTGACTATCTCACTCTGCAGGAAAGGGTTCGTAACAATAAAGTTCACAAAAGCACAGATTACCAAACTAATCTTAGCTCAGATTACCTTTGACTCGAATGCACTGTTGTTCATCGGACTAAATCCCTGCAATACCTCCCCCGCGCTCTGGATATAATTTGCTCGTGGATAATATTAAATATTAAAATCCAGAGATATGGGAGATTTATCACGATATAGATTGTTATTCGTTCCATGTATATGCTGTACTTCTAAATGATGTCATTATTGTTAATTACGACAAGTCTCTAAGATTAGACATAGCTTTTAAAAGCTAAGCTAAAATTCCCCAATGTATTTTAAAGAATGCATTGCAGCTCTTCAGAAAAATGTAAATATTAATTCAAAGAACCTTATAGTATACTATTAACTGATGTTTTAAAGGTGTCACAGTTTATGAAAGCAGTGAAATAATAAAATAAATAAAATAATTAATTCGTGGATAAAAATGGACAGGTGAAATTAAAGATTTCTGGTTCATTCAGTGACTTTCTGCTAACAACAATTAGGATGTGGAAGCAACAACATCTTTGTAGTCACGTCTTGTCTAAAGATATAGAAGCACACGCGCAACTCGGAAAGAGGCTCGAATCTGTCAGACTGGCGCGTGTAGTGTCAGACTTGGGGGCGGCTGGATCAAAGGGCCACCATTTTTTCCATCAACTGTAGGGTCAGTCACAACGTCGCACTTACGTTGGGTGGGAAGAGAAAGGTTGGCTGTCTTGTCGACACCTGAATGTTGGGGGCGGGGGAGAGGTTGGGTGTGATAGAAAAGGGCGCATAAAAGACCAGAGCTTTGCCAACCCTTGTCACAATTTAACCCTGGATTTAGATGGTGCAAATACTTCCTTAAAGAACAAACTGTAATTTGGCTTTCTCGTCAACATTATTATATAGTTAATTAACAGAGCCGCGTGGACCTTATGGCGCTTTTCATGGAACCTGAATTCTTCTGCGTCCAAAAACTGACAGACCACCGGGAGATAGATTTTGTACTATCCAAAAGCAAGGACCAATTTAACGGTGAGCTGTGGCAAATTCTAATAAAACTATATTATTACGGAATTATAAATATTATGTTGTCAATTTTAATATATATTGTTTGCGCTCAAGGCGTTGAATTTTCGCCACACACACGACTATGTAGTCAGCGTGTTTTTTGAAAGAAAACTTTGGTCAGTTACACTGTCGTTATACGTGAAATATAGTATTGTCTAATGTAATAATTTAAGTGATTAAATACAACAAAAACAACAAAAATTGTACAAAAATACAAACAAATACTATTGTTTTTTGTGTAACAAATGTATCCATAGATCTAATTAATTATAATAATCTTTTGGATGTGTTTGTGTGTTATCAGACTTGATGAGTGAGTCGGCGACGTCGTCTCGAGAGCCAGACAAAGCAGGGCTGGTGGAAGGTCAAAGGAAAAGAAAGAGGACCATATTCAGTCGCGCGCAATTGTCAGAATTGGAGAGAGCCTTTGTAGTGACACCATACCCCGACATTACACTACGGGAGAGGCTAGCTGCCCTCACACATTTACCTGAGAGCAAGATACAGGTGAGTGCTCCATCTGGGACCTAGTGTTAAGACTTGAGATAAAGTATTTAAAAAGGCAGAACTGACTTATTGTGATCTCCTACATCAAGCTCGTTTCCAATAACACAATTTACATTTACATGCAGACATTTAGCTGATACAAGTGAACAAGACCACATACAGTTCATCAGTTTATAAAGTTGTCAATACATTTTCAGAGGATTCAACATAACCAACCACCCTTGGGAATCAAATGTGCAACATTCTGGTTAGGAGCAGATCAGCTTCATTGTGAAAGTATTGTAAACTATTGTAAAAGTACTCTATCAGGGTTGGTTTTTTTCAATCTAACTTCTTTGTTGCCCTTCACACACAAACACATAGTTTCACTTTCTCTGCCACTCTCTCTCTCTCTCTCTCTCTCTGTCTCTCTCTCTCACACACACACACACATACACACGTGAACACACTTTCTCACTCACACACATGCCCACACACATGCATACACACACACACATACTTTCTCTGCACACTTTCTCTCTCTCCCTCTCTCACACACACACCCACAGCTTCCCTGCTGTCAGGCCCTCAGTATCATATCATGCTACATCAGCACATGTTCTTCCTGTGGGATAGGTGTGGTTCCAGAACAGACGGGCTAGAAGCATAAAGAGCGGGAGACTGAGCAGGCCAGGGAAAAGGAGCCCGGGAAGAGAGGAGCCCACCAGCCCCTCCTCCCTCTGCCCCGCGTTCACCCCCGCCAAACTGGGGGGCCTGGGTGGCCCGGAGCAGTACCAGGGCGACGGCAGGCGGCAGACCTACTCGGATTGGGTCAGGCACTACAGCAGGACAGCTTCCCATCTCGCCCAGCCCTCCACACCAGCCTCTCCCGACCTTCCCGAGGCTGTGCTCTGGGAGGACGGCCATCGCCCCCACGCACCCCTATCGGCCAGTGCCAGACATGTCTGGCCCACCCCGCAGAGGTGGGAGGAGTTTAGCCAGCTGTGTGCAGCCAGCCCAGGGTACAGGCAGCCCAGGCCCCAGCCTCACTCAGCCACTCAGGGCAAGTACAGCTGTGCCTCCGTAGACCAGGTGGTTCCCACCCACCCACAGCAGATGTACTGGGACATCCCCCATGGGCAGGACCATGCCATGGCCGGACCCCAGACTTCACTTGGCTATATCTCTGACCTGATCTACAATGCTGCCGTTGTCACTAATCTGCTTGAGTTCTGATTGACCAACATGTACACACATGTAAACGCACAGTCTCACTCACATAGAAACACACACACACATAGGAACAGGCATAATTACACAAAGGCATATACACAGAAATAAACTGTCTCTTCTCTCTCTCTCTCTCTCTCTCTCTCTCTCACACACACACACACACACGCACACACACACACACACATACACATCCACAGATATACCAATGGACATGAACACAAAGCTTCTCCTCAAGCATACTACCCCTGCTCAGCCATGCCACTAATGCTTCCTTTCTGTCACCTCTATGTACAGGGGTTTGCTCTACTACCTGTGTTCTCAACTGTGCTCCAGTCTATTGGAAATCTCGCATTGGCTGATAGCATAACAGCCAGCATCAGATTACAGCACATGCATGCTTGAAACAGAAGGATAACAAGAATAGATTCTAAAGCTGCATGTTGTAAATCCATCGGTGGGCCTGTTGAGCACAATGCAAGTCCAGAAGGGGTTTGGCTGGTTGCATATTGTGCAGTTTTGTTGAATGCACACTTTAAGAGGGATTGTCTAAGCTATGAAAGATAAAGAAAACATACTTATTCTCTTTCTGTATTTTGATTTCTTTCTTGCATAATTTAAACTGGTTCTTTTAAAATTACTTTTCAATCTGTAATAGATATTTATTTGTAGAGATTGTGATGTACCGTGTTAGATAATGTGATTGTTTTAATTTATCACAGCTGGCAGGAATTCTCTTTTTTGTGCAATTCCTGAAAGAAAAAATAACAATAAAGGAAGAAATAGTAAACAAACCATTCTTGATTCACTTTATTTACATTGTGGTATATCTCCCTTTGAAAACCTGCTTTTGGTTTAGGAAAGAAATTCTGTGCCAGGCTGGAATTTCAACAATAGCAGTTGAACTCTTGGTTCTGCTGGAACTGTTTGTAGCCGACCCTTTGGTACAAAGAATTGAAGAGAACAGCCTCAGTGTTACAAGGCAACAAAATACTTAGGCAATCTCATTCTCAAATAAGATTTACCAACATATATGTATCAATTAACTTTACTGTTTAGGGATCTTTCTCACATTCCAATATAGTGGATTTATAGCCACACTGGCCAATACAGCCATGGGCATCAGTTTGTCTTGAAAGACAAAGAGGACAGGGAATGTATTATACTATTTATCTATTCTGGGGGGATCCGTTTCATATTTGAAAAACAGAAACACCACTGCTCCAATGTTCTGGTTGGATTTTACTTATTTTCCATTTAATGTTACATGAAGTATTATCTACGAAAATATCACCCTGATTAAATGTCTTCCACCAGAGACTGCCACAAGTAATTATTTTTCCTGACAACAAATGGTTTTGTCCACAACTACAGATAGATAGAAGGCAAATAAATAATAAGAAAAAAATAAATTGAAAAAACAAAGCTCAAGTTCTATCAGCTTATCAGCACTTTAATTCTGGCGGGATTTAAGGTTCTCAGTGCTGTATTACAAATGAGTTATTACTGTGAAGATATGACTGGAGCCTTAACAGTTTGCCTGACCTGCTGGACAGTGATCTCTGCATATCATAATCATCTCTAATACCAAATAATCTTTCAAAAAACCTTAATCCGAGTGTCAAATCTCAATTCTTTGAGAGATACTTTTTTTGTATTCCAGATGCAGATGCATCCTTTAATCTTGAACTGATATGAAATGATATGCTGCAACTGCGTGCTTATTCAGTAATAAACACTTGCATACTGTGTATATATACATATATATATTCATATATATATATATATATATATATTCATATATATATATATATATATATATATATATATACACACACACACCGATCAGCCACAACATAATATTTTTCTGATTTAATATTTTATTTTTGTTTGTAATCAAACAATTCACACGTGGTCAAAGTGCAAACTCAGAGCTTTTATTAAAGGGTATTCTTATACATTTTGGTTTCGCCATGTAGTAATTACAGCACTTTTTATACATAGTCCCCCATTTCAGTGTTTTAGACAAATTAACATAATGTAAAATAAAAGAGTCATGTTTTGTATTTGGTTGCATATCCTTTGCATGCCATATCTGTGACCTATTAACATCATCAGAGTCTGGATATCTTATTGTCAGGTTGTGGCCAATTGGTGTATATATATATATATATATATATACATATATATATATATATATATATATACACTTGTTTTTTTTTTGGCTCAGTACTCCGCAATTTTACATTTGTAATCAACAATTTACATTTGGCTAAAGTGCACATTCTTGGTATGCACATTCATGCTATTTTATATTTTTTGGTTTCACCATGAAGAATCATTACATCATTTTAGTCCCCTGATTTCAGGGTACCATAATGTTTGGGACAAATGGCTTCACGGGTGTCTCTGATTAGCCAGGTGTGTCACTTTGATTCCTTAGAGCAGGCACAAGAGATCTTTCAGTATTTAGTATTGATTCTGGGCTTTTCATTTACTTTGAAATCTGTCATGGGCGTTTGTCAACATGAGGACCAATGAAAGTCAAGGAAGCCATTAACAGACTGGGAAATAAGAAAAAAACAGTCAGAGACATGGACTAGACCTCAGTTTCTGGCTTACCTAAATCAACTGTTTGGAACATCATTAAGAAAAATTGCAAAGAGCCTGGTAGGCCAAGGAAAATTTCTAGTTAACGACCAATGAATTCTGACTATAATAAATTTTTAAAAACCCAAACGTCTGTCCAACAAATCAGAAACACTCTTTAGGAGGCAGGCATGGATGTGCCAGTGACTACTGTCCATAGAAAACCTCATGAACAGAACTACATAGGCTAAATTGTGAGTTCTGAAAAAAAAGTCCAAGAACAAGATTCCAAGATATCAGAGTGATGGCAAGAGTTTAAAAAAAAGTGTGTAATTTGGGCATGTATGACTGCCACAGGTGCTGGCTCACTTGTTTTCATCGATGATATAACTGTTGATAGCAGCAGCAGAATGAATTGTTAAGTGCACAGAAGCATCTTATCTGCTCAAGTTCAACCAAATGCCACCAAACTCATTGGACAGAGCTTCATCATACAGCAAGACACTGATCCCAAACATGCTGCTAAAGCAACAAAGGAGTTTTTCAAATCCAAAAACTTGAAGATCCTTGACTGGCCAAGTCAGTCACCCAATCTGAATCCAATTAAAAATGTGTTTCATATGCTGAAGAGAAAACTTAAGACAACTAGTCCGCAAAACAAGCAGGAGCTGAAGATGGCTTCAGACTAGTACAGGCCTGGTCAGACTTCTAGTACACCATTTAAAATTTCTTCAATTTATTGACCTAATTAGTAATATTAGACGCCATTGTCCAAGTAGCCTACTTACGGGCTGCACGGTAGATATAGACAATGGCAACGCATTGTGAAAAGAGCGTTATGGAGTTTCTGTTATGAAACTATAATAAAGTTAGCATTTCCCAAAACTTCTGGACCAAAAAATGTTTTATAAACTGCAATACATATTAAAATGTATGACTGATAAAATATGACTTTTTCGGTTGACAAAGTGGTGTGGTTTCGACATTGGGTTTGCCCGGCTGCATGCGCAGTAGAGGTTGAACTCAACTT
Organism: Anguilla rostrata; assembly: GCF_018555375.3. NCBI lineage: Eukaryota > Metazoa > Chordata > Actinopteri > Anguilliformes > Anguillidae > Anguilla > Anguilla rostrata. The sequence continues at coordinate 27,378,791 of NC_057941.1, read as the reverse complement.
CCCAGCATTCATTTGGAAGGATAGGAAGCAATTTCCATCGCATGCTTTACTTTATTCAGTTTGATTTTAAGTTAATAAGTCGTATAAGGATTCGTATTCTGGAAAACTGAGGCTGAACCCAGTATTCACAACATAAATATAAAACTTGGGTATTATAATGTTGATTGATAGTGGGATTTTCAAGGCAGTTAGTTGATCGAATGCACAATGTGTTGCTCGCTAGCAAACCAAACCAACCTCTACTGAGTATCGTAGCTGGCAAACTATTTAGTCGTTTGTTGCTTTACTAGCTACTTCATTAGTTTAGTTAATCCAACGAGTCGGCAACATGCTTAGCTTTCTAACAACCTGTATTATTTAGTTATGTGATCTCAGCTCACGGGTTGTAAAATTTGAACATATATGTAGACCCCCACCGAACTGAAAATCGTCGTAGCTTCAAATTCGCATAATTTTGACACACTCAATTGAAATGAATGCCTTCCCGTTAAAATGTTCTCAGTGCACACTCAGCACTCAGTGAACAGGCGACTGAACAATGGTGCAAAGTATTACACATCTATAGAGTCTAGGTTACTGTAAATTACGCTGTAATTATTATTTGAGAAGCAATACGTTCTGAGTAGAAAATAGTATATTAATAGCTTATTATTATCGCGCATATAATTAATAGGCAAATTGCAGACGTGTTTTTACGGTTATGCAATCTGGTACAAAAATTTCCCAAGCTGCCCTGGGACGAGACTGCGTAGTCGTCTGAGAGGGTGCACTGCACGCTGCTAGCAGCCTCAAGCAAAATAAAAATGGCTGCGTGTGCATTACGACGCGGTTTACTTTCTACAGTTAGCAAATACAATAAAAAACACACACTTCGGGTATTGAATGTTGAATACAGCAGCAGACGTGAACTGAACAGGCTTCGTTTACCCTGTTCTGCATGCAACCTTTTCAACGTCCAGCAGGCCCGGTATCTGTCGTCACGGTAAGTACTGTTTTTCATTTCAGCTAGCGAGCTAACGTTACATTCACAGACTGTGCGTGTGTGTTATTTTAAACAACACCACCCTTTATATAACCTACTCGTTGATCACATAACTAACCACAGTTAGAGAAGAAAATGTTCGGTCTTTACATATGCAGCTGAAATTAGAAGTACTGAGCTAATGTGTTTTCCTAATGTAAACATCATACTAGCCAGTCAGTTTAACGCAATTGTGAAATTGGTGAGCCGATTTTTGCCAAGGTCAGGTTGTCTTAGTTAGGTAGCACTGTCCGTTTTTGTGTTCATGATCGTTGTTACTGTTAGTTTGATCTAGCTAGCGGATTGCCTTGCGTAAGGACTGTAATCCCACCTCAAAGTACACGCTAACCGTTGTCTAGTTAAATAGCGAGCTCTATACAGGACAGCTTGTACCCAGCTACTTTGCCGACGAAGTTGGTATCCTTGTAGCTAGGTAGCAAGCATCATCTCGATTTATGTGAGTGGGAATTGGCTGTAAAATGGGTAACAGAGAATGGCTTCCCATGCTTTCACTTTAAGCTGCCAAGCGTCCGTTTTTCAAAGCTAAGAGTTGGCCATGTCCCCCTAACGTTTGTTACTAGTTGCCAAAGGCGAACTGGACAGCTGAATTTCTAAAACGTTATTTTACTAGATGCTCTATAACTCTTTGTGAGTTGTTAAAGTGCTATATCACATGCATATGGCACATAATGAACAGTCCGATTATTTCAAAAAGTGTAACTTTAATGGAAGTTAAGAATGTGCAATCTTGCGTTAGTACGTAGTAGAATCGATCACAACCGTTGCACTTTACCAAATCATAAATCAGGCATAAATAACTGTTACAATCTGTGTAACATTCCTGTTTGTTAAAGCCACATTAAATAAATAAACAAATGTTCTGTTACTAGTTAATAAATAAAAAAAACCCGGGTGATGCAGATTACTAACTACTATCCATTTCCCTTCCTGAAATCTGCCTATTCTAAGGCCTCAATCTGGTGTCGTACAAGAGACGTGTGCAGGGAATAGAATGGTCCGCAGCCAGAAAAGCCCGTAAACAGCTTGTGTGTTTCTGCAGCCCACCATGGCAGCTGAGATCTTACTGGGGCTGCGGGACTGCGCAGGTCCAGCCCCAGCCCCGACTAGCAAACTTCCGTTTATGTAACCGGTTCTTTGTGCCTTTAAATTTAAGTATTTCAGTGGAGTCATTATGAACCCAGGACGTTTTGTAATTGCGATTAATATGCAAGTACTGTTTGTTGGAATGTTTGTTTGCATGACAGAGCAGCTTCAGGTCTGTGAATATAGTAGACTGGCTGGTGTTGAAAAGGCCTTTATCACAGCAGCAGCAATCACTAACAGTTGTCTTGTAGCTGACTCACACAAGATTTAGTAGTCGAATATTGTTATTGAGTGGCTGCGAAACATGTGGCCTTTCAACTGCCAATAAACAGGGCATTTACTTGGAGGCACAGGAAGGTCCACACACAGGCATACACCCCCAGAATCTGTCCGCAGTTTTATGAAAAAGCAGTAATCCAGAATTAGCAGGATTAGAATATGTGACCTGCTGTTGACTAAGGACTCGTCATAAACAATATTCTAAGGCTGGGCTAGAAGGTAAACACACACGTATCCTGTGCAGAGATTATCATCATTTTGATCCTGGCAAGTTTTGTTGAGCTTTTAATCTTAAGTATCTATTTTCCTCCTGTATTAGCAGCAGTGTGACCTTATAACCTCGCTGTTATTCAAAAGCCTGAAGTTGTCTTCACCTCTGCCTTGGCTTGTATCATAAGCGGTTCAGTTTCTAGCATGGTTAGCTTTTATTCAGACGCCTTTGTGCTTTGAGACAACGAGAGCCCTTTGTCACTCAGAGTTGGGCACGCCAGCCAGCCTGCATTGATGTGATTTCATCCCCCCACATAGTTTGCTCTGACAATTGGGTACAGCCAGCAATGGTTTTGTGGCACCGATATTGCTTCTGTTTTTTATGAGAGAATGTGCGCATCCGATTTTCACAGTTAGTTCAGTCTGCCCTAATGTAGTTCTCAATGAGTTGACACGTACAGCTCAATAAAACCATTCCAGCTGAAATAATAAATGAAGGACAGGCTGGTAAGGACTTGCTCTCAGAGAATTTCAAATAAGGCCTGGGATAGGCTACAGCTCACAAACAATAACTCATCACAGGTAAGAGAGATCAAACAGGTGAACGACATCAGCTTCCCCTGTCAATCACAGAACAGTGTTAATTTGATATTTCTGTGTCATTGATGTCATTGTTGGTCTCTGTGTTCTGTCTGTGCGTTCTGTCTCTGCTGTTTTACCGTGTTGGGTAGAAACAGGCCCGAGGGTAAGGTGTTGGAGACAGTGGGAGTGTTTGAGGCACCAAAACAGCACGGAAAATATGAAACAGGACAGGTGAGAGGATTTCTTTCATACCGGTATTGTTTCGCTGTGTCTTGTTTTCATGTGTCACATTTTATATAATCTACTCTACTATGAAATCTCATTTGGGGCTGTCAATGTGAAGTAGCCTTTTGGCTATTATGGGAAGTGGGCATTGCATAATTGTCACGAATGGTATTGTAGATTAATAATTGTAAGGCTGTCTACATTAAATGTATAACTCTAGCATTTGCCTGCAGCTGCCCCCCCCCACACGCAAATTTTTACCTTGTTTACATACCCATGCACAGTACATATTTGAACTAGCTTGAAGGACTAAAGAGTTATCCGCCCTTTTCAGGAACATTCTTGCACCTTGTCAATGCCAGTATTGGTAATGTAAAGCAATATCGTATGAACCACCTTTGTGGTTGTAGTTGTCCTTGTTGTGTATTAATTATGACACACTTTCTTATGTCCTTGTAGCTCTTCCTGCACAGTGTTTTTGGGTACAGGGGGATAGTGCTGTTCCCCTGGCACGCTCGGCTCTATGACCGCGATGTCACGCCCCCGACGGGTGAAAGGTACCACACCGCTCGCTGGCCAGCGTGCTTCTGTCTGCCTGTTGATATGTCATTTATAGTGCCTTGGTACAAGGCAAAATAGCATATAGAGTTTCGCAATGAAAAATGGCCAGAGTACAACACATGCCAGTGTATTGCCAAATTATAATGTCAATTGCTAACAGAGATTGACAGCCTGGCAAAGTGCCAGTTCTAATCCATGCGCAGTATGCTTATGGCATGTCTATTCTTGTGCTCTTGGTGCAAGATGGGTCCACTGGACCTCCCTGCAATTGTCTGTGTTCACCATGCTATGAAAACAAACCCCTCTAGGGTTTCCAACACACTTGTTCCTGGTTATGGTTATACACTTTGTTGTACGTCGCTCTGGATAAGAGCGTCTACCAAATGCGTGTAATGTAATGTAATGGAACAAAATGCATAAAAAAATATTCACATTCAGTCACATTCAAGGACGATTAGTATTTTCATAATATGATGGAACAAGGAGCATGGTCCAACGACTCGCTGTATAGCTCGCAAATCGTACAGAAAATGCTATAAAAACCACTGTTAAGTCGTTTTTCTACCGCGTGGTACCGGCTCAGCTCAACTCGACTCTACTCAACCTTTTTGGTTTTCCATTGGGCAAAAGTTGTGGATAGTACCTGGTACCTGGTACTTTTTTTGGTATCACCTCCGTCGAGGTTCCAAGCGAGCTGAGGCGATACCAAAAGGTGACGTGGAAACACTGCGGACCACTGATGGGTCAGAGAGAATCGTCACTAGAATCGTCGCCTTTGAGCAACCAGAGTCATCTCGTCGTCTGAGCTCTGATGTAGGATTTCCCAAACTCTCCTGTTTTTGTCAGCAGTCTTTTGTCTTGCTGCCTTCAGCCTCTTCTGAAACAAAATTTGTCTCCTTGCTGTGACAAACAGCCACATACTGAGAATCAAGACCCCATCCCTTCGATATCCTCCATTGTTCCTGTGTGTCACGTTGAAGATGACGTCACGGCAGTTTCATGCGGTGTCGCTATGACGACCACCTACATTGACGGGGGTACTATCTGCAGTGGAAAACGAAGTACCTGGTACCAAAAGCGAGTGGAGTGGAGTAGTGTCGAGTTGAGCTGGTACCTTGCAGTGGAAAAGCGGCTTTAGTACCTGGGTGACTTTTGAAAGGGTACCAAATCTTATTTTCCTGTGTGTCACTGATTTACAGCCCCCCCTTGTTGTTTTCTTTTCCAGTAAGCCAGAGCCTCCAGGGGCCCATGGGTCGAAGGAAGTTAAGGGCAAAACGCACACATACTACCAGGTCCTGATAGACACAAGGGACTGTCCACACATAGTGAGTGATCTCCTCAAACCCCTGTCTCCAAAACCCCAGTGACACCCTTTGGTTTGTGCTGGTGTTTCCATGGCTGGAGGTATATTTAGCTAAAAATGTGCTTCGTAACAGTTTTGCTTCATAGCAGTGGCATTTAATTGTCATGTTATATACTGATAGCGATCTCATGTGACAGTAACTTTGCATTCATTTCTGCTCAAATGTCTATATATATATATATATATATATATATATATATGCGTTCTGTCACTGGATAAGAGTGTCTGCTAAATGCAAACATAATTCATTCTGCTCCAATTCATCTTCTGTTTTTTCAAGCTGGCTCTCAAAAGCGCTGTCTAAAGCACTTGGAGTTTCGCAGTTTTTAAGCCTGGTGCAGTGTGAAGCATGTTCCAAATGTGTGTTTGACGGGTCTTCTGCTTTGCCGTCAGTCTCAGAGATCCCAGACAGAGGCAGTGACGTTCCTGGCCAATCACGATGACAGCAGGGCCCTGTATGCTATTCCAGGTATGTTTAGTGCAGTGGACTAGCCAAGCTTCCTCGGCTGTTTTGGGTTAGCAAGGTTTGCTAACCATGTGTCTGCCACCAAATGCATTTGTCTTTATGGGCCTTGAATGTTGTACACTGTTTAAGACACACCAGTGGAGCGTGGTGGTGTGGACCATGACCTGGATTTAAGTCACACTGAGTTTCACAACTGGCATTTCCTTCCCCCTTCTTTCCTGTTACTGTTTTTCTCACGTTCTTCATACCGACCCCTTTCTGCTCTAATCCTCTTCCTCCTTCCCTCCCTCTTTCACTCTCCTTCCCTCCATCCCGCCATCCCTTCCTCTTTTTCTCTTCCTCCCTCTTTCAGGTTTGGACTATGTGAGCCACGAGGACATCCTGCCCTATAACTCTACTGACCAGATTCCCATTCAGCATGAACTGTTTGAGCGCTTCCTCATGTTCAACCCCTCTAAAGGTACACTGTGCTCTACGCTGTCTACCTCTTTTAATTAAAATCTCATTTGCTTGGATAAACTGACTGCAGAAATGCGACACTGAGAAATTTCCTGGTGCACCAATAGTTTTGGTAGATAAAATATCATGGTAAATCTTCAGTAGTTTTAAAATATACTGTCACTGTAACAGAAATAAGCGAAAGTGTCCTTGTTTTCTTTCCATAGCAGTTATTGGGTACTCACATTTTTCTTTGGTCTAAATAGATTGCTAAAATCTATCTGAATCTATTTGGTTGGTGTCCCCTGTATTAGGAGTATGACTACTTAGTACTAAATGAGTAATATGATCCAGGACCAGGGTAAGGGGGCCTTTGAATACACAAGCTGACAGGGGTAATGTGTTCCATAATGAGTGTTGCTTGTATTTCTGCACCCTTCCTCTCCCGGAACCCCCCCCCCCCCCCCCGCAGTTCCCCCCTTCATCCCTAGGGACACGCTGCGGGCGTGGCAGGAGAAGAACCACCCCTGGCTGGAGCTGTCGGACGTGCACCGGGAGACCACCGAGAGCATCCGCGTCACCGTCATCCCCTTCTACATGGGCATGAGGGTGAATGCAGCCCCCTCGCTGGAAACCTCTGGAAGGAGCGCTCATTGGAGCAGTGCCTGGCCATGCTGGGGATGTGCCAGAGTAGACATCATCCTCCTTCAGTCAGACCAGTCTTGCCTTACATGGACAGCAGTGTAGTTCAATAGATTTGGGTCTTGTCATTTAGAGGTTGCTGGTTCAATTCCGAGGTGGGGCATTGCAGGTGTGAGAATAGGTGCATAACCTGAAAATGCAGCTGTACAGATGCATTGCGGGGGTGGGGGGGGCTCTAAAAAGGACAAGCTATCTGGACGGTCTCATCCTTGCCTTCTGGGAACAGCACGTCCCGTAGCAGCAGTAGGTCTCCGTAGCTGACAGCTGAGACGTTGGTGCGGTTAACAGACGGGCGGTTTGTGGAAATGTGACGTGCTTCACTGCATCTCATAGACTCATTGGAATCACCTTTGACCCACCTTCCCTGAGTTGTGATTGGGTGTCTTCCAAGAAGAGGTCATAAAAAATAACAATTAACCAGACACTGCAACTCATTTCTGAGAAGAAATCGATGAGCGTGCAGCAAACCTGCAAACTAAATTGTCTTCATATGACCGAGAAGCGTCCAAGAAAAAATAAAAACTTTTTTTTTTCTGTAAAAATTTCTATTTACAATTTTAAATCTTAATAAAGTTTCCTTCACAAATGGCATTAACTGGCACTTAGGCAATACCTAATACTCAACATACCCTGCCACCAGCAATCTTCAGTGTGTGGTGAAAAAAACAGTGGCTTTTGTACGTGCTGCCTGTTTCTGTTTGGCTAACGTTTTGATCTCTTCTCTCTTTGTTGGCAGGAAGCTCAGAATTCGCACGTCTACTGGGTGAGTAGCACGTCGTTCGGACCGGCCGCGGCGTAGCCCCGGCCGCGCGTTTCCCGCCCGTAGCGGGCGTTGGCGTTGGCATCTGACGGCTTGCGTGTCTGTCTCCGCAGTGGCGCTACTGCATCCGGCTGGAGAACATGGGCGCTGAGGTGGTGCAGCTGAGGGAGCGCCACTGGAGGATCTTCAGCCTGTCGGGGACCCTGGAGACGGTCCGGGGCCGAGGGGTCGTGGGCCGGGTGAGTCAGCCCACTCGCTGCGTTTCGGCCTCGTGTTTAATCCCCACCCTCGTCATTTTGATTTCTGGAACTGTGCATACATTTGCGTACTCTTCTTAAGGGAGGCGTACATTTTAAAAGTCTGTTAAGTAGATGTATACATTTTCTGAAGAGATCTTCTTAAAGGGGGCGTACATTTTAAAAGTCTGTTAAATTTAAATGGGTAGACTCATGTTAGGAAAGCTTGAATGTTTAGAACATGGGGCCCTTGTGCTTGGTGGAGACTGTAAATCAGGCTACTTACAGGGGCTGCTGGGTGGTTCACTATGTGAAGGGGCACAGTGGTCACATACTAGCGGCATCATCCGGGGAGGAAGGGATTTATTCACCCGGGGTGACCAGGTCTCACCACTCACCAGCATCCCCTGCTGGTCATCCTGAGCCTGGTTGCTCAAAGCTGCACATGAATTGTCCTCCTCCAGCTTGTGCAAGCTAAGTTTGTGGACTGCAGTCTGATAAGAACCAGCAACATGGTAACCGTTTCGTCAGAGAACACACAGGTGTCTTTGCTCTCTGGATTTAATAGTGGTGGTTGCATAAATTGGCACCTCAGGTGACTGATGCGTGTTCAGTGTCTACTTTAACGTTAATTTTGTTTAGCCAAGTAGGCTACTAATGATTATAACGTTGGCTAATGGAGCTTGCCAATAAAGTGACGAATATTAACTCAATTGCGTGGAGAAGAAATTAGTTGTTGTTGTTAACCATTAGTTTAGGCTTATCCTTAAAAAAGTATGAGACACTATGTGAACTAACAGGGGGCACCATTATGTCTGAACTGTGCTGCTCCAGCCAGTTGGGTGCTATGGGCGTTACTGTGTTGTTGACACTTTGGCGGTGTCTAATGGGTTTGTGTGTTTGTAACTGCAGGAGCCAGTATTGTCCAAAGAGCAGCCAGCCTTTCAGTACAGCAGCCACGTCTCCCTGCAGGCGCCCAGCGGACACATGTGGTGAGTCTCACCGAGCAACCGCAACCGCATGACCGCACAGCGACCAAACTTAATCACATCCCTCGCACCGCCTCACTGAAAGGCCGCTAACTGAACCGCACACTACCAAACGGTCGCTAACTGAACCGCACACTACCACACGGCCGCTCACTGAACCGCACACTACCACACAGCCGCTAACTGAACCGCACGCTACCACACAGCCGCTAACTGAAGAGCCGCTAATAGAGCGTATGATTACTCCAGCTTTCACGCAGAGTTCATTATCTCTCATGCAAAAATACGTGTGCACCCTTATATTTACCCTGCTCTGGCACAAAACTGTATGCGCACTCCCAAATATACTCTGCTCTTGCACCAATTTTCTGTTCAAATTCATCCTCCGCTCTCGCACATGTGTGTGTTCATGTTCAAACTGCCCTGTCCTTGCTCTCGGATTTTCAGTGCAAAAACACTGCCTAAACCAATGAGAGTAGGTTGTGGGTTTGACCAGTGAAATTTAGGCCTACTGCTCCCCTACATTCTCATTTGTTGAAGAAGGATGGAGCCGCTGGTTCGGGAAGTATTTTTTCTCATTTGACATTTGTATTGGAAAATTTAAATTTTAGGACTCAGAATCACAGGCAACCACAAAGCCACACATCAGCAAGCCCAACAGCAACCTCCTGAGCATTTCTAAAAAATGAAAGGGAGTTTGTTGCTTTGTTCCAGTTCTTAAATATGATTTCTTTAAGCTGCTTTGAACCATTGTTTCCAGAGAATGTTCTCACACTTTGGCATTCTACAATACAAGCTTTGCCTTTTTGGTTTTTAAACGCGCACACACACACACACACACGCACACACACGCACACACAAGGACATGTGTGCTTGGTGATATGCTTCTGGATTTTGAAACGAGGGAAAGAAGTATGTGTAAATAACAGCACCGTTGTGTTCAAACAAACATTGGCTCATGGGTTCCAGCGTCTGAGGCCATCCGCTGGCTCGGTGTGACTGGGCCGTTCCCTGGTGCACAAACAGGGCAGAGAGCAGGAACAGAGTGTTACTTCACGTTTCTCTCAGCGAGGGAAGCTCAAATTGGCACGCCGCACACTCAGACCTCACACACCGCGCGGTCCGCCGGTCCCGGTCCCGCTCGCGCGCGCGCTAGGTTTAAACGCAGTGTCGAAGGGACATCGTGTTCCTGTTCGTCAGCGGCAAAGCCTGGCTCCTGTTAGCCGAGCAGACTGAGCGCAGAAACGGGCTGGCTCATACGTTTGCAGCGATCGCTTCGGCCTCAGGCCTTTTTTAATTGGCCTTCGGGTCGGCCGTCGGAGTTCACGTCTCTGTCGCTTCATTGGCTTTGTGCGTGCGAGGTGACAAAATCATTCAGCAGGACGAACGTTCAGCGTTCCCAGCCAGCGCTGTCAATCAAGTGAAGCGCAGGTTAATGTAAGGTCGGGGTGGGGAGGGGCACTGTAAGACACAGCCGTCGAGTATTTTACGAGCATTAGGACTCATGTACAGCTGAGCAGCTTTACATGCAAGCGAATGCCTGAATGGAAAGAGAATGTGTTTGGAGGATTTTGCTTGCAGCAATTACCCTGGCTCATTTAACGGAATTATCTGTGCACTGTTGCTGGTTCGTGTTAAGCGTTTCATATAAGGACACGGGAACAATCTGCAGCTGTTATTCATGAGTCGGCGTGAGCCTGCATGGATAGATGTTGCAAAAGTGCCAGTTTGTCTGGCCTCAGTCGGGACCGGGTCACTGTCAGAATGGGAGCACAGCAGGGTAGGGGGCTGCAGTTCTGTACCCCTACGGGAGGTGCTTTGCTTCAGTCGGCTCCTGTGAAAAGCCAGCTTTATAAATGAGTCACAGGATGTGCCAGAAATAAGCTGGCCCCTTTGCCCCGGTTGGCCAGTCGCTCGGGATAAGTGCGCTGTTCAGAAACGATGACCGACGGGCTTCTTGTTGACATGGCCCGCCGGCGGTTCTAAAGATGAAGCAGTGTTTTGTCGTCCCCATGTTGGATGGAGAGCGGGCACCTGGACCGGCTTGCCTGTTCGTTTAGTGGCTGACTCACCCTTGTGAAGGAGAGCCCTCTGAGCCAATACAAAGGTAGGATACGTAGAGTTATTCTCTTTTTCTGAATGTTTTATTCGTTCTGATGGTTTTAAGTGGCTGTAGCGCTTCCTCTTGTGGATGACTGATCTGTTGGGATGCTAGCCAGGGCTGGCTGTGTGTGAGGCCATTTTGTTGCACCTGCATCTGCAGGATGAACAGATGGCTCTGCCTCAGGAGCCCACACTGCTGAAGCATAACCTCTGCAGCGTCTTTGAAGTGCACGAGCACACAAACGCATGCGCACACACGCACGCATACACACACTCAGTCTGAGGAACACACACACACGTCCTCACACACTCTCAGGTCCGCTGTGGCTCTTGGCGGTGGATGAGCGCGGTGAGCGTGGCGCTCCTGCTGAGGAGCCGGATGCCGTTTCTCCCTCCAGAGTTGTAGCGCTGGCGGCGGTTCAGCCGTGGACTTGCGTCCGCGGAAGGCGTGGTGTTGGGCTGTGTCAGCCGACCTGATGAGCAGGGTTCGGCATGCGAGCTCTGGCCTCGATCGCCGCGTGCGGCTGCGGCTGAAGGGCGGGGTGCGGCTGCGTTGGGCGGGGTGCGGCTGCGTTGAGTGCCGTGTCCGCGCGGATGCGCTTGGCCTGGTTTCCGCTCGGCACAGGTCCCGTCTAAAGACACGCGTGTGGGGGGAACGGGCAGCTTCCCCTGAGCCTTCCTTACGGGGGCCATGGAGCGGCTGGGGTGTGGACATGTGGCTTCCTGCTTTCTGCACCTTTGTGCAGGTCATTACACTCCAAAACAACAGGAGCTAGTGTGCACCTGTTATCCGCTTTCTTGGTGTGTAGTTGAGAACCATAGATTCTTGGTAGTAGTTGTTGGTAGTAGTTGTTGGTGCTGGAAGTGAGGTTGCTGGCAGAAAACTCCCCCACCCCTTTCCATATTTTCATTCAGCCTATCATGATCGCGCAACTCCTGCAGTGTTGAAATCCAGGAGGCGCATAAGGAGTCCAGCTAGCCTGGAGCTGGACCGGCGAGCAGGCCCATGTTGGCCGCGTCGGCGTCCGTCTCGTCGCGCAGTAGACCCTAGCCAGAGCGCTGGAGGCGGGGCGGGGCGGGGCAGCACAGCTGGGGCCGGCGTTCGGGCTCTGACGCTGCCTGTTGTTGTGTTTCGCTCCCACAGGGGTTCGTACCGCCTTGAGAGGCCCAACGGCACCTTCTTCGACGTCCGCATCCCGCCCTTCTCGCTCGAAAGCAAGAAAGACGATACTCCTAACGGCTTCCTGCCGGGCCCTTTCAGCTCCTTAGCCTGAGAACCCGAAACCGGGCCCCGTAGGCCCTCTGGCCCCGCCCCCTCACTCTCCCGCCAGGCCCCGCCCATTTGCCCCCCTGCACCGGATAGCACTTCTCTGCCACCAGCTGCAAGCCAATGATGCGCCTGCATTTGTAATGTGACCCCTGACCTCAGGGAATTTCTGAGCCTTGGCTTTGGTCAGAGCTGCTGTGGAACAGCAGGTCTCAGGCAGGCCGTAGCGACTGTCGCCATGGTGTTTAAATGTTGCCTGACTCACAAAACGTTTTATTGGTGTTTTATTGGGAACCACAAAGTGGTCTACTCCTCCGCATCCTCACCAGTTGCATTAGTTTTGTTATTCTGTTTAAGCTTCACACAACACAATTCCCCAATGTCTAATTTAGCAGCTTTTGGTTGAAATTTTAATGGGCTTTTAAAGGGCAAAAGAACTAGGTGTAAAATTCAAGGCAGTGTTTCATTTGTTTCTAAATGCATGCAGTGATCCACGGCTTTAACAAAACACCATATCCAATGGCAATCTTGCTCCAAAATGTTTTGTTCTTTTTGAGGGGGGGAGATATATTTCACTGTTGACTAAAATGCTTAAAGTTTAAAATTTGCGTGGGTGTTAAACCTGATGAGCTTAGAAATGTTAAATTATCACATTCAAATTCTAATCCACGACTGAGCTGTTATGTTGAATGTGCTCAGTTTTAATTTTCAAGTTTCTGTTGAAACACAGCACTTACTTTCACATGCCAGGTTTTTTTCTTTCCAAAAAAGTCTGTTAACCCAGGTGGTAAGCGTACTTTGCCAGAACTAATGCTGACTTTCTATTTTAAATGGGAGTCCTTCAGTTTTGATTTCCGTTGGAAACAGCTAGTCCCCCCAACATAGATGTTGACTGGCCAAAGTAATGGTTAAATGCAAACAAGTACTATTCCAAGGTCATAGTTCATAGGTCTGCTTTGACTTAATTTTGGGTATGAGAATATTTAGCCTACATCCACCCACCCCGCCCCTCATTTCCCATCTGTTTGTACAGACTGCTGGCTCCTGTTGGGTCAGATGTGTACATTTGTAATTTATATCTGCTATTTGTACTTTATAATATATGATGGATGGCTAAGATTTCTGGTATTGTGTAATGTGTATGACATGACAGAAATGGATGTTTATTCCTCTCCCTTTCTGGGAGCCTCTTATGTTTGATGCTGCAATAGTTGCACAGTGTTGTCATTTTTAGGGACTCAAAATCAAAAAAAATTTGGACTAATGTTAACGGTGAAAGGGAGGAGGTCAAAATGTAACTGAGCCTAAATGACAAAATAAAGATGTATGAATAAATAAATGATAGAAAGAGTAAACATTTTTTTTGGCACATTAACGAATAGCCAGTATTGCGCGTGAGTTTTTGTTTAAAGGGGAAGTTTGTGTTGCGCCTCACCATACTGAGCACTGTCATCACTTCAGAAAGGCAGGGGGACTCCTGTTCATTAGTGGCTGCTGAAGGGAGCTTATGACGCGGAAGTAAACTTATATTCCCACCTCGTTATAAACAACAGGAATGAAATGGTTGCTCTGCTAGGACGGTTCATACCATGTGAGCCCCAGCCCCCCGCCCCCCCACCCATTTCTACATGCCGCCATTTTAATAGCTTTGTCTCCAACCTGACATCATAGGCTCTTCGCCTCAAGGGGCCTGCCCCTTCATTGTGTACTCTAAAGCATATCAATGCTCGGTAATGCTCTGCACTACTGACGCTGTTGTGTGTCCTTTCCCTTTCTGGGTTTGTACACAGTAGCCTTCTGCGTCACAACTCGGTCCCAAAAGCGTGCCTGTAGTCTTTGCCTGCCAATCAGTCGGCGTCAGAATAATTGCCCCGCCTTCTCACAAATGTTCTTGAGTGCAGCTGTAGTGTAGCCCCCAGCCATTCAGGTTCTGAAAGTCAGCTTTTCCTGTTAAGCCAGGAAAGAAGACATTCCCCGCTGTTGATTTCTTTTGCCGTGTGAATTCTGCAGTTATATTTTGGGCTGAATGAGAGACGATCTCGTAGATGAGGTCATGGAATGTTCCAGCGCCTCAGATGTGTCCTGGAGCTTCTGATAGGGCGGCTGGGTGTCTGGCAGACGGCTGTGAGCTGTGGTGATAGATGAGAAGCAGGTTCAGAGAAGGTGGGGAGCGCGGTAGGGGGGTCTGTATTGGAGCGAAACGGAGAGAGGAATCTGTGCTAAAGGGCGAGACCCAGGTCCTGTGCAGAGACTTCAGTCACCAAATGCCCCCCTGGCCCCACACAGGGGTAAGGAACGAAGGGAGTGTTCGGACTGCCGAGTGTGCGGCTGCTGATTGGTTGTTTCCGCCTTCCGCAGGGGGACGTTCTCCTGCCAGCGGGCCAATGGCGGCATGTTGGACGTTGCCATCCCGTCCTTCTCTCTGGACAGCCACGGGCACTCTGACGGACCCTACTCGTTCCTCTTCTGAGTCGCGCCATAGTGTTCTCAATGCTTTTTGTTCTGTGCCAGCCACCGAATCTTACGATGTACAGTGGGCTTTCTGCTGGAGATTCAGTTTTTGCATCCAAGGCGAGAGTGGTCCACTCAATAGATTCGATCGTTTTGATGTTGAGTCTTTTCTCTGTGACATTTTAAGTTTAAAAAAAAAAACATTTTTTCCCCTTTTTTGTGAGAATTTGATATTCTCAGCTCATATGTAGTTGCAGTTTTGATGTGAACTTAGCTTTACAGAATATGTTAACATAAGGGGGACAGTACACTTAGCTGCATTTATTCTGCGGTTGGAGCTTTTATGGATGGGGAAGCGTTTACTTTCTTAACCGCTGTCTGCAGACCACATAAAACCTAATTTCTCTGTTATACATTCACAACAGTACTTCAGTTTTACCTCAGCCAGACAGACCTCTCAGTAATCACACAAAACTACCTCATACAAAACTGCCATACCAGGTGGTACAAAGCACGTCAAATTACCTTTCAAAACTCATTTTAGTTACGTCTGTGTGGTTTTTTTGTGTCAGCATGTAAGATTGAAGTAAAAGGAGGCTAAAAAAAAAAAAGTAAAAAATCTCCATTTTTAGACGGACCTGTACGTGTGCCAGCAAAAGCCTGCTGGGCGACCTGAGTGCCAGAGCTTCTCATGATTTTGAGCGATCAGCATAACTTATTTTTAAAAAATGGAATGTGGGTCTTGTCGTTTCATTTCCTGCACTGCATTTGACCTTGACGTATTTCAGTACATTACGTTCACTTGGATGCTCTTATCCAGAAAAGAACTTTCATTAGCTGTTTTTATGTTGTGAGGCTGGAGTTTGCAAGGCAAATTCTTGGTTTCATTGCTTGGCTACAGAGCTTACTATTGATATTAATCCTTCTGTACAGTATAGTTCTAGTTAGTTGGAGTGGAGCAGTGATGTGAAGACCCAATGACACCATCGCTGTGCCCCACCCACTAGGGTCGGAGAGGGTGGGGTCAGTGCAGACCAGTCAGGTGGGGCTTTATTTCAGTATTTCTCTAACCCAGGCCCCACTGTGCATATAGGCCATTTGAGAAGTCCAGTGTACTCAGTCAGACCAAGTTAACCTGGCTAGTTCTTTTCCTCTTGGAGCTGTTTGACTGCCCTCAAACTTTAATTGTCTTTTTAGTCGGGGCTTTGTTTCATGAGAGGTTCAAAGTCAGTTCCCTGGCTTCTTCCTGAGTAATGTGCCTGCCTTCAATCTGAGACATTTTGTAATTGTAGCTGTTATGAACCGTTGAGAATAATACATTCGAAATGGTTATGGACAGTCCTATAACTGTTGCCCAAGCTTGTCATGTGTAGTTGTGTATATGAACAAGTTTGCCATGAGCTGTTGACTTCCCCTGTTGTAGCTTTTGACAATCTGGACCTCGCCACCCAAACACTGAAAGGGGCCAAGTCTGGACTGGAACACAAACAATAAACTAACTAAAAAAAATTGTTTACACAGCCTCCTTTTCTTTTTGTTTGCTCCTTATGGTTTCGGTCGGAAGGTGGGTGTTGAATCCACTCCTTTTCTGTCTCCTTATTCAAGTTTTTACAGTTTTATTAGAATGGTGGCTGATTCATTTATGATGTAGGGATTTATAGAATAAAAGTAGTTTTGCATATTCAACTGAATTAAAAATGATTTGGTGCACTTCCAAGGAGGCTTGGAAAATAAAGACGGCCATCTAATGATGGTCTTCTAAAAAAAAATAAAAAATAAAAAAAGGAAGAGGAAAAAACTCGACTGCAATTGTTCAGATAATTAATGCAATCTTTTAACAATCTCACCCAAAAAAAGAAAAATAATGTGTAACACATCCAATACATGTGTAACACATTATTTTTCTTTTTTGGGTTAGCTGGATAACTGCGGAGTAAAACCTTGAACAGCTCTTTTTACTTCAGTACATGTTCCAGATTTAGGAGGGTTTCTGGTTTTACTCTGAGCATTTCTACAGCTAACTCACTAATCCTGCTTTGTGAAATAGGGCCCTGATGTGTCTCCAAAATTGTTTGAGGACAAGTCGGTGCATGTTGAAATTAAACAATGGACATTTAGCCCTTTGGCCAGTGGGTGGCGCCTGTGCATCACCATATACTCTCAGTCCATCCCTATGGACCTCATCCTTGTTGAAGCCTTGGTAACCTTTTCAGTGTTGTACCACACCTCTTAAGATTCATTCAATGCTGAGGCTTTTGTTTTTTATTACGGTGGCTTATGACAGTGAGGAACCTGTTGCTTCTTTGTCTGGGCGGATAAATCATAACCGCATGAGTCCGTGTTTTCAACAAATGCATTCAAAAATTTTGAAATGGAACATTTTAACATAACCAATTCATTGTATGTATGCTTGCATGCGTCAGCGTATACCCCATTACTTCTACATCTACCCACCCCTTATATTGTTGCTTTTTACTGCGTCAATACAAGATAACACACGCCCAGTTTATCAAAGTCTGTCAGATGAAACTCAACTGGAAATTTTGCGCGGTTTTGGCCTGGTGAATATGCGGCAGCGCTGAGCGCAACCCAGCTCTGTTACTCAGTCCCTTCAGTAACCCGCGTCTTTGTGCAGGGGGACGTTCCGCATCGAGAGGACAGACGGCTCCCATTTTGACGTGCGCATCCCGCCCTTCTCCCTGGAGAGCAACAAGGACGACAAGGCGCCCCCCGCTGGCTACAGCTGGTAGAGCAGCGTTGACCTCTGTCTGCGATGCAACGAGAGACCCCGTATCTTGTTCACGCCAAATTTATTTTCCTTAGACTTTTTTTTTTCCATCCCTGAGATATTTACACTCGCTGTATTTATTTTTCCCTCAAGGTTTCATTTCTTGAGTTTGTTCATATAAAACAAAATAATAAAAAGCAATGAAGGGATTTCAAAAGTGAATTAATAATTGAGGTGGTTGAGGGGAATTTTTCCCCGAAACCGTAGCAATAGCGAACCTGTGAGCTTCCGAAGTCGTTGAGTGCTATCCTGAATGGTTATGCCACATGTGGGGTTTGCGGAACAAATTCTTCCAGCTGTTCTAAGGGGTGCAAGTGGCCAGACAGGGAGTTTGGAATTCCAGTCCTGCTGGGCTTTAAAAAAAAAAAATAATAATTTTTTTTATTGTTTTTATTTTTTAATACATGCAGTGGAATCCAAATGTACGATGTGTGGCTATTAAATAATGAGACTAATGCTGTAATTCATTTTTAATGAAGAAAACTTACATTTCAATTCCTTTCCCTTTCTGCAACTACACACCGCTGCATTCTGGTCTTCCACTGATCAAAGCAGTGCAGTAGGTCTTCTTCCGTCGTTTTCTTCTTCACTTCTGGAACAGACTCGAAACGGGTTCCCTTGAGTGCAGACTTGATTTTAGGGAAAAGTACCTGACCATCCTCCCTATTCACCCGATCTAGCACCATGCAACATTTTTGTTTTCCCTAAAATCAAGTCTGCACTCAAGGGAACCCGTTTCGAGTCTATTCCAGAAGTGAAGAAGAAAACAACGGTGTGTAGTTGCGGAAAGGGAAAGGAATTGAAATGTAAGTTTTCTTCATTAAAATTGAATTACAGCATTAGTCTCATTATTTAATAGCCACATCTCGTATGCACACTATATATATATATATATATATATATATATATATATATATATATATATACACAAACAATGAATATTCCCATAACAATTTCCCAGTTTCCTTGCAAAAGTGTCCCGTACTCTTAATTGTCATGGATTATTTCCTCCCGCTAAGTACATTTTTGTACATGTTTGCGTGTTCCCATCAATACGGACGAGGGCAGCGGGCCTGGAAGATGAAACTAAGGAAAAAAACAGCGGGCCCCCATGTTTCACTCAAGAGGTGACATTCCTCACAGCTGGGCTCTCATCTCTCCTGACAGTCATGCGCCAGAGTTGATAACGTCCAGAAATCAGACCCCCCCCCCCCCCCCTTTTTTTTTCATCAGACGTTGGACTCAAATGTCAATACGGTGCATTTTGACAAATGTCAGCAGCTTTTTCTTTTTTGGATGATACACCCCAGTGCATTCTGGGTGTTTCTAAAAACTTTGTTTTGACATTATTTTTGATGCCATAACTTGTGAATACATTTGGAGGCCAAACCAGTACATATCGGGGGGCATTTATTTTTTAACACCCAACCGATCACTACTTGAATTGACCTAGGGCTAATACGGGGGGGGCGGGCTAAGGCCTTATTATATATGAAAGCCTAAAGCCTCCATTCTTTTTGTTCAGACATTTGCCTGTGTGACACGAGTTCTACATGAGGAAAAAGGAGTACAGTTTTCAAGGGTTTTGGGGGGTGGGGTCGGGACATAAAGAGAAAAGCATGCCAGGAATGTAGCTCGAGCTCTGAAGTCTGTCAGTCTGAAACGGATTGCCTCGGGCTAAGAACTGTATCAAACCTGGAATCAGGGATAACCACTGTAAATTCTCAGAATGACACAGGAACGTTTCTCACATACAGATGAAAACGCTGCCCCCAATTATAAAGGGATGGGGGGGTGGGGGGGTGTGTCCTGCAAGAGACATTGTAATCGTAGGAGAGGAAGGTTATCGTCTTTTGACATTTGCAGACGGAAAAATGGGCTGGGATTTTCCTCTGACGCTTTGCTCTTACCCAGGGTGGGAGGGAGGGAGGGATCAGCCAGTTGATTGATATGCGCATGACAATGCCATGGTCTCCAGCCATGAAGTGAATGGTCTCCAGTGAATGAAGATGGTCTGTACCGTGATAATAAAAAAGTGAACGGGCTGATGGCACTGTGTAAAGTGAGAGTAAACCGGTGTGCAGGATGGAACCGATTGCCCCCGCTCAACACGGCAGCATGCCTCCAAACGTGCCAGCAACAGGCTTACCTATCCCTATGTCCTATTTCAGCAAAAGAAGCCTGTCTGATATTAGCCTCACTGTCGCTGGAAAGGGTTGTGTCCAGTAGCACGGAGACTGATACAGGATCTGCTGCTGTAAATTCCTGGTGTGACTCAGACAGCTGTGGTCCTTTAAATGGGGGGCGGTAATGGTGAGACTGGGGGGGAATGTTCTGGCTTGACTGAGGGCAGTGGCAGTGGGGAGGGGGATCGATGTGCGTTGGGTTGACGCTCTGCTGATAATGTTGTGGAGAGGAAAACTGTCCTGAACGCTCCTGTTTATTTATTTTATTTTTTTTCCCCGACTAATGAGATGACTTTTGATGGAGGACTGAAATGTACATGTGTGAAACTGTTCTTGCCATAGCGTACGTTTCTGTAAATATGGTTCCTAAGGACAAAAATAAACATTTTTGGGGGAAAAAAATGTTCTTCTTTTTGTTCCTTTTATGTGCAGTTCCCTGTGACACAGATGTGAACTTATGTGACTTTTGTTTCCCCAAGCCACATTGACCATGTTCTCAGGAGGAAATGGCTCTGAACCGTAGCTTCCTATTCCACGATGACACAGAGCCCAGACGGGCCTTAATGTCCTCGTATGGCCCTGAGAGCAAAGGTCAGGGCACCATGAGCAGGTTCTCCTTTGTCCCTGTTTTTAAAGTGGGGTTGCCCTGCACTGCTTGGCCGAATCCAGTATGAACAGGATTTCTACAGTAGTGTGAAGGAGATGAGTGAATTGCATCCACAGGTACACATTTTAAAAGTGTTTTTGTGTTGTCAACGCTGGTATGAAGGCACTGAGAGGGCAAAAGATGGGGGAACGTGGAGAATCCCGTTCCTCTTTATCTGATTGGATGTTACTGTCTGAATGATGATGGGTGTATAACGTGAATGGGAGTGAGCGAGAGCACACACAGAGCATAGCTGTGTGTTCCCAGCGGGGTCCAGCATTACCCTGTCGGGTCACGGTGACTGGAACCAAGTCTGAATAACCCAGCCAGGGGCTTCGCTGGGTTGTGGGGCAAACTGAGTGATTATCTGCTGAGAAAAAACAGACTGCCAGGTAGCGGGGTGTGGTGTTGTGAGGTCACTGTTGGAGCTAATGTTGGGATTTTAGTAGTGCTGTGCTCTTAAATTGTCATCCAGGATGTTTCACTGGGGTATAAATATGAGGTGACACATGCCAAAATCCTTTAGTCATCCTTCAACATGAGGAAAGTAAGAGAACACAAATGAAATGAGACAACAGTTTGTTGTATGCTAGATGGCTACAACAGGAAATAGGTAAACACCTGGAAATCTCCATCTATATTTGGGCAATAACAACAAAACAACTGGAACATGGCATGCAGAGGATGTATATTTCGCCGCCATGCACAGTAAGGAGGATGGATTGAGAGCCAAAAAATTTAAAGTTGTCACAGTTGAAGAATTTCTGGTGATTGTTGTGTCTTGGGGTCACCAAGTCCCCAAAAGTACAGTTGGATGCTACCTCCATGCCATCAAGCTATTGGGAAGGTTTGCCAGAAGAAAGCATCTTGTGTCATCAAACCGCAAACATAAGTGCCAGAAGTTTACTAAACATCATTGGAACTTGGTTTTGTGGTCAGAAAAATTGAGCTTTTTGACCACAAACACCATAAAATGGGGATGGTCATGTTGAAAAGAACCTTATCCCCCTCTGGAGTATGGTGGTAGATATGTGATGTGGTGCTGTTTGCCCTGAGAACCTTATTAGGATAAATGGCATCATGGACTTCAAGTACCAGAAGATTTTACACCAAAATCTGGCTGCTGCTGCATGGTAGCTAAAATTGGGCCGTGGCTGGATCCTCCCGCAGGACAGTGATTCGAAACATTCCACCAAATCCACAAAAAATGGCAAACTGACCAGAGGATCAAGTTTTTGCAAAGGCCAACCCAGTTCCACTGAATACTTGCAGGGTAAGATGAAGAGGACAGTCTACCAGCGTAGACTGGGGACTCTGGATCTGGAGAGATACTGCATGGAGGACCCATTGCACCTCATCAAACATTATAGGGGACTGTGATGCTGTTATCTTGTCAAAGGGAGCGGTGCACAAAGTACTAAATGCCGGGTTTCCAGTAATTGTCTAATTATATATAATTTGTGTTAAATCATTTTTTTCTCTGAGCAATGGTATCACAACAAGATTATGTAAATTTTGCTGATCATAGAAATCATTTGATTACAAAATTAAGTTAATTTTTATCCAGCCTTCTTTGTTCATATTAATGAAAGGTGCCAGTAATCCTGAAGGGCAGTTTTATACTTAAAACACAAAATAATTTACTGGTGAAAGTGTCCATTTGTCTATATGTACAGGTACATCCATGTTTCTCTTGGTTAGCAGTGGTTTCTGCCATGAATCCCATTTTTGCCAGGTCTATTTCTTATTGCGGTGTCATGACCACTGACTTTAGCTGAGGCTAGAGAGGCCTGCAATTCTTTGGATCTTTTGTGACTTCCTTGATGAGTCGCCGCTGCGCCCTTGGAGAAATTTTGGCAGGCTGGCCACTCCTGGGAAGATTCATCCTCTGTTCCAAGTGTTCCCCATTAGGAGATAATGATTTAGTGGAGTCCCAGAGCATTAGAAATGGCTCTGCAACCCTTTCCAGACTGATGTATTTCAACAACTTTTTTTCTCATGTCTTCTGGAATTTCCTTTGATCGTGGCATAGTGTGTTTGTAGAAACTTGGTGACTACTTCACTCTGATGGTAAGGTTCAATATGGGTGAGGTTTCTGTAAAATCTCTGTTTGGAGCACGAATCCTGAAATGTAACTTGGGTCAGCAGACCTAAGCATGTAAGTTAGAGCTTTTATATGAGAAGCTTCTGTACTTAATTCAGATTGGAATGTTTTTCACAAGTATCCTGAGAATTAAAAAATGTGTGTAATAGGAATTGTTGCTCCACCCATTTCTCATGGATTTTTTCATGAAAGGACAGATTAGGACCAGGTCTATAATACTTTCTGACCACGTTTGATTGTTTTAGAAGAAGAAAAGGCTTTGTCAATTTCACTGAGGTCAGAAGAATAAAGTGACCTCAATGAAAACTGCTTTTTGAAATTTAATCAGTCTATCACAGTTCCCTTATAAGCCACACACTCTTTCAGCTAACATGTTTTCTCATTGCTAGTATTTTATAACTTAGTATTTTATACTTTTTTTTCAGTGAGGCAACCATGTCAGCAGTGCTTTGAAGAGCTTTATTATACCGTTTAAGGTTAATATTTTCTCTTATTAACCCTTTTCCTCTTTATCCTCCTTGTGTCTAAACTCACATTTTCTCCTTTCCTCACTCTGTAGACAGGACCCACTAAAAATCATATTGTCTGACTTGGGCCTGAGACTATGTTTGTCCTTTAAAACACTGAGCCTCATTCACAAAACTTTTCTTAAATTATTCTTACATTTGTTCTAAAAAATGTTCCTATGAAAAACCAAAATGGGATTCATGACATACATGCAAACCTTTGTTCTTGTGCATATCCCAGGTGCATGAGATGATGAATGCTGGCTGTTTGTAAATTTTATGCACAATCCTGTTCATGTGATTTGCATAAGGAAACAGCCATGAACAAATACAGATAAGAAAAAAAACAATGCATGCCGAAATGTTCTTGAAAACATTCTTACACACAGTTTATGATCAAATGTGATTGTACACGTTTTGTTAAATATTATTTTATTTAAAAATTAAAATATTTGTAGAGCCGTGGATTGTTATGAACCCAGGAATTGATATTCTTCTCTATAATACCAGTAATTTCTGGAGTGCCACAGACTGCTATTCAATCAAGAGTGGATACACTTCTGCTTATTGTCCCATGACCTGGCGGTTCAATGTAGTCCTCTGTAGGGTCTTAATTTGAAGATCCATATTCCCTACTGCATTACATTACATTACAGGCATTTGCTGAAACCTACACTACAAGGGACATTCAATTCAAATCAAATAAATATTTTACATGTTTTTGTCATCCAAAACGTGTGTATTATGTAAAAAAAAAAAAAATTTTTAAAAAGAGGAAAAAAATTCAATGCTTTTCCTGGTGGGTCACAGGAAGACAGTATTCGTTATTTCTGTACTGCGAGGATGGCTATGCATCCAGGAGTGGCTACATTTCTTCATAATTCAAACCATCTCTACTCACTGGTGAGGAAGGCAGGGATTTGAGAACATTTGACACATTTTAAGAGTTAACTGAACAGGGAAGGAAGCAGACTCGGTAAGACATTACTATATTTGGTGCTGGAATTTGTAATGTAATCCAGAAGTGATCAGATTTAGCTGGGTTTTTGAGGGGAAAGCAGCTAGGCAGTGGATATCAAGACCATGTGAAAAAAAGTAGGTCATGGATATGGCTTCATATGTGAAGCTTCACTTGAATTACAATCAAAGCCTAAAGTGTTGACTGGAAACTCAAAAAAGGTTTAATGAGCATAATTTTTTTCTTGAAATTACTTTCTAATCCTTTTGGCCATAGTACTCATGTCATGCTTATCCCGCATAACTCCGGAGTTCTAGCTGACATTGGTACATTAAGCTTCTTTAAGCAGTTCCCTTAATAGTATATAAAAGTTTTTTTTATATAGATGCTTAAAGTCCGCGGCATTCCGCCACCTACTGGACTGCAGTGTCGTAGCCACGCATGCGCGTTTTTTTTTTTTTTTTTTTTTTTTTTTTAAATGCGGGTGAGTCAGTCAGTTCTAGGCCGGCCCATATTGTCCGGCAAAAATTAATCAGATTTCCATTGTGTCCGTACTTAATACTTTGAAAAATGTACTGGGTATAGCATACTTTCAGTTCTTTGATTATGTGTAATTCATATACTGAACTCGAAGGTTAGGTAAAATAAAATAAAAGTCAATTGTTTGGGATTCCGTTATTTTTTTAAAGTATATCTCCTACTACTTTAAGTAGCTAATGTATTTTAGACATAGCTACTTAAAGTGATCTGTTAACTTCTGGAAAGAAGCCTGAAGTGAAAGTGGACTTCAAGCACACGACCTGGGATTTAGTTCAGACATAGTGCACTTAAGGCATAGCCTACTTTTATAGACTTTCTTGTAAGGGATATTAATTGCGCAGAAATACTTAACAATAGGCCTAATAATAATAAATAAATATTTGTACATTATATCCTCAGCTCGTGTCCCATAGTTACCACTCAAGGAAAAGTATGCACGCACAAGCTTGGGTTCTCCTTGGTACATTTAAGACGTAGTACTCTAGGTATTAATCATTCTTACCGGACATAGTAAAGTTAACGCGAAGAAAGTCTAACTCTTAGCTAGCCGTTATCGAAAAGCAAATACGCAACAAACAAAAATGGAAACCAAGAGCCCAAGAGAACAAGTGGCCAAAATCGAAACTTAATTCGTTATACAAATAATTTTCAACTTTTAATAAATGTTATATTTGTTCCTAATTTAAATAGCCTATCCAAGGTTAAAAATCCTCATTTTCATTGGAGGGTCCATTTTCAACTCGAGGGAAGCCTTGGATAAAGACTCAGGCCTATCTGCATGAATGCGTAACTCAGTTCACCAATTGCTGACTTTATGTCAGATTTAAGTTGATTGTCCGAATAGGCCAGGCTCCGATACGAAAAGCCGGTAAGGTTGTCGGCTTGTGAGTGTCAGTGTGACAGTTGTTATGGATGTGTGCTTGTCATACGGTTTTGCATTCCGTATCCGGTTGGAGCATTTTAAGCATAGCCAACTTTGAACCTTTCTCAGTAGATATTCAGTATTAAAATTGCAAATGTCAGTTTCCCAGGCATCAGTTCAAAATATGGAGTAATATATGCTGATATCTGAAAAAAGATGTCCGCGTGTAAAGCACGTGGTCTGTCTTATAGGCAAATACAAATGGCACACGTGTAATTATTTTGTATTTATAGTAAGCGTGACTTCTCTTGTACTAATGATAGGAGTTTAAACATACTCAACCTTTATGTTGCAATAAAAGTGCGGTGGAGCAGCATTTTCTTTGTGCAAACGCAACCAACAGGGGGCGACCGGAACAGGACCAATTAATCTATAAAGCGCCCCATCCGTATAAACGAAAGCATAATAATCGCCATCTGCATGACAACTATCCATTCGAGAATACCGTAGGGGAAATGTAGGTCAAAGTTCAGGCCGTGTTCGTGAGAATTATCGAATCACTAAAATATGCGGATCCTTACAAGCTCTCTGTTATTTAGTGTTGTAATATCACAGAGAACCATACGTGCCAATCGGCAAATTCAATGCGCCCTCGTATACTTGAAATAAAATGAGATGTGCTTTCTTCTCTGGTGTCAACAAATGTTTCATAAAGCCAAGCTTCTCTGTGTCATTGAAGTATTTTTTAACATTCAAACCACCCACTTGTAGCTTACTCATTTTATACTGTCAATCAGAGACATGTAAATTATGAGAGACGTTTCTATTGTTGATACATGTAGGCAGCATTTCACTGACAGAGCTCAACTGGATGAAGTCAATCTGTTCTGAGTCGCATATAATTAAGTCGGTTACCAACCTGATCCAACTATTCTGTTGAATTCTATCCAGATTAAATTCTCGATCGACCTTGTATCCGATTTTTCGGTAAAATGCAGTTTTTGGCGCGTTTAGAAAAATCGGACCTTGGGCGCATGGCCATCCTGAGGGAATTCAAAATGGGAGTGGTAGCAAATAAATTGAGGGAGAAGAGTTCATATATAATCTCGCCTATTGTGATCACCAGTTTATTTTAGAAAGTAGCCTATAGGTTTTTATGTGTTTCGAAATATATCCTGATCCAATTAAGTTCCCAAAGCAACGAAATCATGTAAATAAGATTTTAAAATTGATTTTACAGTGAACATGCAGAACGCACACGTTATCAGACAAGAAAGCATTGGGAACCTATTGTTGAGTTATGACTGACAACAAAAACACAAACTGATGGGCGAAGTTATCAAGTACACTCCCTCTTTCCCCGTCACCTCGCTCCATTCTCTAGCTTCTATTTCTCTCTCACTCTCCCCCTTTCTCACTCTGTTTTTCTCAGTCTCTCTGGGTTTTATTTGCTGCGGATCTACTGAAAACGCTATACAGAATAAATCGAATTCAAGCGAATAAATAAAAGGATATGACAAGGATGAAGGACAGTTTTGCTTCATAAAGCGAGACGCTTTCTGAGTATGAGAAAAGCAGGCGTCGTCCCCTCGAAGATGTTCCAGACCTGGGGAGGTCTGGAGGGATGTACATTGAAGCGACAGTGAAAACAAACCGTCACACTTAAGGACGCCAGCTCTCTCTCTCTCTCTCTCTCTCTCTCTCTCTCTCTCTCTCTCTCTCTCTCTCTCTGTTAATGCCTCACTGGTCTTATTGTCTATATTTCTGTTCTAACTGAACGCCTGTGTGCAGACTCATCGGGCATTCGATGGATTTACAGTGGATTTTATAGACTAGTTCTGTAATCCTTTTGTTTGGTTATGTCGGTCCACTCCCATCAGATGTATTAGCCTACTTGTAGCAATCCAGGAAAATAGCTTGAAACTTTTGTGGCGTCCGTGGTGACACCCGTGGTCTTGCGCGCGGATTGCTCTTCATCGCTGGAGGGAAGAAATCTTTTTTCTTGCACACGGGTCAAGTAGCTACAGTACTCTGCGTGTGCTCTTCACGACCAGCTGGAATAATATGTCCTTTTCACTTGCGAGAGCATTTCTGAAATTATATAGAAATTATTTGTAACCACGGGCCATAATTTCGAGATATCGTTGTTCACTGTTACGTCTTAATGGGATCCTGAGTTTTTTTATATCCCGCTGCTTTATTATTATTTTTTTTTATTATTATTTATTATTATTTGTTATTAGAGTAGCTACATCTTTATCATTAGATCGTGATTATTTTATGGATTCTTAAAAGCTCTAACAGAAGCGATGTTACTTGTTAGAATATGTTATAACGAGACGGTAAAGTTTGCATGAGTAGGTGACAGGTGTACTTTTTTGCTTGTACACCTTGCTCACGACACCCTCATGGGCACTAAACAGACTAAGGGAGCCGGGCCGGACCCCGGGTCCAGCCCACAGCAGAGCGGATGGAAACGGACGCCGACCAAACAACGGGGCGATATCTTCGCCTCTTTCATGCTGAGGTCAGGGGACAGGTTCGGTCGCGGCGGACCGCCACCTCCATACCAGCGACGTATCGGAATGATCCAAGAGATGATGGTGATGGCTAAAGAGGGAAAGCAGAACGAGGTGACGGAGCTGCTTAAGACACTCCGACAGGTGAGTGAGTCCCCCAGAACGCCGGCCTATAAACGCCCGTCAAAAGATAGATGAGTAGCAGACACTTTGCTTGATTTTGTGATATGGGAAACAGCAACATAGGGAACTAGTCTCCTAACTCAAAGGTTGTGGATTCAGTTCCCAGCTGGGGTGGTACGGTTGTACCCTTAATCAAGCTGCTTGATAATAATTACTTCAGAAAAATATCCAGCTGTGGAAATGGATTGTATGTTTAAAAAATGTGATCTATATGTTGCTGTGGGTATAGAGCATCTTCTAGACGACACAATGTTAAAATTCTATGAATAATTTGCATGATTACATGCACAGTGTTACGTTGGAATACTAACAGTCCACAGTGTCATGTTGTTTTTCTGTATTACTTATGATATTCAAAATATAGGCCTATACATAAAATAAATTAATTCATGCATGTGTATTATATTGGTGGTTTTCAGTGAAAATTTTCCTAGGAACCAGGTCAGACATTTTCAGTAGATTCACCGTACATCGTACATAGATATCTTTTTCATTCATTTTAGGATATGGTGTAAGTGGAAAGTAATTAATTAGGTAACTCTGCAATGGTGCCTCAGGGAGTATTGATGTGCGTGTGTGTGCGTGTATGTCTGTGTGTGTGTGTGTGTGTCTGTGTGTGCGTGTATGTCTGTGTGTGTGTGTGTGTGTGTGTGTGTGCGTGCGTGCGCGTATGTCTGTGTGTGTGTGTGTGTGTGGTTAAGGATGGGGGGAGGGGGTTAGGTGCTCTGTCTGCAGCCAGTGAGGAAGAACAGACAGTGACTGTACCCTGAAGGTGGGCTCTGTGATGCTCCCCAGCCCAACAGGTGTGGGTGAGGGGGATGCTGATGTTGAGGGATGAGAAATCCGGTTAGGTTTGGGTACACATTCCCAGTGCACATTTCCTGCGCGTCCTTTGAACATTACCTTAAGGTTCCATTAAGTGCAGTGTGGTGTGGGTCGCTGGGAGAAAGCCTGGCAAGTTAACCCAGACCAAAGCTGCGCCCCTCCCACACACTCATAATCTACTGCACAGGATGTCCCTATGTGACAGGATGGGTTGAACGCTGGCCACGTGGGTAGCTGTGCCCTGCGTACACCTGTGTTCAGGACCTGGCGTTTGAATAGCGCAGTGATATGCAAATCATCCCCTCTCCTTCCAACCATCCACTCTGTTTCCCTGCTTTCGGTTGCATCGACTGTGAGCGTAGCCTTCCGTCCAACGGGAGCAGGCCGATTTACCTCAGAGTGAAGCCACAAGGGATGCTGTGGCCTAGGCAAGCTGAGAGAGAGAGAGAGAGAGAGAGAGAAAGAGAGAGAGAGAGAGAGAGAGAGAGAGAGAGAGAGTCTTAAAAGACTTTAAGTCTTCTTTGCACAGTTCGCCAAAACAAGACCTAAATGTCCACACCATCCAGCCAAGCATAAAGATGCAAGTGCAATGGAAAGTACAAAGGAAAGGAATTCATGAAAAAATAAGTAACAAGTGAGAAAGCAAGAGAAGGAAAGATGTAGACAGTGCATGAGATCAAGGGTAAAGCTGAGGGAGAGGTAGAAAGAGAAAGAGGGATTAAAATAGGCTGTAAGTGGATATTTCGCTCACCAGAATGTGGGTTTTTTCTGTGAGGAGTTCTCACTGCTGTTAGACCTCCGGTCTTCACTGTGCTTTTACCCAGCATCTGTCACTATGTGTGTGTGAGAGAGAGAAGTGATGTCACACACACAGTGACACAGTCTACCATAGTCCATTTCCATTTTGGGTGATTATGCATGTATAATATGTATTTCTAAAATGAGATTACTTTTCGGTCTCTCTACTGCCTCCCTGCTATTGAACGTCCCGTTTCCTTTGATCAGACACACTTTCCCTTGTCGCTCTGTGACCCTGCATCCCCCCCCCCCCATGCCCCATAGATTTGGCAATTTGGTAAGGATTTGATGTCTTTGTACTCTGATCTTTTGTAGATCAAGATGTCCGTTTTAATGGGGTGTGGGTCTGTCTGCTCCGCCTCCTGTGAGCTGGACCGGGTGCTTTATGAGGGATGAAACTGTAGTGGGAGTGGGCGGAGCTTGGAGATAAATCCTGTGGTCTTCACTCTGCTTAATGGAAGATTTAATGGTCATTTTCTGAGTTTAGCAGACCCTGCCCTGCCCAGAGCAGGATTTCTGCCAGCACGCCGAGCTTTGGCCAGGGGAGTAAGTGCATAAGAGCGTCACAGCGTTACAGCGTTACTGCCACAAACTGGCCATTCCTCTGATTGTGGCCGGCTATTTGCACGTGTCTGTTATAATAACAGTGCATGTTTATTTACGGAGCTTTCCACGTGTACACAGCAAAATGTCCCGTGTTAATTCAACTCTAACAGAGTGCATGTGAGTCCAATAGGGACTATATGTACTGTGTAAGAGTTGATTTAACATTGATTGTTTTACAATGTCAAATAAACATTTTACTGTGTAAGAT
Source organism: Anguilla rostrata (assembly GCF_018555375.3). NCBI lineage: Eukaryota > Metazoa > Chordata > Actinopteri > Anguilliformes > Anguillidae > Anguilla > Anguilla rostrata. Next base: position 27,348,305 of record NC_057941.1, on the reverse strand, counting down.
CAATAACAATGGTAATATACCAATAAAAGCAGTAAATAGATTAGTGGAAAATAAAACATTAAAAACATATTTGAGTTCTTTAAAAACTAACAACAACAACATTCATAATAAATTCATAAAAGGATAATATGAAAAAAATATTTTATATAAATAAAACAACTTAGATAAATCAAGAATTAAATCATCATGTGATCACTAAACTATTACATGCTTAAAATACAATAACTATTTAGTAAGTAATAAATAATTGTAATGTCTTAAGGCTGTAGGTAAACTGTAGGGAAGTGATTAAAGAGAGGTAATAATGAGCTCTCCAACATCGCCAGCTTCACATGCAGCATGCTACCAGTGTGGAGGGGTCGCAGCTGACCCCACCTTAAAGCTGAACTCCTGGCCTCCTCTACCATGCCTGTGTGTAGTATAGTCATTGTCAATGCCATTTTTATAAAAGAGGTCCCAAGTCAACACTGATTCTTGGGTGGCTTCCTGCAACAGCCTGATCTTTCTTATTGTTACTTTTTGTTCTCTATCCTGAAGCCAATTTTGAATCCACCCAGGGAAAGCACTTTCATTCAGATTTTAGCTTCATAATGAGTTGCTTATGTGGTACTGTGTCAAAGGCTTTTCAAAGTCCTAATATATGATGTCATATGCTTGGAGTCAAGAGGTTTTTATTTTATGTTAGCGGCTTGTAGATGACCTCACCGAGTGTTTATAGAACCATCATCAACAATCCAGAGGGCCTGCCAACATACTTAAGTTTTGTTGTTCTCCCCAGTACTTCAGAGTCCCTTGTTTCAATGTTATCTAATACTTTCTGAGAATCTTTTTTTAGCACTCCGAATGCTACTAGATGTAAGTAGACTTTCGCTGGGGCAGCTTTCAACAAAGTAGTGCTTGAGTGTATCAGCTATGCCTTGGATGGTTGCAAAACTCCATTTCCTATTTTTAATACTTCTGACCTCATTTTTGGCATTACTTTTTCTACAGCATTTCTGGGGAAAAATGTGTAGGATCCTTCTTAGGCCCTGTGCAAATTGCTTTTTGAAAATAGTTTTGGCAACCCCTATTTATTTTTTAACCCCGGAGTTCATTTCACGAAGGGCTAGCATATTGCCGTGAGCTATCTTGCTTGTAAAGTGTAATTCTTTCTGCTTAAACATAGAGATATGGAGGCCACCCTTTTTCTTAGTTTGGTGAAGGGGCTATGCTGTATGTTGAGAAAAATTACTATAAGCTTACACCATTCCTCATTTACAGTTCACTTGGGCTTCACTAGGACAACAGTGGCCCTGCAATTTACTAGTTCAGGATTAGCACTAAAAACAAAAATCTTCCTTATTAGGGAATGCTAACAGATTGCATTAACATATCCTTCTAAGTATGAAACAACCTAGTGTGTATCCAGTATGTATGTGGTATACTGACTACCAGAGGAAACAAAGTTATCTATAATGGCTGAACAGCAGCTGGATCCCAGTGCATTCTGGGATAGAACACAGTGACTCAGACAGTCCCATCTCTCCGTTGCCTGATGCTCAGTAACCATGGTGCTGGAAGGATGCCTGATTAAATGGGAATTAATGAGGGCTTTTCTGCTAAGCTTTTTCATTTCTTTGCCGTGGACAGCAATTCTGATCTCATCTCTCGGTGTGTAAGGTGGGGAAAGCGTTCTTGAGTTAGAAAAACCTCTCTGAATCATGTACATGCGATGCCTGACTCAGAAACCTTGCTCTCACCCTCATTTAGGGTTCAAATGATTCATTGGAATTGTTTGTCCATTCATTCATATTTCATATCCCCCACCATGAAATATTTACTTCATACTAGGAAATGCCAAACTGCCGTTTTTCTATCTCTCTGCTCTGTCCTGCAGTTGGTCACCATATTTTTAGCCCGCGGACAGATTGAAGAGGCAGGTTTGATTGTCTGGGATGCTCCATTGTAGATAACAGACATCAGATGAGAAATATTTGGGGTTATGTGTTTGGATTGTTGGAGGTCAACTTTTCACCAAGCTGAGGCACACATACAATCACACACTTTCCCACTCACACACATACACACGCACACACCGTGGTTGTGAGAGGAAGGAGTTCAGTGGTCCTTCGTTGCTTTAATGTTCCTGGAGAAGCTTTGATTTCCAGTCTGTTTTCATGTTCCCTTTACCTCCTCCGTCTCCTCTTTCCCATGAATGGGATCTTAATGATAATGTCATGGGGGGAAGCTGTATCACAGAAACACCCTTTACTTCAAAAAAAAATACATTACAATACGAGTTCTTAATGCCCTGGCCAGGCATTAATGCACCGGTGCAACTGGTCAAGCCCGCGTCGCAATGCTCAAATGGAAATGAGGTCTGCACTCAGATTTGCCTGAGTTAAAAGAACAACTGTAATAGCTTACCCAGATAATTCTCTGCCTAATTTATGTGTGTTCAAGATCCCTCACCATTCACTCTGTGGAGGTTTATTATGAAGTATTTTGTTATGTTGTAGACCACCTAGCATTGAGAAGCCCAGCTTACTCAAGGCTCCCTGTCTGGAACATTGCTGTGTATTTGTTTGGTATTGCTTGAAGGGAAATGCTTGTGACCATGGGCTGATATTCACAATGTTTGCTGATGCTGATGTTCTTTGAAGTGTACCCTATGTAAATGTATAAATAGAGAGAATGCAAACAGACTAATAGACTGGAAATTTAGCGCCTTCTTTAGCACCATTGAAAGAAACTTTCTTTGCTTGTTCAAGTATCTCAATGAGACAATCACATAACCCACGTAATGTACGTCGTACAGCATCAATACTATTCCAAATATTGATGTTAAATGCGCATAAGAAGTTGAATCCTTTAAAAGAGAAAGTTATGGGTCACTCTGGCAGTTAAGGAGCTGAAGGCTTTTGGGGAGATGTGATGGGCAGTGCCTTATGTCTGTACAGGATCTGGGGATGGAGTCGACCTCCCTGGATGACGTTCTGTACCGCTACGCTAGCTTCCGCAGCCTGGTGGACCCCATCACCCACGACCTCATCATCAGCCTGGCCCGATACGTCCACTGCCCCAAAACGGTAGGGCTTTGCGCCACAAACCTGCAGTAAGCACATGCGTAACTGCAGGCACAAACCACATGGGTACGGTACACACATGCATAACTGCACATACACACTTCCTGGACTTAAACACACACGTACACGCACGCACGCGCACACACACACGCATCTACTTGTATTGGTGTTGTGATTTTTCTTTCACTTCATAGTACAATGCAATAATGTATTGACAATGTGTTTCAAAATTGCAAACAGAAAACAGAATAAAGAATGTGTGTGCGTGTGTTTGTGTATGTGTGTGTGTGTGTGTGTGTGTGTGCGTGTGTTTGTGTATGTATGTGTGTGTGTGTGTGTGTGTGTGTGTGTGAGTTTGTGTGTGTGTATGAGTTTGTGTGTGTGTGTGTGTATGAGTTTGTGTGTGTTTGTGTTAGGCTCATCTTCTATTTATTAATTTGCTGGGAGTAAAGCTAGAGAGGCTGCCACTTAACATGGAGCTCTCTGCAGTCCCTCCAGGGCTGTCACCTAAGCATTTTCTTCTGTCTCACTCTCTCACTTTCACTCACTCACTCACCCACTCACTGCCTTACTCCCTATCTACCCTCTGTCTCTCTGTATCTCTCACACACAACTTCACTCACTCGCTCACACTCAACTTCATTCACTCACACACTCACCATCTACCCTCTGTCACTCTGTCTCACACTCACTTTTTCTCACTCACTTTTTCACTGCACATATATGACACTCAAACAAATTCTGCAAGCAGGATTTATATTGTGTATTTGCTCCCGGAAAGCAAAATCTTGTTTGGGAAGCAGACATCACACCTCACTGCCATAGAGTGCAACTGGTTTAAGAATATATACAGTACAATTACTTTTAACCAACTGAATGGTATTTCAATTGTAATTTGTGTCTTTATGGCATAGAATGCCCTGCATGTTTTCTCAGTTCTTTCATTGTAAAGTTGACATATCCAGAGGACTTTTATTATTTTTCAACAAGAGGACAGGTCCATCCTCTACAGCCATGTAGGGATTACAGCTGAGGAGCCATGGCAGAGATCAACCCCGCCCACATGGGGGGGACTCACATATGGCTCAACAGTCAGTGGCCCTACAGACTGCACCACAAGTCTTGCCCCAGAGGGGTTTATTTTTAAACCCAAATAGCTGTAGGGTGTGCAGTTGTCCATACATATTGTGCAAAACTTTGGCTTAATTCCCTGAGGTCTGGATCTCTTCATAAAAATCATGATTTTTATCTTTGTAGTGTGTACTGTCAGGGCCCTGATTTGACAGTACTGCTCCAGCAGATCCAAGCTATCTTGTAACTAATTTGCTTCTGGGTACATTGTGTTTTTATGTTCTGAGTGAAAATTTGAGTTTAAAGTGTTTCACAGTAATGAGGCTTAAATATGCACCAGATGAATCCCTCTGCATTTGGTTTGATGGTTTTATTTCCTTCAGACAATCTGTGTCAAACCAGTTGTTTTCTTTTGGATTTGTTGATTTTTTCTGTGCCAATTTCAGATTGGATAATTTTCCTATTGTGCTATTATTTATGGTTCTTGCTGCCAGATTGGCTCTTTCACTGTGATTGTCGATGGCTTCCAGAAAGGTGTCAAATGCCTTTTGGCTGCTGATTGCTTTCAGTTATTCCTTTATGCTGTTTTGGGCCCGTCTGTATGTTTTGGTATGTTGCACAGCTTACTAGGTTGAGTGTGGTGGTGTTTTTGTCTTTTTGAGTACAGTAATTTCACTTTGATCTGCCAGTACCATTCAATGGTAGGCTACAGTGGCTTGGCAAGGAATGCTCTGAGGGAGGAACTATCTGCATCTGTGATCATGCACTGCTTAAAAAAGGGTGGGCAACAGGTATATCTACCCATAGAGTCCGCCCGTACCCTACCATTGACAACGTACAGACCCAGGCTTTGACAGAGCTGCGGGAGGTCTTTTCCGTTTTTGCTTATCTTTATGCCATAGTATTTCCTGTGGGAAATTGTTAAATGGTCTTTGGCCAGGCTTTGTACTTGCCTCCCCATATGGTGGTGAAATCTGGAAAGTTCTGGTGCTGAAATCCCCAGATGAATTAATTTCCATGGCCCTGGAAATGGCACGTCTCTTTCCCTAACACGGGCAACATACCCTCTGAGAAGTAAGGGGATTCTGAAGGAAGGATATAAATAGTAGTAATAATGATTTTCAAGTTGCAAGTATTTATTTTTCATTATTAATCATTTATGGTATTTACGGATTTTGAGGGGTTCTATTAGATGTTGTTTGGCTTTATGCCAACTGATTCATCCTCCTGAAACTCTACTTTGAGTGATGGAGGTGAGTGTTTGAGAGGGCACTATTGTCTCTCGATTTTCCTTTCCTTTCTCTCTCACTCACTTTCATTCGCACTGTCTTATGTCACTTTCTCTCTGTTCTCTTTGCTCAAAGACTTCATTCTTTCATTCTCTTATTTTTTTCTCTTATTTTTTTCTCTCATTTTGTAGAACAGAAGTTAAAATATCCTAAGCAGCGTTTTAGTTATAAAAATGAAGGTTGCAAACTTTCAATATGTGGTTTCTTCTCATTATTTCCCTTTGAAGTGCTAGCACACTTTTAGTAAGCTTGAAACAACATGAACGCATTTTCTTTTCCCAAAATCTTTTGTTTTGTTGGACCATGTTTCTGTTTGAGACAGTGGGCTGCAGCTACCGGGTAAAACTGAGCTGCTTTTGTGGTGAATTTGTTGGCTTATCCATCAGCGCTGAATAGATTCATTTTTGTTTTATTTATTTTACCTCTCTTTAAAACAAGGTAGGTCAACTGAGAACGGAATTCTCTTTTTCAGTAATGACCCAGGGAGTCAATCTCTTTAGGGAATGCAATGGATTGTGTAGCCAGTCAGATGTAGGAGAGGACCTGGTAGCCAGATGTTGAGAGCCAGTTTGTGTGATTTTGACCAGGACACCCTAATCTTTTTTAAAGTGTATTTGGATCTTTAATAACCACGGCAAGGCACAACCCCAGTTTAATGTCTCATTATGAGTACAGCATGTTCTACAACACAGTACCCCATCGCTGAGCAGGGGTGTTGGATTTCTGGTCGGTCCAGAGGGAAGAGTGCCCCCTACTGGCTCCCCAGCAACATCTCCTTTCCCAGTTCCAACCGAGCTCAGCACTGTTTAGCTTTAGCACTTTGACGAGAGAAGGGTCCAGGGTGGTATGGGTACTGGCCTAGAACGGTAAATGGAAGAGGTGGGAGTGTTTAACACACACACTGTAAAAGTATCTCAGTTTTCACCATGAACAAATTTTAACCTGGAAGAATGAAAATCAGCAAGTGATGCAGTGGAAAACAAACAGCCGGGTGAGCGCCAACAGTAAATGTCAAACCTAGATGAGCTGAATAAGCATGCATAAGAATGCATGTTCTCTCTTTTATGTATTCTTATGCTCTTAGGAATGTGTCACAGGAACAATGTCATGCAGAGACGTCAGGTGGTGTACAAGACTGTCTTTGACTGCAGTGGAGGGCAGCTTCTGTTTTGGTGAAAAAGTCATGCAGCTTTTCATCAGAAAGACCAGAAAGAGAAACACTTTCTGTACAGCATGTGGAGCCTGCCATTGCCTGAGGGGCAGTGAGCTGGCAGCTACGACATCATGTCGTTCCTGAAATAAATTCATTTAGGTTGTTATTGTAATGGCTATTGTGATTATTATGATTGCAGTCTTATGTAACATCCATTATTATTATTATTATTGTGTTGTTATTTTTATGTACTTTTATGCACAACTGAATTGCGAGGGAGAGAAACAGAGAGATCAAGAGAGAAAGGGATGATGCCGAATGTCTGAGCTGCGCAGCTTCTCTGGAAAATGTTTTTACATAAATGCAGTAGGAATCAGGTGTACTTTATCAGAGTAAAATGTACTCTAGCAAGTGTTGAAGTAACACTGAACTTTGTATTACCCCTAAAAATAGGGGTAAAAAATTGGTAGCTAGAATAATTTTACAGTATGTCCAGTACTGAGCATGTTGCAGCCGCTTGGTGCCTGGGGTACAGTGACATTTTGTCCTTGCAATAGGCGAGAGTAATGCAGACGAGCAGAGTGTCTAGAGCTGGGAAGAGTGCTTCCTTAATCGTGTCGACATTTAAATAAGTGCCTTTTGAGCATTAACATTGTTTATCGTAACTGTCATGGCCGTCACGGCCGTCGTAGGCATGCCTCGCGCTGAACCTAACGGCCGATGTCAGTTTTATTTGCGGCGCTTTTGTTTTCCTGCGGCTGAAGCGCGGCCGGGACGGAGCCGAGGGGCTGGGGCCCCGGGGCTGGACCTGCTGACGCGTGAGACAGAGACAGAACCTGATTGCGCGGCCCCTCTTGTCGCGACTCCTGGATGAGTCACACTGCACAGCATAACACCACCGCCGGCAGCCCCGCGAGGCGCTGGCCTCCTTCGCTTTCCGGGAGACGGAGAGAAAAAAAGCCACTGCGCAACCATGCGCCACGCACACTCGAGCCGCTCGCTGCTCCAGCACCTTCCCCTGGCCAAAGAATCTTCTGAAAAAAAAAACTTTTAATGGTATGAGAAGCTAACGGCTCCAATGGTGCGTCACAATTATGTGTGGTCACACGCCATTTGCGACATTTAGCCAAACGAATGAAATCCGGAGAAGGTTTTATGGCATCAGTGCAGTCTGTGCAGTTGTACACATCCAGCTGTTTTAAAGGACATTGTGCATAATGTGACATATTCAGGTTCCAATTAAATGATTTTGCTTAGCAAATCGGAAAGCTTGCGTGATGGATGTGAGTGTGGTATTTTGGAATGGTCTGGACATAAATCATAGACCTCACATTATCTTCAATGGCATCATGACTAAGTGGCTGCTCAGTAGGACTGCAACAGGTTATTGCATTTAGATGTAGAATAGAAGAACAGAGGGTGTTTTTGGTGTAGAATAGAAGAACAGGTCGGTGTGTTTAGGTTTATAAGAACAGAGGGGTGTGTTCAGGTGTAGAACAGAGGGTGTGTTTCATTGTAGAATAGAAGAACAGGTTGGGGTGTTTAGGTGTAGAACAGAGAAACAGGGATGAGTTTGGGTATAGAATAGAGGAACAGGGGTGTGAGTTTAGGTATAGAGTAGAGAAACAGGGATGGGTTTGGGTATAGAGTAGAGGAAAGGGTGTGTTTAGGTGTAGAATAGAAACACAGATGGTTGTTTGGGTGTTGAAGAGAAAAACAGGGAGGACTTGCCGTGTCTGGAAGCTGGTGCCCTGAAGCGTGTTACACAGCTGGGATTCAGTGATTGCATTGCCAGGAGGGATGAGTGTCTATCTGCCAGGAAGCATGACCACTGATTCCCTCTCCTGCACAGTGCTCACACACTCTCACCTACATAATGGACAACCGCAGAGCAGATTGACAGGGCACTCCTCTGGAGACCTGCAGCTCTGGGGCCTGTGCAGTGTGTGTGTGTGTGTGTGTGTGTGTGTGCGCGTGTGTGCGTGTGCGTGTGTGTGTGTGTGTGTGCATATGTGTCTGTATGTGTGTGTGCGTGTGCACGCCCATGTACGTACATATGCGCACTCCTTGCATCCTTTCAATAGAAATGTCTTTTCTGTTTGAAGATGGGGGTATACTGGGAGGAGGATGTGTGGAATGGAGATATCAACTAATCAATTTCCTTCACATTTTCTTGCTGTAAAGGTCAGATCTGGGAATAGCACACAGAGAGAGGCGGGGAAAAGAGAAAATAGAGGGAAAACCTAGTTCCCCAGTCCAAGACCTCATGCCTCACTGAACGCACACAGGCACACACGCTCCCACGCCCGCATGCGCGCAGCTTACACATGCCTGAAATGCACGGGAAACCCGCAGCACACTATGTACCTCCCTAAGAACACATTGCTAACATGTCCTTTCCTGTTAAAGTTTGCTACACGGTAAAATGTTTGAAGCTGATTCAGCTGAGAGTTGATGGGTTCAGTAGGGATCAATTGCACACTATCGGAGTAAAATGCATGCTATCAAAGCTGATTTAACTGGGTGTGCTCAAGGATTTCCGCTTTCATGTGAATTTATGTACAAGTTTAAATATTGAGATTATGACTAAACTTTTGACTGTGAATCTGTGAAATATATCCAAGTGCAAAGAAGCAAAATCACTTTTCAAAGCTGTTTATTTTGCCTAGACCTGTGGTAGAGCTGAACAGAGTATGAGCTGCCAAAGATTTATGAATCGGCCATCTTAGGAACAGACTGCTGTCATATTGAACATATTGGGCTGTTAACAGGAGATGCTAAGCAGTGGCTGGAAGAGATGGAAGCAGCCAGGGAGTTAGCCATAACAATACCCTGAACCCAAACCCTAACCTTGATCCTAGCCCTACCTTAACCCTGACCAAGCTCTTTAAATTCTATGCATTTTTTAAAAATAAAAACTTATCCCTAATCTAAACATTATGATGATATACTCAAATCTGACCCTTAAGGCTGATAGTACATCTAGCTTTCTTTTCTACTTGGTAGCTAATTGATTGAGTAATGTTACTGGTTTGCCTGAGATTCCACACACCAGATATCCCAGGTCTATTTCAGTCCTTGATTAGACGGAAAAGATGAAAACCAGCAGTACTGCTGGCCTCAAGGGTCACATTTAAGTATCTCTGTCTGAGCATAAGCCAAATGTAACCCTGGCCTAGCCTGTGCAGGTGTGTCCTAGGACCCCTTAGCTCAGTGACCTCAGGGCCTTGTAAAGTTTACTCTCAAACAGTGCATCCCAGAGCACATCATGTTATCATCGCTTTAAATGAGGTTCCTCATTACGTGACCGCTTAAGTGCTGCACCCGGTGTATCGCTTTGAGTTAACAGAACAAGCCTGAGGTTAAAATGGCCTTGCCTCCTTCCAGCTGACAAGAGTTTCTGCTCATTACATTACATTTACTTTCTACTCAGTTCAGAAGAAATGAATGAAAAAAACGGGAGATGTGCTCTGCAGTCTGCCGAGAGTGACCGAGAGAGGAGGCAAACCAGGGGAGATACACTGCGAATCAATGCGGCCTGATCAATGCCCGGTCCTCCCAGTCTTCCCTGCAGTGACCTCAACAGCTTCCGACTGCAACAGAGACAGACTTTCTGCTTCATTAGTCTGGAGCCAGGGGCGTGTGCTGAGCAGTGTTAGCCGGCCGCGAGACTCTTAATTGGACTTGCCTTCTGAGTTGTTGCCTGCGTTGCACTACGAGACAATGGGAGTTAGCGCTAATAACTTCATTTTCTCAATGCTGTGTTGAGCTTGTTCGCTGTAGCCGGGGCTGGAGATCAGCATGGAATGATTAACAAGAGCTGCACCATTGGGTGCCCTCTCAGGGGGGTGGGATCACAATGTGAGGGTTGCTGTGGACCTCTGCACTGGGTGAAAGCACAAGGTACTGGCAAAACTACCAGATTTTAGTTTCTGTCAAATTCACATTCAGGTTATGTGATATTGACTGGAACCGCAATTGCATGTGTCATCTTTGTGTCTGTGACTGCACGCGTCTTCTCTCCATCACCTGGTACTGGCTCCTGATAGGTGTTTGTGTTTGCGTCTTTGTGTATGTGTGTGTGAAGGTGTGTGAGAGAGAGAGAGACTGAAAATGGACCTGAGATAAAAGAAAACAAAACCCAAGTGGAAGGTGAAATGTGAAAGTGACAGGCCTCTCCTCTGGAGATCTGTCGCTCTTGGGCCTGTGCAGGGTGTATGTGTGTGTGTAAGCGGATGTGCGTGTGTGAGCATGTGCGTGTGTGTGTGTGTGCAGATGTGTGTGTGTGTGTGTGTATTTTGTAGCCTTTCTTCTGATAGGGATTCCTGCCTCCAGTTTCCACTGCCAATGAGGTCATTGGAAGTAAATTAGATCAGAAATGACTCTCAGCAGATTTTCCTGCATGTTGGCCTCAGTTCAATGATGCATTAAAAATGCAGGGTTTGTGTGCTCGCAGGGTGTTCCCTGGTCCTGTTCACCTTTGTGCTCGTGTGTGACAGACAGGCACTGCCCTGGTACCGCCCTGGTTCACCCTGGTTACCACCCTGATACTGCCCTTGTTCACCCCAGTTTGCAGGCACACACTGGCCCACTGCTGACCTGTCATCAGCACAGCTGTCAACCTGCCTGTGCTCTGCAAATGGCCGCTTCAGCTGTTTCCATGGACGGTCCAATGGGTGGCTGCTTGTTTGGACCTGTTTGTGCTTCAGTTTGAGAAATGCACAGGGAGTGCTCTCTCTCTCTCTCTCTCTCTCTCTCACTCTCTCTCTCAATCTCTCTGGGGACGTTGATTTTGTAGAATTTTCTCTTGATTGCATAGATTACTCTAAGAGCTTTGTCTTTTAATGCATTCACTGCCAGAAGAGAGTTCCCTGAGGCACTGATTTTCAATCCACGGTAGTCATAATTTAATGTGTGTTCTAGGATGGTGTTACCTAGAGAGAAGAGGTGTCTGATTCTCTCTATCTCTCTCTCTGTATCTCTCTCTAAGGAAGGGGATGCTCTGTGCGCCATGGAGAAGGTGTGCCGGCAGTTGACGTATCACCTGAGCCCCCACTCACGGTGGAGAAGACAGGGCCTGCTGAAGAGGAAGCCCCAGGCGTGGTGAGTCGGGGGCGGGGGCGGGGGCAGGGGGCAGAGATGGCTCTGTGGATTCCAGAGGGAGAGGAGCACTTACTGCGTGCGGGCCCCCGGGGCCCCAGGGCCATGCCAGCTAAGACACTGGTCGCATCCTGAGAGGGCGGTTTGTGGAAGGGTGGTGTGTTTCACACACACACCTCCTCTCACTATTGAACCACCTCCCCGTGTCTCATAGTTCATATTTGAGTTGCTGTGCACCCATGTCAGGTCAGCCATTTTGAAACCCTCCTGCAGATGGCCGAGAATTTTCAACAACTAACGGAAAACATGAAAGAATGATTTTGTATTGTTATATTACTGAAAATAGACATTTCTTTTTAAAATTGCGAGAGATCAAATTAATGCCATTTCCTGGTTTTTACTGGCAAAGCAATTCAAATAATTATTTCACCTTAGCCTGCTTTGGGAAAGGGGTGTGGACATTGCACCCCACAGGCAGTCTTGCAGCATTTTACCGCAAGGGATGAGACCTTGATACGGGCTGCCAGCTTGACAATATGCCATCTCCATACAGTTGAACAACTAAGAGGAAACATGGATGCACTCTTCTATTTGTCTTTAAATCATATCCTAGAGACCAACCCCAGGATTGAGCTTTTTCAAGAGCTGCTTTGTGGATGAGCAGACAGGGAAGAATATATACACAGATATTTTCTATTGATTTTGCGTAAACAGCTTTGATTTTTCTTTGCTTTGCTTTCCTTTAATGACTTTTTTGTCTTGAAGTAGTTACCCGTTCCTTATTCCCCCGTCTTCCTGGGTGGTCTCCCGGGTGCATCCCTCTGTGTTTATCCCATAAGCTCGTCCCAGAGGAGAGGAAACGGTGACGCAGTCCTGCACAGTGGCTCCTTCTCCACCAGTGATATTTCACTAATGAAAATGCGTTAGATGAGAGTGGATTAGCAGGCCGCCCACACACATCCGAGGGGGGGGGGGGGCTGGGCGATGTTGGGGGGAGGGGGGAGTGGGGAGGGGGGCGTGTGGGGCCCGGCGCAGCTGAGCCTTCTCTTTTCGTTTAAGTGATTAGTTATCAGCTTCCGAGACCGCCAGCCTCATCCAGTGCAGCGATATGGCTAAAGATCTGCTTCCCCTTCACCACTCAGGCCAAGTTATGATCTCTCTCTCTCTCTCTCTCTCTCTCTCTCTCTCTCAAATTCAATTTGCATGAAATACATTAGTAAATGTTGCCAAAGCGTACATATAGAATACTCTCTATCACACTCTCATTCTCCCTTTCCCCCTCTCTCTTTCTCTGTATTTTTCTTGCTCTCTCTTCTTTCCCCCGCTTGGTCTCTTTTTTCTGTGTCCCTGTCTCTCTCTCTCTCTCTCTCTCTCTCTTTCCCCCCCAGCCCACCGGCAGAGTTAAGAAAACACTCTGAGCTGATGTTTGTAAATTATTCAGCTCAGAAACGGAAATGGAAAAAAAGCTGACCCGCGGAGCATGGTTCTCCCATACGTATTTAAAGATGGCATGTGGTCGCATCTGCACATGCGTCCCACCCCACCCCGCCCCGATCCGCCCTGTGCGGGCCCCTGACCCAGTCCTGCCTTGGCCCTGACTGAGGACACATCGAAAATGAGGGCTACTTCACTTGGCTAAATGAATCAGCTCATGAATGACATCATTCTGCCAGGGGGGGCATGAGCACCCTTCCCTGCAGCTGCACATGCCGAACGTATGGGGTTACCGTGGAGAGCGTTGCCGTGTTTACCGCCGAGTGTGGCGCCTCCGTCACGTTGCTGTGCAGATGACCACTTGTCTGTGTTTGTGGGTGTGCGTGTTTATGTGTGCATGCACATATGTATGAATGTGTATATTTGTCTGTGTGAGGAAGTGCTTTTGTGTATGTGTATTTGCGTGCATGTGTGTGTACTTGAGAATGTGTTTGCTTGTGTGTGTGCATGTGTGTACATGTATGTGGCTCCAGTACATGTTTGTATATGTGTGTATGTGTGTGTTTGTATGATATGTGTGTGAGTGTGTGTGCTTGTGTATATGCCATGTGTGTGACTACGTGTTTGTGTGTGTGCATGTGTTTGTATGGCATGTGAGTGAGTCTGTGTATGCGTGTGCTTATATGCCATGTGTGTGAGTGTGCACTTGTTTGTGTGTGTGCATGTGTTTGTATGGCATGTGAGTGAGTATGTGTATGCGTGTGCTTATATGCCGTGTGTGACTGTGTGCTTGTTTGTGTGTGTGCATGTGTTTGTATGGCATGTGAGTGAGTATGTGTATGCGTGTGCTTATATGCCATGTGTGTGACTGTGTGCTTGTTTGTGTGTGTGCATGTGTTTGTATGGCATGTGAGTGAGTATGTGTATGCATGTGCTTATATGCCGTGTGTGACTGTGTGCTTGTTTGTGTGTGTGCATGTGTTTGTATGGCATGTGAGTATGTGTATGCGTGTGCTTATATGCCATGTGTGTGAGTGTGCGCTTGTTTGTGTGTGTGTATGCATGCCTGTGAGTGTGAGTGCAACGGGCAATCTTTTAATAAACTCAACAAGGGGCAGACGCTGGGGAGTCAGTGAGCACCAGTTGGAGCCTGCCCTCTCAAATGCTTTCATCTGCCACTGCATGTGGAGATCGGAACTGTACATGTTCCACTTCAAGTCCCTCTCCCCCCCCCCTCTCTCTCTCTCCCTCCATCCCTCTCTGCATTCCACCCATTCCCTGCTATTGTTACCAGTGTATAATCATGATGGAATGCCAGGCTGTTGTACTGTGCTAATGCGATTAGCATTCTGTTCCTTATCATGCTCTGTTGTTTTCCATCAGTAGTCCTGTCTGTCTCACCCATCATAGCATGTGATGCTTCATGTGAGAAGTCCTCAACCTGTCTTCATATTACATCAGGAAGTTCTTGTGCTTTTTGCGCCTTGCCGCGCCTCATCAACGATCTTCTTTTTTGAAAAGATGAATGGCGTCATTTATTTGGCTTACTGGGAGGAACGCCAGCAATTCGATTTGACTCAGTCCTCTCCCTTGTCTTTTTAATGGGAAGTATCAGACATTACAGACACAGGATTATCTCAGCGTTTCATTTCCCCAACACAGGGCAATTACTGAGCAAGGACAGCAGATCAATCTCAGCACCAAAAACAGATTACCCGGTGCTGGAAATGACCAGGGTGAGGAAAGCTAATCAAACTCAGAACTTAAAGAGCCTGCCTCTATAAACTACAGTACTGCTCATAAAAGAAGGAAAATTCAAGAAAAATAATTGTTCTGGAAGGATCTGATTCCCGAAGAACCAGCACAGGAAATTACATATACGATCACTTATGCATAATATCACGCACAAGGATCACGTTTCTTTTTAGTTCTATCTTCTGTCTGTGGCTGATTACTTTTTTACTAGAGGTCTGTCATTAAGAAGCACTCTGCCCCTTATCTCATCTTCAGTTTAGTCAGATCTCAACCTCTGTGAAGATTATGTCCAGCGCCGCCAGCATGTGTGATGTTTCCTCTGGAGAAAAAGGGGGGAGGTTTTGTGTGAAAACTGAGCTGCAGCTAGCGGGAATTAGCATTCCTCCTCTTGTGTAAATTATCATCCATTGGAGTTCCAGCATGTTGGATTTAGCAGAGCTGAGCTTTGTGGGCACCAGTGGGCTTACTTAAAAATACGCTCTTTTCTGCTGAAACTGGGAGCAGGGTCCCACAGTCCCTTCACTGAGAACAATTATTTTCCACTTGCAAATGTGTGACTGCGCACTATTTTAAGGACCAAAGCTTGCCAACTGAAGGATTGATTACCATATGGGATTCTCCTTCTACAGTTTGATGCCCCTGTAGAATGTCCTGCTGTTTGAATGTTAAAACATTTTCTCTGCATGAGCTCTTCAGGTGCATGGAAGTGAATAACACAATGAACCCTAAAGCAGTTCCAGCAAACGCCACAAAGCTAACGAGTTCTAACATCCACGGAGTGGCTTTTTTAGAGTGTAGGCCCACTGAGCGTGACAAAGGCCAAACATTACCTACAATTAGCTGACTCTTTTATCCAGCATACAATCCAAGAGAACATGTGCATACACCTGAGCAGCATGAGTAACAGTGCCAGACCTGGCTTTCAACATTCCTAGGCCGGCTGGTTTATGTGCACCATTACTACAGCGTTAAATGTAGGTTAAGTTTTAATTAAGTCAACAGTATTGCCCACAGGGCTCTTGAAATGGCAGAAGCTCCTGAGCCAGAAGACATTACCGTTCAGGAACTGCCCCACCACTGAAGCACTAACAGAGGGAATGTAAAGCGATGGCTTGGGATAATGGAAAAAAAACTGGCACAGTGCTGAATGTTTGGCATTCTGCCATAGAGCATGTCTGGGCGTAAAGACATTCCAATAGGAAGTTTGGGAACCACGATTGGGCGAAGTGCTGCGTTCAGTGATTCAACATTGCTCCATCATGACAGGAGTTTTCGACTGTGCGCCACAAAACACTGTGTATGTGTACGCCTTCTCAAAGAATTGGCACCCTTGGTAAAGATAAGCAAAAAAGGTTGTGTAAAAAATTATATTTACAGGAATTTATAGAATAAATGCTGTTTATAAGCTATATTGAATGCTCCAAAAAAAAGTGGGGAAATTGTATTTGTTCACACTGAAACAATGGCTCAGAGAAAAAGTTTTTGTAATTTTATTTAACAAAGATCTAGGTGTCGCCCCTGTTTTCAATACATTATGCAGCCTTCATTTGCAAGAATGGCATTACTGAATTGTGTTCAATCGTGCTTCATGAGATTGGGGAACCTAGGGGGATTTTTGACCATTCAAGAGTGCAGGCCTGTATGTGTGACACACACACACATATGCACACACACACATGCTTACATATACAGTATTCTGTGTCAGGATTGAGGTCAGTTCCATTTCAATTCAGCCAGTTCAGGAAATCAAATTTAATTCATGGAACAAAAATTCCCATAAAGTTCTACTGGGTTTTTCACTGAATGAATTTCCTGAACTGAATTTGGATTGCCCAAGCTCTGTATTGTAAATATTTGGACACAAAAATATATGTACAACATCTGATGCATTAAACATAGATATATTAACATACATTGCTGCTGCTGTAAGGTGGAGGGAGGGAGAGTCAGGCAGAAGGAAGAGGTAAGAGAGGGAGAGAAACAGCTTGGATGGGAGGAGCACGTGGTGGCAGGACACTCAGCTCATATAGTTCAAGGTTACAGATATGCCGGCCTCAGTCACATGTGAGCCTGACACTGCTGGCCCTCTCCTGTGGTTGAAGTTGACAGATTGTAATGTAGGGTACGTCATCTCATTCGACCTGGCCTCTAAAAGCCAGCCTTCTAAAAGGGAAGCTGTGTAGAAGGAGAGGGAGAGAAAGATTAGTTGAAGATGATAGTTTTGAATAATTTGAACAAGGGCGTTGTTGGTGGCATTGGGTGGGTACTCAAAACTCTTATTAGACCAAGTCACAGCCTCGTTTCCCTCGAATGCCTCCAAAAATGCCTGCGCCGGACTTGCTCCGGTCATTCCACTGTCACTCATAAATTGTAGGCGGAGCTACCTGTGGGTGGAGCAGTGGTGGAGGAAGGGCTTGTGCTTAGCTCTGTGTCTGTATGTGTAAAAAAGATGTTTTACATTCAACAAGGCTATCAAGCCATTAGCCTATCCATTGTAAATGTGCTTAGATGTACTTGCCTGTTTGTCTGTGCGTATGTGCATGTGCATGGGAACTAGCACATATGTGTGATATGTGTATGAATTTATGCATGTATGTGTGCTTGCGTTGTGTGTGTGTTTGTGCAGTAGTGTTTGTATGTGTATTCATGTGTGTTGTCCTCCCCTTCACTGCCTAGTTTGTCCAGTGTGTGTAGTTGCGGTCTCAGGCAGTGAGTTCTGCATGCAGAAGGTCATCAGTAACAGGCTGGGCAGCGTTGACAGGAGGAAAATAAAGCGTTTCTCCTGACTGGGAGTCTGTGAGGTGTGAGAGTCCGCGGAGATGAGGAGACTAACTTCAGCATGCAGCTCTCCACTGGATCAGCAGCCCCCTCGTCCACTTTCACCCTGTTTCCGGAAAAATCCTCCCTTTCACCCAATATGCCTTTTCCCAAACCGACGGAAAGCAGGAGAATGGGCCCTGGTTGAGTGGTGTGCCTGGGTGCATGCCTCTGCATTTGTGGAGAAGTAGGAAAGGAGCCCGTGTGTGAATGTGTAGCCGATAAACGCTTTATCAGCACGCTGGTCTTATTTGTTTAACTATAAGATGTAAAAGTGTAACTTCAGATTGGCAGGCAGCAGAAAGGCAGACATTTATAAGGTGTGGGCGTGTGTGTGTGTGTGTGCTTGTTGCTGCATGTGTGCATGTGTGCATGTGTGTGTGTGTGTGTGTGTGTGATAAAAGGAGAAAGGAATAGCAATGGAGACACATCGGCCAGGCTGGTGTATTAAAATGCTTTCAGCAGCTGACAGGCATTTCTCACTCAGCTCTTTCTATCTATCTCTCTTTCTGTTTCTCTCTCCCTCTCTCTGTCTCTCTCTCTTCCTCCTTCTCTTCTCTCTCTCTCTCTCTCTCTCTCTCCCTCCCTTTCTCTGCCTCCTTTATCTTTTGGCTTTTTTGTCTCTAATCTGTTCTTCTTACCCTCCATTCTACTGTGTTTCATCAACTCTTCCATCTTCCCTTCCATTCCCTTTTCTTTTTTGTTTTTCCCATTCTTTTTGTTCTTCTTTCCTCTCCATTTATACATCCACCTCTTCTCTCATACAATTGTTTCTGCCTGTAAAAAAAAACAGACAATTTCTTCACAGGCAGAAGCAATCGTGTGAGCAAGAGAGAAGAGGTGGATTCATAAATGGGGAGGAAAGGAGAACAAAACGAATGAGATTTAGTGAGATTCCACAGGTTCCAGAGAGAGCACTTTAGCCGAGCACACGCGGTGAGCTGCACGAGCACGTGAAACCCCTCTCTGGTATTCTCAGTGTAATTCTACGAGGAGAAAGAAGCAGTCAAGAGTGTTGGTACACAGCAGACTGCCAGTCTTACCATACCTCCATTCCTCCTCTGTCCAGATGTTAACTCATCAGTATTTGTAATTAAAAGACCACCCTATTCGCCTCAGACTAATCCTTGTGTGTGCAGTGGCAAATCGGGACGGGCTGTATGAATATCAGTAGATGCAAACACGCAAGACAATGACAGGCAGGGACTCTGGAGGAGGTACTGCTAACAGCTGGAGACGGCTAAGATTATACGCACCACAAATAGCATTACACATGTCATAGTTAGTCAATGAATGCACAGGGACAATATATATAGCATTACTAAACTAAACATACTAAACAAATGTTTTTTAAAACATTTTTTGGTAGTAGTAGTTGTATAATTAGCAGTTCATGACCTACAGTGTTCATGTTAATAATATTGATTTATTTTGATGGACACGCTTATCCAAAATGCAAAGACTGTTAAATTCAGAATATCTCATTTGAGTCTCAGTTCAAAATTGATTACTGTTTTTAACAAGCCAAGGCCTTTATTCACATATCTCCATATCTAAGGCTGCGATGGAAAGAGGCACTAATTTGCATTAATGTGTTCACATCAGACTTTACATAGATTAAGGTAGGGGTCTGTCCAGGTAGTCTGCTGCACTGCTAATTAAATATGACTGAAGAGAGTTATGACTCTTGCATACTTGGGACAGAATTTAATGTTCGGTTCAGCAGTTGAAACACCTTCTTCCCCGTAGCTGCCTCTTTTAAATTGGGGAGAAGTTGTGGCAGTAAATGTTGTTGAGCTGATTTGATCGTTGGCTGGTCCGTTGTCCATTTGGTATAGTGATGGACTCAGGTTTGGCCGGGGCTGCACCTTTGGGGGGCCCGCTGGCAGGGGCCAGTGTCCCAGATATGATGCCTGCTGCTGGTGGAAACTAGTGAGGGGGGATGAGGAGGGCAGGGGCACCGGGGTCAGAGCTGGAATGCTGGACGAACAGCTGTGTTCTGAATGCGCTGGAGAGGCCTGGCAGTTTTGGCAGGGATGACCGTCAGCAGGGACTCGCAGTAGCCCGAGGGTGTGGGCCGGCACTTGGGGCTAAGCGGGAGGTAAATTCTGTAGTCGTCAGATTGTACTTACGCCGTCGAGAAAGAATCTGGAGGACTGGGTCACTGATGTGTCATTGTTGGCAGAGGGGGAAGGGGTCAGTGTGGACTCATCTGGGGTTACAGAAAGAATGTTTGTGTTTAGCCAGCAAGAAAAATGGCTCTGTCTCAGGTTGAGCTTCAGGTGATGAGCTGTAATCAGAGAGGAAGCCTCTGCAAAGCGTGCAGTAATACAGCAAGTACTATATAGTCATTGAGAGAACAGAATGGAGCCTAGAACTGAGCCATGGGGGACTCCCTAAACTGTAGCTGAATTATGAGCATAGGTGGACAAAATAACCTGCTCTTTTAATTATGTGTTGTGTTCTTGTGTTCCGATAGAGTCTAATGAAATTTAAAAAGTTGTAGAGTGGAAGACTGAACAGAAGAACTCTGGAGCTGTCAGATTCAATTACTCTGATGTGGGTACTTATTGGAGCCAGTGAAGCCTATCCTGGTTCAAGGGGGCACTTATGAAATGAAGTTTCTGCGCAAAGTTTTTGTGGTAAAATATCACTTCAAGCAATAGCCTTTAAGCTGGAAACTGCTTGGAAAGAATGAAAGCCTTTGCAATAAAACAACAGAAAATACAACTTCCTGTGCAGAAGTGAGTCCATTTTCTGATTGTTTTCAATCGGCCCCTTTGAAACAATAGCCTATGAAATGAGAAGTGGCTCCTCACTGATTTTAAACTGCTCAGTTTATGTACTGAATTACAGCCCATATTTGACCAATTTGATTATAGTGCATTCTCCCCAAGGGAGAAAAAAGGCATTGAAAAGTGGAAAACTGATCATTTAAATAAGCAGTTTTCAGGATCCTCAGAAAAGGTGTTTCTCTCCCTCCTCCAATCTACGTTTTAAGAGCTTAAATGGTGAAATTGGCAACAAATTATTGTCAATGAGACGCACCCACAAACTCTGTCCCATGAGCGTATCTCACTCCCCTTCACTTCTGGACCCTTTAAGCACCCAACACTGAGTTTGCTTAAAATTGCAGAGGTGTGCAATTTTGGAATTGTGTACACATATCTCAAGTATGAGGAGAGAGGGCAGCTCTTTCAAAGGGAACAATCTCAGTGGCCAAGGAGAACACTGCATGCAGAAGCAGACTTGTGGCCAGGTTACCAACTAATTTTATCCCTTTTCAGTTTATTGGAAAGCTCTTCACATTACCTGGATTATTTTGTTGTTTCAGCTTTATTATCCAGCCGAGTAAATATCTATCTTTTCAATTGCACCAAATGTCAGATTTCATTTGCAGTAAGTGAGAGGCTGAACTGGCTTGTCAGCGGGAAAGTGTTCGGCTCCTCTGCAGAGTTTATGTAGATTTTTCTCATTTTTTTCTTTCATTGAATTTATTACCCAGTACCTCAGTGCCTCGCTAAATCATCCACTCGCTGTAAATTTGCAGCAGTGCTGATGTTTCTCTTTGAATAGCCCACGATATGGCGCCTCGGTACTGCTGTACCCAGCACCCTGCGGGGACCTTTCCACACATCCTCCCCAAATGTGCCAGAGCTGATCTCCATGCTTACAATTTGGATTTCCAGCTGTAATGTATTGATAATTATTACAAGAATTTTCATTTATAAAGGTTCTTTAAAAGCACTTACTTCGTTAAAGAACAAAGCCTCAAAAAGAACAAAGTAACGATAGACAAAGGGGAAGATTAATAATAAAAGAATCAAGTAGACATGCATCGATATGACTACGCAGTTCAATTAATATCTTAAACTATAGTACAAGTATGGAATACCAATACAGGACAACAGCAAACACAGGACTATTTACATTTCTATTTTTCTATCTTTGTCCTTTGTCGCAATTCATTGTGTATATCTTTTGTGTGTTATCAAGGAATTGCCACACTTCACAATATATGGACAAATATATAAATTATTACCGCTTTCAGATATTCCAATATATATAAACTATGCTGCTGTGAAATTAATTATTTCTTTTCAGAGGCCCACTTATTTGAAATTTATTGCAGTGTACTCTATTTCCATAAGGCTGTGCATGTTTATGGCCTGTATGTGCTGCAGTACCTAAACCGCGCATTATTTGTGTGTTCTTCATTAGCAAATGCAGGAGGCTGCTTGTGAATAAATTGGCTGAATTACAGCACAACATGAGGGAGTTGGCCTGAAAACTGCAGCAATCAGTACAGCATTGTATGAAAGGGAGAGAGAGAATGATGGAGTGGACTTGCCTTCAACGTGAATTGTGGATTGTATTCTGTATTCTGTGTCAATATATTACTGTACAGTACAGTGCCTTCAAAAGTAATTTCAATAGCATTGAATAGGATTCCCACGTCTGCACCTTCTGTCACACTTCTCTCTCTGTCTCTCTCTTTCTCTCTCCCTTTCTCTCTATCTTTCTCACACACACGCACACACAAACACACACACACACACACACACACACACTGGAAAGAATGTCCGTAATTTCACCCTGTTTTATGATACTCTACATTATCGGGTGTGGTAATGACACTGACAATTAAATCAAACAAGATACTCTGTCACTCATTTACTCGCTCTGTCTTTGCTCCCCCTGCATTCTTCCCATGCTGCATTGCCAGCCGTCTGTCACCCCCCCCCCCCCCCAAAAAAAGGGTAGGGAAGCAGACAAGCGCCTGTCATTTGCAGGGCACACCTGCTGTCTGTGTGATAACTGGCCTTGTAAAATGTACATGGAAAGGGGTGACAGCTAAACAGAAAATAGCAAAGGAGGCGGGAAGAAAAAAAAATGAAAAATTGAGAAAGGAGGGAGAGGACAGTTCTGTGCTTTACACGGACAAAATGGATAACCGGCCTTTGGCTGAATGCCTGGCCTTCGGCCAAATGAGAAAAGCAGAAATCCCAGCAAAGTGATTTGGGGTGGCGGAGCGGAGAATCAGAGGGGAGGGGCTCACTCACTGCCCCCAGATACCGAGCGTGGCGTGGGATTTTGAGCTGGAGCCAAGGGGGGTCTGTGTGAGATCCCCGCCTCGCCTTTTATTTTATCTGTTTTTGTTTACACGCTATGCTAGCCTCTCATTAGCTGGTTTCACAGCAGGGGTAAGGAGTCTCTGGGCTGCGGCACCAGAGGGAGAGATTGCTAACATGGAGAGAGAAATAATGCTCTGAAAACTCACTTGACTGTTCCCACACACACAAACACTCACACACACAAACCATACACAAACACACACACACACAGCCAATGAAGCGCATGAGGTCTGGTTGGTATGGAGAAAGTTACATCACACCTTAATTTGATGTTATTGTATTTTATTGATCATATTTTTCATTGTCTAGTATATTTAAGTAGTGCAAGTACATTTCTGGCTGTCTAGATATCATGCTTCCTGCATCCTACATAGCACAACAGCTACTGTATAACTGTATGTCACCAGTACAGGTTGCCAGGTTGGGGCTGCCTTGAAACTAAACTAAACTAATTTGGGTGGATTTCTGCAGGATGGGAGATTTGTAGAAGCTCTGTGTGTTGTAATTTTAGTTGTTATTTCCAATATATTTGCTCTGCATAATTCAATTTGCTGTCAAAAAAAAGTATTGTATGATGTATTTCTCCTTTAAAAGTAAAATAGCACACGGGTACCAGGAAGGATTTCCTAAAAGAGATTCATCAATGTATGGAACAGCTTGCCAGGTCTTGTAGTAATAGTTGTGTTCACATCCAGTTTTGACTCAGGACTGCATACGCCTTACAGTACTCTTAGTGTTGCTTTACCTTGCTTTCTTGGTCTGCTTTTCTTGATTATTATTATTATTATTATTTTAAAGCAAAAACAAGCAGTTGCAGATCCTGCAGTTCTCCAGTACCAGGTTTAACCCCCACTCTCGGTTGTGGGTAAATGAGGAGCCTTGGTGGACTTAACGGTCCATTCTTGTCCTTATGTGTTCTCATGTTGTAATAATCTCATTGGAGTGAGAAAGGAGTGGAGTGCGCACTCTCTCAGGGTGCCACTGACAGGTTCAGTAAGTCAGCGTCGGAGCCAGTGGACTGTGCCACCGTGTGATAGGCAGGCCACCTCCAGTGCACAATCTGTCCTCTTTCTTCCCAGCAGCCCCTGGGTGGAGCTGCAATCTGCTGCCGCTGACTTTCACCAGCTCTGCTTCAGCGTTTACATGAGGCCTGTCACTCAAGGTCTCATGGGATCAAAACATCGAGTCGTGATGGTTCTTTGCTTTCTCTCTATTTCTCTCACACATGCAAATACACACCAAGCACTTCTGTGAGGCACCGCTGACAGCGCAAATAGACCAATTTGAATTTGACCAATTTTTAGACCGGAGAGCTGTAAGCCACCCACAGCAAACAGACCCGGCCAGTCTACAAAAAACCCTGAGTGAGAGTGCACTCCACACCTGGAAAAGCTGGCATTGTGCTCTAACCTCATTCACACCTGCAACCAGTGAATCCTTTGACTCCTTTGTGTGAGTGAGCCTGACTGTCAAACTGTGGTGTGATGAGAAGTGTGGCTCTCCTAAACTAAGAGAAGAGGTTTCAGCAGTGAGCACTGGCTTATGATTGGGCATTCAAACCTGTGGAGACAAAAGGAGGAGACTGATTTTACAGTACAGTACTACATGTAATATATTAATATAATATAATTATGTAGGGGTATTCAACCCAAAAATAGATGCTCAGATTTAATAAATGCTCTGTTTGTTTAACCAGTCAGGATGAGTCTTGCTAAATTTCTCTCCCTTTTGTCTCTCGTCCTCAGCCTAAAAGTCTTGCTGTCCGGCCCTCCCACGGGCGGGACGGTGGACCTGTCGGGGATCCCGCTGGGGGTGCGGGATGTGGAGCGTCTGAGCGCCCACCTCCAGCGCCACGCGGCCCGCGTGTGCAGCCTGGAGCTGGGCTTCACCGAGCTGACGGACGAGGCCTTCCTGCTGCTGCTGCCCACGCTGGGCGCCCTGCCGCGCCTGGAGACCCTGGCGCTCAACGGCAACCGGCTGACCCGCGCGGTGCTCCGTGACCTCACCGACGTGCTCAAGGACCCCGCCAGCTTCCCCGCCGTCACCTGGATCGACCTGGGCAACAACGTGGACATCTTCTCCCTGCCCCAGCCTTTCCTGGTCAGCCTGCGCAAGCGCTGCCCCAAGCAGGGCAACCTGCCCACCATCCTGGAGTTCGGGGAGAGCCAGGCCAGTGAGCCCGAGGGCAGGGCCGGCGCGGGGGTCGCCGGGGACGACGGGACCTGCACGGAGAGCACCGGGGAGCTCGGGTCCGACACCGAGGGAGAGTCGGACGCAGGGTCAGAGGGGCACGGGATCGTGGAGATGATCGACCAAGATAATGAGACTTTAGGAAGGGGGGAGGAAGTGATGGGGGAAGACGGGGCATGGGGAGAGAGGGAGCGATGGAGGGCGGAGGAAAAAGAAAGTGGGGGTGGTGGCGATGATGCGCGAGGAGAGAGAAATGGAGAGAGGAAGGAAGAAGCTGAGGGAAAGGAGGAAATTCCAACATGCTCATTTCAACACCCCTGTGCTGTCCAATCACAGGAGACCCCTGGGCACATTCAGCCAATAGGAGGACAGGAGGGGGAGGGTTGGGCAACAAGCGATCAGACCTGAAACAGCTTTTTTTTGAAGCTATCTGCGTTTGGTGAGATTTTTGAACTGAAAAAAGGTAAAGGAAGAGGAAGAAGAGGTATGGTAAGAAGACCCTGTCCCTTCCTAACCTGCCCAAGCCCGGAGTTCACCAATGGAATGGTAGATTATGATAAATATAATCCCTCCCAGTCTATATTAAATACACAAAGTGGACATTTGAAGAGAAGATAGTGGAGTCAGGAGGAGGATCGGGCAAATCATTATTATTATTACTACCATATTAGTACACCAGGATTGTAAACTGTATTCTTAAAAATAAGTATATTATAAATATAGTTTGAGATTCTATGAAATATGTATTTTTAGATATGATTATATATATCCACTATTGCATCAAGGATGTGGAACTTTCTGGAAGGTGTTTAACCCCGTGCTAATTCACCTGTGCTAGGAAAAGCATATGTGCCTGCTGTTCTGACAACCTGCATGCATGGAGACACAGATAGTCAGTCTGTGGTACTGGGGCCCTGTGTTCCTGATGGGTTACCCAACAGCCCCAAGTGTTTGGTAACTGATCCCTCCCCATTTCCTAGTGGGGGGAAGCTGTCTGATTGTGTGGTGGAGGCATCCAGAGGGACGCTTTCTTAGCTCTTGGAGGTGGGGAAAAAATCAGATGAGTTGGGGAAAGCTGAGGCTTCAGCCTAGGGTGGTGCGCTGTGTTCTGTGGGGGGGCCTGCTCATCCTGACCTTCAGAGTTTGGCTCCACCCCCATGCAGCAAGGAGGGGAGGGGAAGAGTCTGGAGGAGGCCATGCCACAGTCTAACAAAGAACAGGGGTAAGAACCGGATCTGCCCCCCACCCCTTTGGGGTAAGAATGTGCATTGGGCATGAGGCCAGGGGGAAGGGGAGGGAAGGAGGGGGCTGCTGTGTCCAGATGTGTCCGAGACACCGTACTGTGCCCACAGACCACGCAGACGTGGTTACAGTGCACTAGATTTCGTTTGAGATGTTTACCCTACGTCATCTTATTACTGCATGAATCATGTCCTTTCCTCGTGTTCCCTGTTTCCACTTAATTTAAGGCTGGTTCCTGCAGCTTGTTTGCTTCTATTTTTCATTTAGGTCCATTGTGACATTCGAATTCAGGAGAGGCACACTTTAACCTTCTGTTATCAATGGCCTGCCACAGGAACTGCACTGTGTGATGGGATTGTTTGTTCATGTGCAGTAAAAAGATTGAAAATGATTTTTTTTCCCAATTTCTACTTACAGTAACACAAAAAGATGTGTTTCACTTAAAAATAATCTTAGACATGACTGTCCTCAAAATAGCCTGCTTTGGCTTTAATTACAATTAAACAAATTATTGGAATATCTATCTATCCAATATCTATCCAATTATTTTGCAGAGTGGGAAGTGGAGGGGTAGTTACACTGACTGAAATCTGATCTACCTTAAGTTTTTTTAACCACAGGTAGCTGAATATCATTGGCTTGTAGTGTAAGTAAAACAGGCACTAAAGTTGCGATAAAAAGAAGTTAGGTTAGGCTTAGATGTGCAGAACCAAGTAATCACATTGTGCCAAAGTTATTCCCAGCCAGAAATTGCAAAGAAGCTTAAGATTTCCGGATGCATTGTTCCGTACACACTCAGAATGGTCCAGCTGATTGGGCAGTAATGTTAACAGGAGAAGATCTGAAAGAATAAGAATAACATCGGAGGCAAAAGACAAATGTCTTGTGGTGTCTAGCAAACTGCACCACAACTACAGGAAGAACTCAATGCAACAAGAGAGAAACCAGTTTCACTGAAAACAGGGAAATGGCAACTACGATCTGCTGATCTAAGGATATGTATCTGCCGTTTCCCAATCTTTATTCGTCCAGTGTTGAAGCTACTTGGTCCTCTGGAGTCTTTTCTTCTTGTTAATAGCACGTAGCAAGGGCTTTCTCACAGATACACATCCATTTAGACCTAGAGATCGTAGCCGCCATTTCATTGCAGTCAGGGGAAATGGTTTCTCTCTTGTCGCATTAAGTTCTTCTTGAAGTTGTGGTGCAGTTTTACGATAGTTTATTTTGCTTGACAACACAAGATATTTGTCTACTGCCCCTTAATCTTCCTGGTCTTCTCCTAACATAGACCCTTCTGAGTGTGTATGGAACAAATTAAACAAAATGGAAAAATTGATTAGGGAAGGACATGTAGATACGTGGGTAAGTGAAATAATTGTTTAAAACCCCAAAGAAATCACATACAGTACAGTGCAGTATAGTACGTGCTGATATATTGTATTTAGCTTGTTGCCCAGGAAGCATTGGTGTCCAGAAAGCTGTCATGCTTTGTCAGCTGGACAGGTCTGCTGTTTCCCCCCCCCCCCCCCCAAATATAAGAGTCTGAATAGTGATGGAGTGATGACAGAGCGCTGCCAGGAGAGAGGAGTCATGTGTGCTTAGTTTTTGTGTAGAGAAAATAGCCTGAAGTAGCTGAGTGAGCTGGGACTGCCTGAAAGACCCTCTGAAAAATCTTTCTTCAAAACACCATATAAACATACAGTATATTCCACTGAGCCCTTTCAACAAATCTGAAAACTACAGCAATTTATTGCCTGTTGGCTGTTACAATACTGTTTTAAAGTATTTAAGTCTAACCTTTTCCAATTTATTGCTGGCGGTGAATCATATGAAACAATAAGTTTACAAATAGTACAGAACTACCTTCAGTATGGACATAATATTTACCCTGTTTATTTAGCAGTGACGGCACCTAGAGGTCTCTGTGGAGATGTTGGTAGCTGGAGATTACAGGAAGCAGAAACTGCCTGAACAACAAATGACCCATATATCTCCATCATTTTGAAAACTGGCCAAAGAAATTATTACTTACAATGTGCAAAATGAGCTTTTGGTGGGACAATTCTTCAACGGTGTGTGTGTGTGTGTTTGTTTCTGGTGTCTGTGTGTGTGTGTCTGTGTGTGTCTGTGTGTGGTGTCTTTGTGTCTGGTTTGTGTGTGTGTGTGTGTGTGTGTGTTTGTTTCTGGTGTGTGTGTGTGTGTCTGTGTGTGTGTTTGTGTGCGTGTGTTTGTTTCTGGTGTGTGTGTGTGTCTGTGTGTGTTGGCGTAGTTGTTGAAGGAAGGGGAATTTGTGCCTCCCTCAGTAGCAGCAGAGCTACACCACAAGGAAATGTGTCTTAGAAATTAATTAAGCAGGAATGGAAAATAGATGCTATCAGTATATCAGTAAATGTAAAAATGGAATGTCCTGACTTGCTGTCGCGTGGTAAATGAGAAGGAAGCCTGACTGTGTGTCTTAGTTATCCTGTCCTTCGCTGTTGACATCATCATTTTCTTTGTTTACTGTCACATTCTAGATGGGGCTTGGGGGTGGGTGGCTGGGGGAGTGCTGGGAATAAAATACCAGTTTTGTTTTGGAGTGTGTCTGCAAATTTCCCCAGTAACAATAAAGGGCACCCCTGTAGCTGGGTTATGAAGTTAATGATGCACCGACTCCATTCTATTAGAGCCTGTCACCTGACAGACAGGCAGGCACAGCTACATGGTGGCATTATTAAACAACTTGTACAGTACATTACTGTAATTAACCCTTACTCCAATTGAAAAAGTAGAGGAAGACTGAGAAGCATGACTGGCGTAAGCCAAGGCACTAGGGAGCGTGTGTGTACGTGTGTGCGTGCGTGTGTGCGTGTGTGTGTGCGTGTGTGTCTGTGCATGTGGATGGGTTTGGGGGGGGGCACTGAATTACAGACAAGGACAGCCACCCCCCAGATAATATAATAATAGGAACGGTGGAGGAGGGGTAAGCCAAAAAATTCAGAAATGGGAAAGACAGACCATGTCACTGACATGTGAAACACCAAAGGAGAAGCTGAACAAATGAATTTATATTATCCCTGTCTGCTTCAGGGATTATATTACTCTCCCCATCATTTGTTTACTTGCCACAAACTGTGCGTGTTCGATATTTTATGTAATTTATGTTCTGTAGCTCACCCTTGGCAAGACTGTCGGAAAAATACAGTCACGATAAAACTAATCTGGGGAGCGTGGTAGACACCGTAAATAATCCCTCTTATACGTCTTTTGCAAAGCAGAGCAGTTGGCTTGGCCTAAAAAAAAAAATCTTCAGACTCATGATTCGGGATTTCACTAATCCATTTCCTCTGCAAATACGTATTCAGATACAGAGCGCTTCTGTGCTCAGACACTGAGCCTGTGCCGTCGGATAATGTTTCCCTCTCGCAGAACATCCTGCCCGCCACATGCATTGATAACACATAATCAGTGCAGAAAACAGCAATCATACCCACAATGGCATTCACAAGAGCAGAACATACCCCTTAGTCAACCCAAACACAAACAGTACGCCTGTGTGCCTATACGCAAATAAGCTACTGAAAGCACACAGGATCAAGAACGTCATGGCGATGAAAGAGGTTCAGGTGTGGAGTGGGCGGAGGGGAGGGGGATGTCATTTTGAATATTGAAATGTAGAGCAAGATAATGTTCGTTTATGCTCCTGTAAAGACTTCCGGTTCATTATGAAAATCAGTGGTAAAGAAATGTGCTGTTTTCTGTTAACCGTAGGACCACATGTTGTAGCCATTGATGTATTGTTTTAATGCTTCTGAGTCAATTTTGAGTAATAAAATAACTCAATAATGTAGACTGTTCTGAAACTGTTTCATGATTCAGGGTCAATGAATCCTCAGGCTCTCCTCTGTCTTTTGCCTTTGTAAAAACCAGTAGGCGATGTCAATCTGTGTCATAAAATTAAATCAGGGAAAGTGTTTAGGGGGACATATTAACAATCATAATAGCAAATATATCAGTTCTTGCCAACACACCTGCAAATATATACATGTATAGCAAGGCATGCTTAAAAAAGAACATCTTAGATCTCCAGGTCATCTTTGCTGACTGAGAGAGATCCTGGTTGTCAAGGCCACGGGGGAGAGGGAGGTTACCAAGCGAGACAGTTGCTGTGGAAACAAAAAGGACTTGCTTTACTCCCATTCTGAATGAGCTGAAGTTTTCATGAGACTGGGCAATGCCAGTATGCCTCAGTGGAAGGGGGATTGGAAAAGGAAATCAAAGCTCTGTAATGTGCACAGTGTAGGCCACAAATGTGATTCAGAGAAGAGCCAAAAGACAAGCCATTTATTTGTGCACCCCATATCCAGCAACTCAGATATTGTGTGAACATTATAATTCATCCCCAAATAAATGTTCATCACATGCAATGCTTCAAATTTTCTGTTATCTTTTTCATAAATTTGCCAATCAAAATGTGTACTGGTAAGTGCGGGGGTGGGGGGGGGGGGGACTAGCAAAGTTGAGTTTATACAAAAGCATCATTTGACAAATATTTGCTTTAAAAAGATAAATTATATGCTAATGACGTAAGAAAAATGCTTGATAGGATGTCTCAATATAAGGAATATAAAATTTAAAAAAACAATGTGGTAAAATCTTTGAAGGAAAGGAAAATTTATCTTAAACTGTAAAACTAAAAACGAGCTATTATCTGAATTAAATCTTTTAACAGCCATTAAGATCTCATGGGTATTGTAAAATGACTGTGTAATAGCAAACATAGTCTTCCTTAACACTCTGTCCTGAACAATTATGGAAAGCATTGTAACAACTTTTCCAAAAACCACAGTAAGGCTGGGCATTTAATGACTGCTTTGGGATTACACTGATTCTGATCATTCTTTCCTTATCTGACCCTCCAGTAGCTTCCGCCCCACTTCTCTCCTGTCTCTCAGAGAGTGTGTGGGTGGGGACTGCAGGCACATCTGAGTGCTCAGGTGTCTTTACACAACTCTCAGACTCTATCTTGTCACACAAAATGTCAGATAAAACTAATTTACCATGTAGCTTAATGAGAATTTTAACTATTAAAGAAAGACTACTACTACTTGAAAACTTACTTTCTGGAAATAGTTTTTAACGTTTACAAGACGTGTCCACGGAGACTTGCACAGCTTACACTCTTCACATACAGTCAATCAATTTATATTGCTGGATATTTACTGAAGCAATTCAGGTTAAGTACCTTTCTCAAGGGTTTAACAGCAATCCACATAACAGCCCTCTTTTGTTGTAAAAGGGCATTTTAATTTCAGGGCGACTCGATTGCATAACAATTCAATAACATTCGGATAGCATTCACGTAACACAGAACACTTCCTCCTTAAATAGCATTTTGGGGGGGAAATCTCAATCCTACCGCATGACCAGTTGTATATCTTGGACAATGGCAAGAATGCAACCATATTTCACAGTTAAGTTTTTCCCATTAAGTGTTGGACAGTGATTATGATTTTTCCACAGTGAGTTCGAACGGGTAAGGAGAAATGACCAGCAGTTTTGTGTGGTAATGAGTTTGCACATGAATGGACTGTTGTTAAGAACAGGCGCTGCACAGATCCTCTTTATTATAAACATATATTTTATTGATTTTAATACTAACAACTATTTAGCATACAAACATATGAAAGGTAGATGATACTATATCTTTCCAAGACCCAAATAAACAACAAAAACAGAAAAATGTGGCAAAGGCGGATTGAAGGTCTGTATACAGAAAGAAAACAACGAAAAAGACATCGACTAATTAAAGCAGGGATTATCAGACGTGACATTACGCTGCTTGCTTAGCACTAAACATTTCGAGAGATCTCTGTTCATGCAAGACCGCTCCGTAGAGCCTGGGTCTCCCTGTCTCCAACATGGCTACGTATATGCTGTCATCCACACACCATGGGCCGATTGTGGACATGACAGAATGAAAAATAAGTTTTAACATTACCTGCACTAGTTCTGATCCCCAAGCCTTCTGTTTGCAGTTTATTACTGTATGGGATAGCAACCAAGGAAGTTTGCTTCAGTCAACAGGCTGCCCTGCCCCTATATATATATATATATATATATATATATATATATATATATATATATATATATATATATATATATATACTATATATATATATATATATATATATATATTTTTTTTTTTTTTTTTTATTAATAAATCCTGAATTCCAGGCTTCCTGGAATTAACTATACAAAACGAATGCATTTATTTTAATCCAAAAATGAGCACCAGAAGGCCCTTTATTGTGATTCACGTGATTTTTCTGAGCTCGGCTCAGAATGTCCGGGTTGCGAGGGAGTAAGGTACTTGTGCTAAATTAGTAGGCTAAGATTCTTCACGGTGGTGATGCAGTCAAACTATACCATTATGTCCCATTATTTTACAAAAGCTAATGAAGCACAAATCATGACGTTTTGGGGAGAAAATTGTTTGTGCACTGTATTTATTCATAGTAAATTAATTTTTCATATAATATATATTTTTAACATATTTTTTTTCAGTTTATCGAAACATACTTATCTAAAATATATTTTATTGATTTTCTTAATTCGTAATCACCTAATTATTTGATAGTTGTTTATACTCGGTACGAGAAGAACAGACATCACTAACACGAATTGGTGACTGCCCGGTGAATTACGTTTGACTGACATCTGGCGATAAATTAATGTAACTACGCTTCTGTTCAAAAGGTGTGATGCCATTGGTTGCGCAAAAAAATCACAGTTCTTAACCGGTTATTGTGTGTATGAGAGGGTGTGTGCGTGTGTAGGTGCGAGTAGGCGTGTAGTCAGAAAAACAACTGGGGAGTACATTATAGCATTTTTCTGAAACTTTGGAGAGTAACGTAATATGTTAGTTATATGCTCAGTGCATTTGGTACATCCACAATACTGATTTATATTTCAGAAACATATTTCATTTCACTGGGTGGCCCATAGCCTCCTCCACATTCATTTTGATAACCTAGCATAACCGGTGGATAGGTCATTTTCCACTCGCCATTTTTTTAAGTTTTGTAAACTCAGAGATGATTAATACGAGATATATACTTAGTCTTGTTGTATTTCCTCTGTGTAAGGGTCAAAATTTTATTTGACGGGAGATCCTGCGAATTATTTTAGAACGGGGTGGGATGTCGTATTTTGAAGCGTGTTCCACAGGACAAGTTGTAGAGCTAAATCCTGGTTGCGATAGGGCAGAAGCTTGAGCCTTGGTGTTGATGCACTGGCGAATTTGACGCGAGGACGCGGTTGGTTGGGCAGATACCAGGAACGTCCCTTCTCAGGATAGAACGGGCGTATTTTGTCAGACTCGATCACTGCCTGCAATGTATTGTCCTTCAAATTCTAAAGTCTCATTAATATTCACAATCAGCAACACCGGCAATCCGGATCAGGTAAGGAGGAGGTGCGGGCTGTGGGAAAGTTAGTTGGTAATTGGGTTTTTAGTATAAATGGCAAAACTGAAGATGAATGAACGACATTGGCACAGACTGTGGTTTAACTTAGCCAAACGTTATTCGGCTTATCTAACGAATGTTGTAGCTAATAACGTTACTGCCTAGCGACCGCTTACAATCAGCTAGTGATTAATGGTTTCTTGAAATATTGCATTTTCTTTTCCTCCCAATCGTACGTGAGTAACGTAAGACTTGTCACCAAATCATAGCCGATTTTGAAACTTATTACTCTAACAAGATCAGCCTTAACTGCGTTCCATAAGTCTGAACTAGACGGGTTTGAATTAGACATCAGCAAGTTGTCTTGATGAAAATAGCGTGAATCAGATAGATCGAATAATTAGTTGTCCCTCGTTTTCAGTACCGGAGGCGCAGGCCAGAAATGTGTGCCTACGTACAATCCATGGTTTGCTATCGAGTTGGCTTCCTGTGTGAATAAGATAATGTTTGCCAAGTTAGATAAAATTATTGGTTCTAGCACAGATGCACTGAACCACAGCTAAGGGGAGGGCAAGCAGCGCGACTTGTTGTTGGCTAAGGGGCCAGACGCTAAATTAGCATGGGCGCTACCCAAATGGCCCA
Source organism: Anguilla rostrata (assembly GCF_018555375.3). Lineage (NCBI taxonomy): Eukaryota > Metazoa > Chordata > Actinopteri > Anguilliformes > Anguillidae > Anguilla > Anguilla rostrata. Next base: position 27,313,964 of record NC_057941.1, on the reverse strand, counting down.
GCACGTTAGCAAGGTGACCAGAGTAATTTTGGAACCTCCGGCTAGTAATTTAGCCGGCTAACATGAACTGATTTTCAGGTTGAGTCTGAATATTGTGACATCTTTGGAAAAGAACGCGGCATTGATTGGTGGTGTCTTAGGCTAAGACTACCTTACTTCCGATGCCAGTAATGAATGGGTGCACTCCCTTTTGTGTGCCCTAAGGCAGTTAGTGCTATGCTAGATAAACTGCCGAAGCCCTTCCTTTTGACTCCTGCTAGATTCTTGGCTATTTTTATTTTGGCGTGGTATTTGTATAGATAATTAATAGTTTCAGTTGTCTCATATAAACTGTTATAAAACCACACTTTTTCCTCTATAATTTCACATACTAAAATTCAACACGTTTAGCTATCCTATTATCCAATCGCGCAATCTGACAGGAATATGTCTCTTATTCTACCATCGAAATGCATTTTCTTGAATTCAGTATCGAGTGGAACCGCGACATGAGCAAAACAATTAAACCAAATTGAACACGTGTGGGTGTGTGCAACAGGTTGGGTGCACCATGAAATATGGCTGATCAGATAATGGGGTTCACGGTAAACCATGACGAAGTCATCCTGTGTGTGTTGCGATTTTTTAAGACTAAGACTGGTTGGTAAGAACAGTATGTTGCCGCTTTATTTGCAACTTATTTCACTTTTGTTCTTTGTGGCCCCTTTGCAGTCATAGCTAGCACAAAAACACGTAACAAGTCCTTCAGTCATTGATCTTGAGCTGGCGTTTGTTGACTAAGATTCAAGGTGTGGTGGTGTACCCTTCCACAAATAGCTTGTCTTTCCCAAGATTCACACTTGATAAGGCTGCCTCCAGGTGAGTAATTCACACACCCAACGACTACTTAAACCGATCGGTGCTGAGTGCACAAGCGGTCGTGTCTGTCACTGTTTTTATCGTCCTTTTATATAACTGCCATTGTTAAAATAGGAAACTCAGATGAAAGTCGTACAACTCTCGGAATGTCTGCAAATCGCCGTGTGGGGCCACGGCACTGATTTCCGCCTTCAGGTAAATCCTTAGATAAACAGAGAGAGGAGAGGGTGTGGACAGTCTACAGACTTCATGAATGGGCTGGTTGGCACTATAGAAGGGTGACTGCTCACAATGGTGTGTGTGGAATGCGTGTCATCCGTGCTCGTTTCCCCCCTCACCGCTAGCCCCTGAGTCACTGCTGTGTCCGTGCTTCGGAAAATAGACGCCTTTGTACAGAGCAAACCCGAGGTCTCTCCTCCATCGCTAGTAATAATAGCTCCCTCCTGATTTGGCTGCATTGCATCCTGAACCTCCTATGTGAATGGAGACCCCTTGACTGCTTTCTATAGTGGCTGCAGGGGTGCATTTCGTTTTGGTGTTGCTGAGGGAGTAGGTCCGTCCCCTGAAAGTCAAGCTGGTGAAATGAAAAGACAGGCACGCTGTATGGGTTGTGTAGTTATACCCTTTCAGGGTTAATGTCTGGCAAGAATTTGGCTCACCTTTCAGTTGGCAACAGAACCTGAAATAAGGTAGATATCCAGTTCAAATAGCAGCATACAGGTTTTTAATTTTTATTCATTAACACAAAATTAACAGGCTGAACAGGCATTTCAGCAATAGTCAGCAAGGTTCTAAAAAGGAACAGGCAGATTCCTTTTCATAACCCAGCAGTGGCTATCTAGAAAACCTTCATAACTGTCTTCTGTTAACATAAACGGTACACAATCTCACCAAAATGAATAACCCATTGAAAGCAAATAAAGGTTATTCAACAATTATAATGTATCATTTCAAGCTGCAGTAGTTGGCCCAAATACTTTCGAAGTTCATCAGGTACAGCAGCGGCGTTGAGTCTTATCCGAGATGTGGTGCAGTCTGTAGGACGGCCAACCCACAAGCCGTGTACAAATCCCCTGTTTGGCTGGGCATTCGCCCGCCATGGCGTGGCCTGCACCGCGGTCCCTTCTCTATCGGTCATCCCCTTTGCTTTCCTCGTCTGAATGAAGCAAAAAATATGAAAGGTCGACAGACTGTCTGCTGTGCTTAATAGAATCTTAATAGAATTTAAACTGAATTCGGTGTTTTGGTGCTAGGAGGGAAAAGCTTGCATCCGCACTGGTCGTTCTCAGATTAGCTTAGAGACCCATGAGTTAACAAAGCTCAGGCTGTGTTGATTTTGCTCCTCAGAGTTCTTGTTTTTTTTGTTTTTTTTCCTGACAAGCACTGACTCACCGGAGGTTTCCTGGATAGACGCTTAACTTTTGTCAAATACCTCCTCTGCTGATTGGCAGGGTAGAGGCCATGTATTCACCGCTATGTGTTTTTCCTTCTCTCAACAAAATCACAGATATATTTGAAATAACTTTTGTAGAATGATTGGTTGTGGAAAAAAGACTGTATTCTTTGATCTTTGGGCCAGTGATGAACACCTGTAGGTTTGGTTCACTTCTTATATCGGCCCAAAGTCACTTTTTAAAATGAAACGCTGGCTGAAATGTGAGGGCATGTTATGTAATTGCTGAAATGGATTGTTCATTGACCAAGGCCAGAGAAGACTTTGAGACAGAGAAGGGCCCTCATTGATGTACTGGCAGACTGCTGGATGGAGGGTGGTGGAATGGTTAGGACTTAAATCGAACAAATTGAAATGCTGCAAGTCGGCTCTTCCTCTTCTTATTCCATGGTGAAAGAGATAGTCGGGCCCGAATGAGTTGCGGAACGTTCTGAGTTCGGTAAGAGTCTGCGCTCGTGTACAAGGATAGATACGAAAGTCCCATTGTTGACTGAGAACTGAAGCTTTTTCCTACACAAATGAGTTTTTAAATTGTTCTTATGCTCCATTGTAGCAGTTGCCCTTATCCAGGGGCCTCTTGCATAACACACATTGTCCATTGGCACAGGTGTATTTCTACTGAAGTAACCTTGGTCAAGTGCTTTGTTCAGGGGTATTGTGAGCTGGAGTACCCAAGCTTGGAGGCAAGTTACCTGCAGTAATTGGTTTGCAAATCATGCTCCTTAACTACTCCACACTACCTCCTCCACCACCTCTTGCCTCACTGTGTTTGAAGTAAATGGAGATCGGACACAGAATTGAGTCTGGTAAAACATGTAGCCTAAATATGTCTAGGGTCAAAGTGACGTGTGCTTTAACTAAAAGTGTGTTTTGCAGTTGAAATTGCAGTTCCGGTCCAGAGCAGTTTGAGCCGTTGCAAGTTTTGTAAGAATCAGGTCATTGTGCTCAGTTGAGAAGAAAAACAATCGACTTGCTGAAATGGGCAAGCTGAAGGGACTCCCACATGCTGTGTAATACAAGCAAAAATGTATTCTGCTACTATTCGTTCAGGTAGACTGTTTCTTCCACGAAGGAAATCTCCTTTGTGTCTATTTGTATCAAGACTAGGCCTGATACTGTGTTAGATAATATCTAGTCTGTAGGTGATCAGAGCAGTAATTTAGTAAGGAAAAGGGTTATTGTCGGGCTGAATGGCCTGTTCTCGTCATTATATGCTATGTTATGTCATGTCATTTAGCATAGTGATTGTTCTCAGTTCTCAGTTCTCAGGCCTGTTGTAAGGTGTGGATTTGTTCTATGCTTTTTCAGAGTGATGTTACCATCTCTGCTCATCCTCATGGCAATCTCCTGATTCTATAAAAATGTATTGAGCGCTAATGGTGTCTAGATGTTCCAGCGCTGAATATCCTCCTGCTCTCCGTCCTCCCTTTCCCTCCCAGGTCTGGCCCCTCCGCGTTTCCGCATTGGGGACCAGGAGTTCGACGCCCTTCCTGCCCTCCTGGAGTTCTACAAGATCCACTACCTGGACACCACTACCCTGATCGAGCCCATCAGCAAGGCCAAGAACTCGGGCTTCGTCAGCGCGTCCGCCGGCGCCCCCCAGAGGCTGGAGGAGGCCGAGTACGTGCGCGCCCTCTTCGACTTCCCGGGCAACGATGACGAGGACCTGCCCTTCCGGAAGGGGGACGTCCTGCGGGTGCTGGAGAAGCCGGAGGAGCAGTGGTGGAACGCGCAGAACTCGGAGGGGCGCGCCGGAATGATCCCCGTGCCCTACGTGGAGAAGTACCGGCCCGCCTCCCCCACCTCGGCCGGCGGGGGCTCCTCCGGGGCGGCAGGCGGGCCGGGGGCCGCGGGGGCGGGCGGGAGCGCCGACGGACCCGGGGGTCAGCCGCCGTCGCTGGTGGGAGAGCCGGGCCAGTACGCCCAGCCCAGCGTCAACACGCCCCTGCCCAACCTGCAGAACGGACCCGTCTACGCCCGGGCCATCCAGAAGAGGGTCCCCAACGCCTACGACAAGACCGCCCTCGCTCTGGAGGTACCACTTTCCTCTCTGCTTTTTGTCCATTTTATCTCAAACACTTATCTTCCTAGGCTTGTATACATCATCCTCATCTTAGAAAGGGAGAATCCTCTATTTTATGACACATACAACGTCCAGGTCAGAATTGACAACAATTTATTTTATTAACTTCCAGTTTCTTAATTTCCAGTGTTCTTCCAAAGGGTAAAAGCCACAGGCAACTGAATGTGAAGTTTTGTGTGCTGGTTGCTGGTCAGTTAAAAGGTACATTGGGCTGACTGGTGCTGTCAGTTTCTGGAGAGCTGCAGCAGTTTGGTCTGTGCCAGGGAACGGTCTGTGCCAGGGGAACACAGGGGAGCACTATCGATTTAAACCGCCTCATCCGTGCGAAACTGCTGCATAGGTGCAAGAGGAGGCAGGGCAGTTTGATATTAACGGCCGCATGAGTAGCACATTAGGACCCAGCGGCCACCTCTGAGCACAAGTCACCGGTCGCAGCTGACTGACTGGCCTTCACCATTCCAGTGTGCCCTTCATTCCCAATGGAAAATCTTTCACTTTGTCGGCAGTGTGTACGCAACTGTGAATTGTTCATGAGCGAACACAGAAGTTGTAGAGCAAACCTCAGGAAAAAACCAGTAACGGGGCTTAACATTTTTATCGCAGTTTTACCCAATCAGTGAGCTGCTTTTTAAGGAATGAAATCTAAAGAGGTGCTAAGTTGAGGCATTATAAATCGGCTCCACGCTGGTGTGTTAGGAGCTAGCGAAGCTTCAGCGGGCGACCCCACCTGATTGGGCCTGGGCCAGGCTGTAGCCCCCCCTCTCTGACCTCGGGCCGGCAGCAGGATGCACATTCCAGTAACAAACAGCTTGGGGAAGCCTGCGAGAAGCAGCCCTGTCTGCGCTTTCTCAGGCCTGTGTCCCACGCACGTTCTCCCTGGCAGAGAGCCCTCAGGCTCTGTCTCGCGCACACACACACACACACACCCATGCAGACATGCAGACACGCAGACACAAACGCGCACACATACACGCTAGCGGCGTTTCCGTCTGTTCAACACGCGTGACACTTGCCGCTTGGAATGCAGGACAAAATGAGAGCATTTTTTTCCACTCTAGATTCGGAACGATGTTTTTTTTTTTGCCCACCGATCAGTCGGAGCAGCGATTTCAGACCAGGCCGGAAGCTCAGATGGACGGTGCATGTATAGAGAAATAGAGAAGGCACTCTTGCTCTTTGCTGGGTGAGCTGTGTCCATGTATGTTCCAGGTTCTCCCATGACTCACAGGAGAATGCTGCTGCTGGTTTCAGACTTTCCCGTGTGAAGTGGAAAGGGGGGGGGGGCTCCGGGGGAGGAGGCGGCTGTGGAGAGGAAATGCTTTGTGTGGCAGTAAGTTTCCTAGCAGAGAGTGCTACACCCAGCCTGAAGTGCTACTGTTCACCCAGGAGTCACTTTCTGTATACTGCTGCTCACCCAGGAGTTACTGCTGCTCACCCAGGAGTTACTGCTGCTCACCCAGGAGTTACTGCTGCTCAACCAGGAGTTACTGTTTCTGAGCTAAAACTGCTCCTCACCCAGGAGTTACTGTTCCTCAGCTAAACCTGCTGCTCACCCAGAAGTTACTGTTTCTGAGCTAAAACTACTCCTCACCCAGGAGTTACTGTTTCTGAGCTAAAACTGCTCCTCACCCAGGAGTTACTGCTCCTCACCCAGGAGTTACTGTTTCTGAGCTAAAACTACTCCTCACCCAGGAGTTACTGCTCCTCACCCAGGAGTTACTGTTTCTGAGCTAAAACTACTCCTCACCCAGGAGTTACTGTTTCTGAGCTAAAACTGCTCTTCACCCAGGAGGTACTGCTCCTCACCCAGGAGTTACTGTTTCTGAGCTAAAACTGCTCCTCACCCAGGAGTTACTGTGACTGAGCTAAACCTGCTCCTCACCCAGGAGTTACTGTTCCTCAGCTAAACCTGCTGCTCACCCAGAAGTTACTGTTTCGGAGCTAAAACTGCTCCTCACCCAAGAGTTACTGTTCCTGAGCTAAACCTGCTCCTCACCCAGCAGTACTGTTTATGAGCTACACCTGCTCCTCACCCAGGAGTTACTGTTCCTCAGCTAAACCTGCTGCTCACCCAGAAGTTACTGTTTCTGAGCTAAAACTACTCCTCACCCAGGAGTTACTGTTTCTGAGCTAAAACTGCTCCTTACCCAGGAGTTACTGCTCCCCACCCAGAAGTTACTGTTTCTGAGCTAAAACGACTCCTTACCCAGGAGTTACTGTTTCTGAGCTAAAACTGCTCCTTACCCAGGAGTTACTGTTCCTGAGCTAAATGCTCCTCACCTCAGGATCTTTCGTGTGGAGCTGTTTCTACAGCATAGCTAAAAGCTGCTCCTACCCAGGAGTTACTGTTTCTGGCTAAACTGCCTACCAGGAGTTACTGTTCTACAAAACTGCTCCTACCAGGAGTTACTGCTGCTAAAACTGCTCTACCAGGAGTTACTGTTTCTGAGCTAAAACTGCTCCTACCCGGAGTTACTGTTTCTGAGCTAAAACTGCTCCTCACCCGGGAGTTACTGTTTCTGAGCTAAAACTGCTCCTCACCCAGGAGTTACTGCTCCTCACCCAGGAGTTACTGTTCCTGAGCTAAAACTACTCCTCACCCAGGAGTTACTGCTCCTCACCCAGGAGTTACTGTTTCTGAGCTAAAACTGCTCCTCACCCAGAAGTTACTGTTTCTGAGCTAAAACGACTCCTCACCCAGGAGTTACTGTTTCTGAGCTAAAACTGCTCCTCACCCAGGAGTTACTGTTTCTGAGCTAAATCTGCTCCTTACACAGGAGTTACTGTTCCTGAGCTAAAACTGCTCCTTACCCAGGAGTTACTGTGTCTGAGCTACACCTGCTCCTCACCCAGGAGTTACTGTTTCTGAGCTCAAACTGCTAGATTTCATATCCTCAGGACATGTCTGAAATGGCCCTTCCTGGTCCGTCAGGCGCATGTATTCGGTAAGGCGGCACCGTGCAGATCTGTTGAAGTGTTTCGCAATGTACAGTGCAGAGGTGATGGGAAGACGTTAAATAATCATAGCCCATGCAGGATTGAACAGTAATGTTGGCCCAGGGGCAGAAAAACTAGTTGTCTGGTAGGTAAAACTGGGCCGCATGCCCAATAAGGCAAGTGACAACTCTGGGATAAACTCTGTTTATTGCTCCTAAGCCATTACAGTTGTGTGTGAGAACAAAAAAAGCTTTCCATTTAAAAAAACACAAAAAAAACCCCCAAAAAACTGGAGATTCATAATGAAACCAAAACTATGTTCCCTTCTCAGGTACAGGATAAGATGCATCCTAGTGTTTTTAGACTCATTGACAGGCTCATTTATTCGTTGTTCATTATTAACTATAAGCAGCTTAAGTTTAACTGGGTTTCCGGAAGCTTCCGGCACATCTGCATTCTGCTGCTTCCTTTCAGTGTTCCTTTTAATAAGCACCTTTACGTCTTACCAATAACGATCGTCATTCTGGATGTGCCATGAAGGGGATAACGTATATACAGACTTATTCCTGTATATACGCTTAGCTGAATATTCTGTTTACTTCCTTCTGTCAGTGCTAAAGGATGGCGTCTTTGCAATTCTCCCATGTGCAGGAAGTGTTTCAAATTTTCTGGGTGTAAATTACTGGTATTTCTTTTCTTTAAAATTGGTGTCATCAAAGTTAACACGTCAAATCGCTTTCAGTTTGATTCTTTATAACCATTTGCAACAAGAAAATTAGAGCCTTATAAAAATCAGGCTATGTTAAAATGAGTAACTGTTCCAATAAATGGTTCAAATTAAAATTGATGGACTTTGACTCAAGCACATATCCTCCTCTTTCAATTCATATCTCTTGAGGTTCTGCCGTTTTTTATGACAATGTTCTTTGTAATGGATTCAATTCTAGCATCTGATTTTTTTTATTCTTAATTTCATGTTGTCTTGCTTATCTGTACAAGATAAGTAAGACAGTAAATATAGAGTACATGTAGTTTGGGCTGCTAGATTTTTGCCAATCTTCCCAACTGGGAAGGTATGAAAAACTTTAAAGTTGAACCCTACTATAAAATCAGAATTTTTTAAAAGTTAAGATTGCTGTTATGAGTCGGCCGATTTTTTCCACAGATGAAATGTAGTCATGCAGAGCAGACAGACAGAGGCCGTAAAGGCGGGCGAGCTGCAGTTAAAATGCAGTGGCATTTAGCGCTAATAACGCCGCGGTCAGAGCGCACAGTCTCAGGAGGAGAGTTACAGCCGCGCGCGAGGCCGCTAAGTAGGCACAGCGAGAAATCCACCCGGGCCCAGTAGTTCACCTGAGGAGCGTGGGGTTGTGACCCCATCGAAAGAAGCACGGACGCCAGAGCGGCCAACGGAGCGTCCAGACCCGCCCCGCGCCCAAGGGATCCCTTTCCCCTCGCCGCTCCGCCTCGGGCTGCGTTCTGCGCTTCCAGAATTGAATGAATGAGCCCTTTGCACTCACGGCTACTGTAAGATACACTGCGGAGCTCCCCGTATGTGGCAGAGGCATATGAAGAAATCCAAGAGCAGGTTCTTCGACGTTGTAGTAGCCTTCTAAATAAAAGCCAGGTTGTAAGCTACAAATGGGTTGGCAATTTTCGACGCATACTTCAGTCAGCTGATTCCACAGGAGTTCGAAAATGTTGAGTTTTGTGAATTTATTAATTATTTGTGAATTTATTAAGATCCAAAGCAGATAACAAAAATATTCAAGCCCTAAACCTTTTGTGTGAAACAAAGAACATCCCAATATGGTCGAAAAAACATGTGCTCACCAATCCTCTCCACCTCTTCCCTAAGCACTTCCTATATGCTACCTGGCTAAAGGTGGTCATTTCAAAATAAAAGTCCCCACAAAACAAGCATTTCAAAATAAAAGTACATACAAGAATAATGGCTCCAACAGTGGCATTAGTGAGGGCTTCCCTTGTCAGAATAGCGAACGGCGTGTTTTTTAGCGGCCTGTCTGCGCATGCTCCCCGTCCGTCGGTGCGAGCGAGCCCCATGTTTAGGAGTGCGCCGAGCTTCACCCCGGATATCGTTTCCGCTCGCCGTCCCTCACGCTTGGGCGACGGCACGTTCCGGATTACAGCCCTTCTTACAGCCAGGCCCCAGATCTGGTCATGTGACTGTGTTTATAAAACTGAAGGCCCTGGATTGATTTCCTTTGTGTTTGAGCCGGCACTGCAGGATTGAGTGAAGAATTAGTTTTAATGTGCTGAGACTGGCTGGATGTGCTGGAATATATGCAGATTATATATTATCATACTGATAATATTTAATCAGCTTAACAGTCTCGTTTTTGGGTCAGTGTGTTTAATTGCATTAATTCAAATTTCAAAGTTTTTTTTTTTTTTTTTCGTTTTTACAGTGAAATTTAAAAATGATGTGTAGTTCAAATGCCGTTCGTGCGCAGCTGGGTCCACACCGGCTGCAGGCCCTTAGCCTAGTCCCCTTGCCGGACTCCCAGCCAATGTGGCCACTGAGCTGGTCAGGATTTTTGATTTTGGGTAATGGGGGAGCATCCTTTGCACTAAAGAATAAAAGAATAGAGCTTTAGCTGAACTTGCCCCATGGCACTCATGCCTCCATTCCATTTAAGACAAAGCGAAGCAGGATTCATCTTTAAATGGATTTAAGATCAATTTGAAGAACCTTTTTTTTTGGCATCAGGTGGTTGCACATTGGTTGTTTGCACATGTATGTGCCAATTCTAAAGAAAATCTGGGTTATGCAGCTCCTCCCTGACTGAAGAGTTGAGATTGGTTTTGTTGCATCAAGAGTTGAGTAAGACGGATTGGCAATTTCTGCATTGCAGCACATTGAGACAGGTCCAGATATGACTGGCTTTAATGGCCCAGTGAATCACTTCACCTCATTTCAGAGCTGGAGAATGAGGGCAGTGACATGTAGCCGAGCACTTGTGGTTGAATCCTTGATGGCTTCGTTGGGCATTGGCGCCCTCTTGTGGATCAGGTGGCGACGTGCAGCCGGAATTTGTGTGTGGAAAGCAGGGTAATGTCTTAACCAGACAACTTTCATTTGGAATGTTGGGGTAAAGCCCACCCACCCGACTCACTTAGGGCCTCTAGCGTGTTATTTATGCTGCCACCCCCACCCACCCAAAAAGGGGGAACAGAAATGTTAACTCCAGATGTTTCTTAGGGAATTCTCTCACTTTGGCGGGAACATGAGGGGAAATTTGTTACATTCTTCAGAAGAACCTGGACAGACGTTGGCTTGCATGCTAGTCGTGAATGATGATTTCTTTCCAGAGGAGGCACTCTGAAGATAACTGATCTTGTGAATAGCATTATTAAATCACACACACAACAGTGGTTCATGTAGACAGGCAGCTGGTAGCAACAATGTTAAATAACCAAGTACACAACGGGCAGCTGTGGCCAGGCAGCCCCCTGATTCATCCAGTGTTTCACATGACTTTAACCTGTCAGAGAATAGTAATGCACTCTCTTGACACGTATGCATGCATCTGTGTTGTACATGTATGCATTTGTGAATGTGTGTTTGTGTTTGAGACTGAATCGTATGCTACCTGTGTGTGTGAGTGAGTGAGTGTGCATGCTTGTGTGTGTGTGAGAGAGAGAGAGAGAATACAGTACAGGGCACTGAAGGCAGACTACTGTGGGGGAATTTGAGTGGGCTGCATTAGAGTCTTCAAGCCCTGGTGTGGTGCTGTCTCCGCAGGTGGGCGACATGGTGAAGGTGACCAAGATCAACGTGAACGGGCAGTGGGAGGGCGAGTGCAAGGGCAAGCGCGGCCATTTCCCCTTCACACACGTACGGCTACTGGACCAGCACAGTCCTGAGGACGAGCTGAGCTGAGATAGGCCTGCCTGGACTCCCCCTCCCCCCCCCGCTGCACACACACTCACTCTCACATGCACAGACACACACGCACATGTACACCCTCTACGGCACCAGGTTCCAGTACTTAAGCGTTAGCCGTTAGCGTCTTCTCTATGCGTCTTCGTCCTGGTCATGCCCCGCTGTTCTCTCTCCCTCCAGTCAATGCTGTCGGTCTGACTGCTGAACAGCACCCTCTATTAAAACATGCCATTCCAGTATTCAGTCCCTGTATCCACCAGGTGTTTAACACCACAACGGACTGTTCCCTGAACAAAGAAGTGTCCATACTCGCCCCCTCATGCATATATGCATTCTCTCTTGCTCTCTCTATCTGTCGTACTCTAACACACTGTCACAGGCACACACACACACACACACACACACCAATATGCTGCTTCATCTGTAAACTGCATATATGCCCAATGCCTCGTGCATATATACATTCTCCTATCTTTCTATTTCTCACTCGCACGCACACACGCATCCACCCCCATGTTAACCTCCTGCTTCATCTGTGGACAGGTTGTCCATTCCCCAAAAGTCACGTGTACAAACACTATTATTCCCAGACGTGCACACAAACACCAATCTGCTGCTTCCTTGGCATTGTGTCTATTGCCTACCAATCATGCATATGTACTGTTTCACACACACACCCTATAAAGAGGATGACAGTAGTGTATATTTACCCTCTAGCCCTTTCCTCTCACACGCCTCAGTTTACCCCCCCCCCCCCCGCCCTCCGCCAAACACAGTTAACCTGTTTAGAGGACTTTTAGCGAGGACGTTTAGCGCGCACAGCCACAGAGCCCGTGGAGCACAGTCTGACGGACAAACCTTCCGCAGCCCTCCTCACTGCCTCTGCAAAGGGACAGGGGGAGAGGCCCTGCTGGGGACACAAACACAGCCTCTACAGCGGCCCGAGCAAGGCCACCTCCTCATCCACACCCCAGCATCCACCACGACCACTGGGGGGCGCCACTCGGAGCTACAATCAACACTACAATCTGCACCACGAGTTTTACAAACCAAGTTGAATCAAGCCAAGTTCTCTTTTTTTTTTTGTAATTAAGTGGATTAGAAAATACTATGATAGAAATATGATATAAATATATATTTACCATTACATGCTAAAAAAAAAAATTACATTTTCACCCTGTCCTTTGTTTTTGTTTTTTTTTTTGTGTGTGCACACGTGCACTTGTGCTTTTTAACCCGTCGTTTTACGCGCGTTCTCCGGGACGCTGGGGACAGGCCTTGTGACCCCGGTAACGTCCCGCGGGGGGAGATTACGAGCGGGCGGGCGCGCCGCCACGTTGGAGCTCCTCGGGGCGCAGGGTGGAATTGGGAGCAGTGGAGTCGGGAGCGGACCGCTTCCTGGACATTCACGGACGGGGAGACGCCAAGGAAAGGATGGGAGAGCCGGGGCCAGAGGCTAAAGGACGTCCCACAGGCCCCCCCCCTCCTTCCACCAGCACCAGGGTAAAATCCCCCACCTCCCCCCTTCCCCGGGCGGAGGAGGCGCGGGCGGTGTGCGGCGTGACGCCCTCGGAGCCCACAGCACAGCGGGTGATGCCATGGCGGCTGCCCAGGCAGACCGCCTGACTGTGTTAGGAGCTTAAGTTTTGGATCACTGTCCACTATCCAACCAGCCCATATTAGCTTTGTATTTTAAATGTAGCTTTATATATATATATATATATATGTATATATATATATATAATTTGTGTGTATCAAAATGAGAAACGTCGCCAGCCTTCGACAGACAGTCCTGTTTTTCAGTTATTGGGCTAGTAGTTGTATTTTGCCATCACGTCTGTGTTGCAGTCAGTCCCTCTGTGTATATTGTTTATTTTTATGCATCTCTCTCTCCGTCTCCCTCCCTCTCCCTCTGTCTCTCTCGCTAATTTTCTCTCTCCCTCGTTGTTTCTGTCTCCCTCCCTCCCTCCTCTCTCTCTGTCTCCCACCCTCTCACTCTCTGTCTCCCTCCCTCCCTCTCTCTCTGTGTCTCACTCCCTCTCTCTCTCCTCCCTCCCTCTCTCTCTCTCGCGCTCTCCCCTCTCTCTCTCTCTCTCCCCCCCCCTCTGACTAATCAGGCCAGTTGCATGGCACGCCCTGGCTCGCTCGTTTATCACAGTCTTTTCTCTACAGCTCTGACGCACAGGGGAATTCTGTTTCTGCTTCCTCCTCATCCTCCCCACCTGCTCCCCTTTGTTCTGCCCTCCCCCCCCCTTCCAGAGGAAGCACGCTGGCCTTGATGATGTCACAGGGGAGGTGGGCGTTCCTGCGCCCGTTTGCCCCTTACCCCCCCTCCCCCCCAGCGTAGGATAGTGCAGTGCAGTATGTCCCACTCTCTCTCCCCCCTGCCTTTGCAGCGACTCAACCTCCATTTGCACTAAAACGTGTTCACGTTAAATCCTGGCGGCCTGAACACTCTACAGACACGCGATGGCGCAGTGTCCGCCGGGGCGATGCGGTTACCTAACACCTGTCAAATGAGCGCAGACAGCGATCTCAGACCTCCAGATGTTGCTCTTTGTAGACCGAATTCACTAACGGCGGAGCGAGGTCATCCACAGAAACGACTGCTTCATTGCTGCATGTGCCGCCTGTCTTTGATCGGGAATTACATTTTTATTGCTTGCTAAACTTTTTTTTATTTTTTTTAAATAGATCTAGCAGTTGATGCCAAATGTTGTGACAGCTGTTAAAGGCTGAAAATCTAGCAACAGAATTGCAAATTTGGCCAGAATGGCTAAGTTTCCCATCGACAGTGAGCAGGCAAGCGTTGATGAAAGGAAGCACGACACTACCTTCATACCCCCTGTTTCTCTCCCCGCTCTGTTCCAGTCCCCCATCCCACCTCCACAGCCTCCATGCCCATGCAGTCTTCATGCTTTGTGCATGTAGCTGTGAGACAGAACATTTACCAATCAGCTTTCAGTCAAGAGACTTTTATCTTTGTGGGCGATTCCAGTTCACGAAAGGTGCAGGGTCTGGAGTTGCCCATTCCCCCATTTTCCCCAGTTGTTTATTTGAATTATTTAAAAGAGAAGCCAAGGCACCTGATGTTCCAGGTGTAAATCGGATGCTGGTTCAGTTTTAATGTTAGTATCTTGTCGGGCCCAGTTTTCTACATGGAGTATATATGAGTATATACACCAGTATGTAAGATGTATGGACACACGTAATTACAGAATGTGCATTGTTTATAATGTAATTCACATGTGACTAACCAGGGATGAGCTTCGGGGGGGGGGTGTTTTTTTTGTTTTTACCCCCACTATTACTACTACATTTGTGTATTTCTTTTACAAGGCATAGTGAAATAAACCAAGTTACACAATTACACGTTCAAGCATTTATTGGGAATATCACTGAGAACAAGCTAAGATTTAAAGTTTTTTATTTTTTTTTAATTTCGAAAAACTGTGGTTCTGGCCTTTGATGACTGGAGTTGCCCAACAATCCTCCTCCCTTCTCAAACTGAATTTTATAACGCTCTGTAAATACATTTGTAAATGAGTCAACACTGACTGAGACTAATCATTGGCTGCAGTATGAAGATGTTGGTATCAACCATTTCCGTGGCTGGATTTTCATTTTTAGTTTTTCCCCATTTTTCTGGGTGGGTGTGGGGGGCGTTAAATCATTTGCCCAGAGGAGCTGGACAGAACCATTCAGCTGGTATGAGAAACACGTCTCCTGTGCACAAACCTGCATACACCGTGCGTGTAGTCGCACACTGAGTTTAGATGTAGAACTTGATCATCATTTCTAATCATGTTGTAATATTGCTTGTTGTGTTGTGTATGTGTTGTCCTGTGTTAATGAGGAAAGGAAAAAAAAACATAACATTTTGCCATCTGGCTCAGTATGATTAGACCTGAGAACAGAACAGTACCTTGGTCCAATAGAATCTCTTTGTAGACACGATGTGGTTAAAAATCAGTGGTCTAATTGCTTATTGCACATCAACCTTTTTGACCTTCCATTTTCTTTGTCTTTGTGATCCAGCCAATTACCCATGGGATAGACGATTGAGTAACAGTGGTCTCTTCTGAGTGTTTCAAATGGTTTTTTTTTTTTTGTTGTTTTAAAAAAAATATGAAATATTGAATTATGCAAATTGATGTACATTTCCCTGAATAATGCAGTCTTACACAATCATGTGCTTAAATGGTGATTCAATCGTTTCATCATTGGTTACAATGACTTGGTTCTGAGGTTTCCTCTGATTTCTGCCCCTGTATCCACTAGTGCTTTGTAAGCTTGGAATGGGTCATGGTCAAATCTTTACTGGCAAAAAAGATCAAAGAACATCTCCTGTCACATCTTTAGAGACTGCAACCCTCTTTTTGCATTGACACTTTTATTAGGTTGTTTTAAAATGTTGCTGCTGCACGTCCTGTTTGAGTTTTCGGCGTATATCGTGCTTGGGCGCTACCACCATGTTGCGTTTCATGACGGCGCAACAAAGCCACTGGATTTTTGCCACGGCAATGGAGAAATGCCTCTCTCTGGGCCTCCATTTGCTATTTTGGTTTTCATAGAAGTGACACATTTCATTTGACTTTGCACTTGAACAACAATATGAGTTGTTATACAGTCTCATTAATTTTTAATTATTCTAATGAATATATATATTCCTTGACGCTTCAACTTCCAGTGACTGCTGTGGTCAAAAGTAAATGATGTAAAGGAGAATTGGTGTGTGCCTGCTATACTTTGCCATGCTGATAGACACCCCTCCAGGCAGCACATAAGGAAATGGGTGCTAAACTGAGATGGAGTTTGGTAGAGGTTAGCATAGTGGCCCCATGTATTCACTTCCGGTTAAGTCCAGCATGGAAATTTTATTGAACCGCATCCCAGATTGCCTACGTTGTGTAGTATAAATATTGGTGTGTTCAGGTGGTGTGACCCATTCAGTGCTGAACGCAATCTTGCACACTGGGTCTACAGTCAGAAGTGCTACATTGCAGATTAGATGCCGGTGTGTCGTAGGTAATACACCAGGTGTGTTTCTTATTTGAAGCGCTACACACATTCAGAGTTATACTGCTAATCAAATGAAATGTGTAATAGGCCAAAGTTGGCCAAAATCCAGAACCCACCCACCCCAGCCCCAACATTTTGATTCCAGTTCCTCCTCGATTTCATCCAGTCTGTTTCCCGGCATGTTTATTGCTCTGTAATCCATGGTTAATTTTTTTTTCTTCTTGTCATTGATGCCTAAATATTATTAAAGTATATTATTTTTGTAATACCCAATACCCTTGGTAATTTGTAAGCATCATTTTATTTCTTTTTTGAGGGGGGTGGGGGGGAAGGGGTGGGGTGCAAAAAGATATTGTGATTAAACTGATATCGAGATGTGCCATTGTACTATAACACTATATTCTTTCAAGACAATTGAAATTTTACCTTTTATTTTCTGTAGCATGTAATGTGTTTATAATATACTTAGAAAAATAAAAGCCTGATTGCAGATAAACAAATCTTTTTTTCCCCTGGCCTCTATTTCTTATTTTTATTGGAATGCAGGTAGTCATTTGGTTATGTTCAAACTTCCAATGCCATGATATGGATGCTGTGAAAAAAAAACCCCTCTTTCAGATGTAAGATTAATCCCTCTTATTCAAATGATCTCTACTTTTGTTGGTTCCACATTCTATTTGGTAGCGAGGAGCACAGTGAGATTTCCTGGCGTAAATAGGCAGGGCATCTGCATGCTTATCATTTGACACACTAGTTTGAACCAATCGTTGCGTATTGTTGTATTCTATGGAAAACCAAGACTTTTGATTTGTTCAGAAAGTTCTGATTGACAGCTCATTGAAACAGCACCGATTATGGTGTTCATGAAACCTCACTCTTCCATCACTGTTGAGTTGAATGTTCCACAAAAAGGCTTACATTTATCCTATAGATGGATAATCTACATTGATAGCACTTAAAGTATTAAGACCTTTACCCTATTAAATGCTTCAGAAGAGAAAACCCTTTTATGATCTGAGAAGCATTAAAATGCAACCAATAATTCTGGTGCAAATGCTGATATTTCTTTTTAGGAAAAAAAAAAAAATATTCAAATCGAAGAAAGTGAAATGCCAAAAGGATGCACTTTTTAATGGGCAAGCCCGATATCTGATTCTTCCTCCATTTGCTGCTAAAAGTGACTGCAGTCAGCTTGGCATCGACGTTAGGAGAGCTTTTACTTCTCTCTGGGAAATCATTATCCCCTTGGCAGGAAGTGCTTCACGCAGCTCGGCGAGCGCATGCGGTCGTGGTCAGGACAGGAAGCATGCTGCCCGGGAGTATCTCAGAGATGCTCTTTAAGAGGAAGCGTTTTTGGCGAATTGGGCTGCTGACTTGCCGCACACACTGTTCTTTGCTATGAAAGTGTGATGGATGCTGGCCGTGTGTAGTTGATCTGCCTTGCTGTGCCTAAAAGTGAGGGAGTTATTTTGTGCATGGTAAGGTTTTAAAGGGGGGAGGGTGGGTTAGGGGCGGTACATGACTTCAATGTCTTTAGTTTTATTGTTGTATCTGAAACTGTACTGCTGCCCTTCTTGGCCTGGTCTCACTTGGAAAAGAGATTTTAATAATAGCGTGGTTAAATAAAGTTTAATCATAATTCTGATGGCCTTGCGTCTTTGAAACGCCCTCCCTCTGCCTTCATGCTGACTGAGCTATGATTGAATGAAATGCTGAGCTCTGACTGAATGCCCCAGTCCCATAGTTAACAGTTAGACCATTTCTTTCTGGACGTCTCTGTACACAAAGGCACAATGTAAACCTAAGCTGGACATCCGCGCCAGACCACTGAGGCATATATGCTTCGGTTGGCTCTGACTCAGTCTTTCTCGAAGCATCGCCTTAATGTACAGTAGCTGGGAGTATAGGCAAAGCCTAGTTGTCTGTGCTGCAGTTTGGTGGGCAGGAACACCCAGACCCTGGAGACTCCTTGCCTGAATATACGATTTTGGTCTTGCAAAAGGAGGGTAGTGAGGAACTGCCCTGGCTGTTTTCAGTTTCATTTATTGTGACATCATGACTGCAGATATATTATTTACCAGTTTACGCTATAGTTTCACATTGGCATCTGTGTGTTCGGGACAAAGACATAAAACTATCAAACAATTCACATGTGGTTGAAATGCAGCTTTTATTAAATGGTGTTTTTATGCATCTTGGTTTCACCATGCAGAAATTCCTTTTTTACTAGCCCCCCATTTCAGGGAACCATAATGTTTGGGACAAATGGCTTCACAGGTGTTTCTGATTTGTCAGGAGTGTTCAGGCCTCTATAATTGATGACTGAAGAATTCTTTAATCAAGAAAAACTCCCCAAACACCTGTCTGACAGATCAGAAACACTCTTTGAGAGGCAGGCATGGATGTGCCAGTGACAGCAGTCCGCAGAACACATCATGAACAGAACTACAGAGGCTAAACTGCAAGACACAAACCACTAGTTAGCCAGAAAAATAAGACGGCCAGATTATTGTTTGCTAGAAAGTACATAAAAGAGCCTGTACAGTTCTTGAAAAGGTCTTGTGAACAGATGAGTCCAAGATTCACTTGTATCAGAATGATGGGAAGAGCAAAGTGTGGAGGCCGAAAGGAACTGCCCAAGATCCAAAGTACCCTCCCTCATTTGTAAAACATGGTAGTGGTGGTGTTATGGTTTTGGCATGTATGGCTGCAACAGGTACTGACTCACTAGTCTTCATTGCTGATGTAACTACTGACAACAGCAGCAGAATAAATTCTGAAGTATACAGAAGCATCTTATCTACTCAAGTTCAAGCAAATGCCTCCAAACTCTTTGGATAGCGCTTTCTTCGACAGCAAGACAATGATCCTAAACATACTGCCAAAGCAACAAAGGAGTTTTTCAAAGCCAAAAACTGGAAGATTCTTGACTGGCCAAGTCATTCAGTCAATCTGAATCCAATTGAAAATGCATTTCATATGCTGAGGAAAAATGTTCAGGCAACAAGCCCCCAAAACAAGCAGGAGCTGAAAATGGCTGCAGCATAGGCCTGGCAGACATTACCACAGAAGATACTCAGCAGGAAGTCATTGCATGCAAAGGATATGTGACAAAGCACTAAACATGACTACTTTCATGACATAGCATTAGTGTGTCCCAAACATTATGGTGCCCTGAAATTGGGGGCTATGTATAAAAGGTGCTGTAATGTCTACATGATGAAACCAAAGTGTATAAATATAAAAATAAAAGCTGCCACTTTATTCACATGGGAATTGTTTGATTACAAATCAAAAATTGTGAAGTACTGAGCCAAATCCAGAAAAAATATCTTTGTCCCAATGGAGACACTGTTATGGAGACACTGGGCCCCATTCACAAAACTTTTCATAAATTATTTTTACTTCTGTTCTTAAAAATGTTCCTTTACGAAAAAACAATATGACAATCATGACACATGCAACCCTTTGTTTTTGTACAGTGGGCTCCAGAATTATTGGCACCCTTGATACATATGCACAAAAAATGCTAAAAATTGCTAGACTAAAAAATAATAGTAAATACTAAAAAATGTTATTTGGCTTTTCCCATGCTGATGGATGACAATGGGATTTTTTATGCTTGTTACCTAATTTTTATTCTCTAGTGAAACTGGAAGTGATGGAATGACACAATATAGTTCCTTTAGACTGAGATGAACTAAATTAAGTAAAATTGTATTGCCAATTTCATTTTGTTTGATTTTACTTACAATAATTGTTAGGGGTGCCAATAATTATGGAACCTATGGTTTTCAGAAAAAATTAGATTACTTAATAAAAAAACATTGAAGCACGAGAGTAAATGTATTGAAATAAAAGTATATAGTTTTCCCATGTTTGAACATAACATATAGATTATTATCTGTGTCATTTATTATATGCAGCCTTTCTTCTTCATTTTTATTAAGGGTGCCAACAATTCTGGAGCCCACTGTATCCCAGGTGTATGAGACGATGAATGCTGGCTGTTTGTAAATTTAATGCGCAATCCTGTTCATGTGATTTGCATAAGGAAACAGCCATGAACAAATACAGATAAGAAAAAATGATGAACACCGAAATGATCTTGAAATGTTCTTATACACAGTTTACAATCAAATCTGATCTTGTACATGTTTTGTGAATGAGGCCAATTGTTATGGCACTCACTGTATATATTTACACAGACAAGCACAAATATGTGCAGTATTACTATATGCATCCAAGGAAATATGGGTGTAGTAATATGGTGAAGTAATAATGCCTCAAATTCTATTTTAAAACTTACATAATATTTATTTACGGCCATGTTCCATCATTTCACTGTTCTTTTAAGTAGCACTGCTAGTCAATCAAATTGATGAGAAAAGTGTAGGAAAAAAAAATGCCGGATCATGCTGGAATTTCAGAAAAATTTTATCTGTCTTGAATTACAGGTGTTGGAAATCAACGAAAAAACATTTATATTATGGACAACCAGAAAGTCTCTGTTTTGCTTTTTTAGTTCAGTTTTTTCAGTAAATATAGTGATAAGCACATACAAATGTATGTTTTTGACTGCTCAGGGTTACATTGCTTTTGTGTCTACAACTTGCAATCCTGTCAACATGATTGACCTTAAATTAAAATTAAAAACTGGATTTATCTTCAAAAAATTTAAATAAATCATAAACTAAATGATCACTTTTGCCTCTGCTTTAACTACATTTGAAAGACTTGTAGATTGATATTTTATTTTGGGGGAGTTTTAGGGGAGGGGTGAGGAGGGATGTTTATGGATGCTATGGGGGTCTGTGTATTGGATGGTTGCCATGGTTCTGCTATGGGAACTAAGCTGCTCTGAACATGACCACCCCCCCCCCCCCCCCCCCCCCTTACCTGATCCTGGTCCTTTGTTCACCTTTTTCTTTTTTTCTTTCCTGCAGATACATCACACAAAAAACTGGGCTACTAAATGGGTCACTGTGTTGTACCCTTGATGAAAGGAGAGCAAACTGAAATTACCAGACTCACTCAACATATACAGATGGAGGTCACCTGATTAAATTCACTGAAACTTTCCTCTGGATTTTGATGTACTACTATATTATTATTATTTATCTATTTATTTATTTATTTATTTATTTATTTATTTATTTATTTAATAATTCAATATTTCAGTGCCACATGATGATCTATAATTGGATTATTATAACGAATTACAAAATTGGAAGTGTGCGCAATGATGACCACTGTTAGGGTGATTTGAGGCTGCAGGAAACTTTAAAAAAAAAAAAAACTTCACACTGAATATAACCATTAGAATGTATCCAAAGGTATACAGCAATTAGCAAGTGTGTGTTCTTTTTTTATTTGTTTTATTTTTATGTTATGGCCTGGGGGAATATTTTCATAATTTTAGCAAGCAAATTATGACACAGGGTATGCAATTACCGAATATCCATGATCAACTTGGGTAGCCTGAAATACCTTTAAGAAAGGAAAATATAAAAGCCCTGTAAGCGCCATAGGAACCTTATGTTTACAAGCAAAATATGAAAAAGCACTCATTGTGAGGGTGTGGCAAATTATGAACCACATATCAGATGGCAGGGAGAACTAATATTTAACCAATTTAATCGGGGATGATTATAATCAGACTGTGAGAGACAGGCTTGGAATTTTGCCCCCACACCCGTTTACGGTTAAGCGTCATTGGATCTTTTATTATGACCACAGTATCTTGGTTCATATCTCATCTGAAAGACGCTGTCCCCTATACCTATGGCATGGTTCTACAGTCTCTGGGTTCTACCTGCCACTGTACTAGTTTCCTCTTAAATGGCCAAACACAGCAACACTTTTTTCTATGGGAAATGCCCTGTCCAAGTACCAAGAACGGACGTACAAATTTCTACTTTCAATATAGGCTGTGATCTGGTTCGTAGTTTAAACATCTGATTAAATAGTTACAATTAACAGCACTCACGATACCAACTTATTCAACATGGAGTGCGGAGAAATGCCGTTTGCAACCGTGAAAGAGGTTCAAAAGGCCTTTCATTGTGAAACTGGTTGCAGTGTTAAACGCTACTTTACTTGAATGTTGATGACATTATACATTTTTGTTAAATAAAATGAACTGATTGTGTACATAACACAACTGTAAACCTCTATTTTCTTAAGAGATACATTTTTATATTATTTTTACGAGACTACGCTTAGCGAGTTTATGGTCTTGTGGAGTGCTTATTGGGGTCAGCAAGCCAAAAATAAGACAGAAAGAACGGAAGAAAATCCAGTTTAAACCTGTTATAAAAAATGTTTTATCAATTATCAGCATCGATTTGGTATTGTAGCTTTTCCATAACCTAATTCACTAGTCTATTATCCCATTTCTAAGTGTTGACGTGCAAGTAGCAAGCTAACCACCTATCTCGTGTTTATATATAGCTCTTTCACATCCGAATTAATGTTTTCTTCTTTTGCAAATAAGCGATTGATATTTTTAAAAATCGTTTCATTAACTACCTACTTTGTAGGTTAAAAATAACCGATGTCATTAGGTTCTCCACGTTTCTAACGTTTCCATGGAGTGGTTGCTATAGTGGCGAATTGGCGCAAGATAGGGAGGGGTGGAGATCTAATATGTGTGTGAAGAAGAAGGGGAGAGAGGGTGGTGTGTGGCGAGGACTGGGTTAGTTTCCCGGATGGAGTTCCGTCGCCATTTTTAGTCCAGTGCTACCGGTAGAGTCGGGACGCTGAGCCACTGTTGCTCCGCTAGGAATCGCCGACTGAGACAGACGCACCTAACGTCGAGCCTCTGTTCCTCCGCCCGGAAAAAACGCCAGTCCAGGCACCGAACACCATGGCAGATCGAGAAATCTTAGTATATCAGGCCAAACTTGCCGAGCAGGCTGAGAGATATGACGGTAAGAGTGAAAATAGTGTTGCTTTGAGAGAATTGTGGAGGTTGCCGACTAGATTTCTCTCACACATTCGCTCATTCCGTGTCCCCTCACCCTCCCTCTAGCGGGGGGCTTGGAAGAGAGGGAGAGGTGGTTTGAAGATGGATACGCTTTGTGAGGGATCGTGGAAGAGACAAAATGGCGGGCAATGAGAGTTTCAGGAGGGCAGAGAAAGGATACTATATGATATGGAAAGAAGCTAACATTGCTTGCTACTTGTGTCACTGTAAAAATGATCGACCATTGACACAGGCCGCACACACAGTTAATTCATGCGTTATACGTTGCGATCGTGCATGTGGTCGGTTTTGTAACGGGAATAACATGCAATTAGCCAAGGGACTTGTAAAATGGCGGCTAGCTAGCAATGTAACAATGGGTGAACATTAATTTTCGTTAGCTGGCCAACTGGTTAACCGTTTGTTAACTAGATAACTCGTAAGCCCGAAATGGGGATGAAGTCGAGTGTCGTTTTATTTCATCAACTGGAATAGCGTACCTAGTGAATTTGCAGCAAATTCATATAGTCCAGTATGGTAGACTATCAGACACATTATTTGAACGAAAACATCGCTGCGTATTACGACGCATATTCAGTAATGTTTATAGAAACAACAGTTGGTGGGCTGGCAAGATAACTAGCTCGCTAGTATTTTGAGCTAACACTAATTTAGTAATTAGCTAGCTAAATGAATTAACGTTAGCCAACCAGCTAGCATGTCGCTTTTTTTATAGCGACATGTAATTAATATTTTACGTAACAGGTCTGGCTCTTACTTCATGTGTCGTGTATAAATAAGGATATCAATATATTTGCTTTTATATATTTTACGTTTTAATACTTAGTTGGTTACGTTTTGCTCTGGTTTGGAATGGGTTCTAAAGCGTGGCTGACCAGCTAGTGTGTCACTGACGGGTGTGTGGGAGAGTTCAATATGGCGACGGCGATGAAATGGGTGCTTGCTAGCCGTCTAGTATTTGCTTAATGGAACCTCTGATTTATTTTTTCTTCCATTTTGAGTGACAGATTTTGCTGCACGTGTTTTCAAAAAAAATGTGTTTGTATAAACACGCATAACATGTTAAATTGCTTAATACACAGCTTGGTTACCTGGCTAGTTAGCTGGCTATGCTTCAAGGCTGCTAGCTATGAGCGATACGACCATTCAGCTGATGTAGCTAGCTTTTTAGTTAACCGGTCCGCATGCGGCTGGCTAACGTTAGCTAGCTAGCTAAATGTCATAGCAGGCACGCGCGCAGTCTTGACACTGCTGACAAGTACACATTGCTGCTAATTTTGGGTATACGTCTGTTACAAAAAAGCCACCGCTAGTCACATCTACCTGCAAGCTAGCTACTAATAGCAATTGAGTTCAGTTTTTATTGCCAGACTAGCGCTTCGTTTAGTTATGGCAGTGAAACTGATACTTAGCTCGTCAATATAGCTTAGAGGGAGAGATGGCAAATTTATTAGTTTCCAACCTTCGCTATTGCCAACTACGCAAATATAATTTGTTCAAGTGCCTGTATATTTATATTTATCGGCTATTTGTGTGAAGCGTGCTTACTCTGGGCAAATTTTTTGCGCTGTAGAATGTGGGTGTGGTAGCAAGCAAGAGGTTGTGCGACATGCTTGCTAGCAAAATTAGCACGCTAGTGTTAGTCAAGTGCAATTGTGAATGACAATCGGGAAGGATGTGCAATTTGCTAGCCTGGTAGCTTTGATTGCGTGGTAGATTTTTATTATGAGGATGTATGTTTCGATTGTCTTGTTGGACCGTAAGCTTAATTTGCTGTCCATGTTGACAAGGGGTTTAGAATTGATGCCAAAATGGCGGTGGTGAAGCTATCTAGCTAGCACTGGCATGCTCGTTAACTAGCAGATTCATGTGGATTTGGCTCAGTGCAGTGTAAATGGTTAATCAGGTGTCTTCCAGTGCATACTAGATGCATGGAAACGTGACGTTTCAGTTATAACCTGTTAGTAATGCGTTAAGATTCGTGTTAAGTGAAGAGATTGAAGAGGCCCCTCCCTGTTTTTGTCCGGCCTGCAGAGTTCATTCATAAAACACCCACACGAGGTGGGGAAACGTCTGCAACCTTCATGATCTGTAGGTTTTAAATCATTTACACAATTTTCCGCGTCTTTAATATTTAGACAAGGCATCAGTATCTTTGCGTATTGGCTTGGTTTATTGGAAAAATATTATGCTGCTGTGGAAGCGTTAATATTATTAGTGCATGTTAGGTCTAAAATTGTTTTGCTAAAAAGGATTCTTAGGCCGTCGCTCCTGTTGTCAGATGTGTTTTATACTAGTTGTTACTCTCGTCAAGCCAAATGACATCTTAATTTATTGTTATAGCTCCGTATAATTTTTAATCCATGGTTGCTTGCACGAAGTAGTCAGCAGAAATACGTTTACTTCCTTCTTTCAGCCGTTGAGCATACAAGCTAAATTGTTCCAAAACTGAATAGAAATAACTGACAACTTATGTATTATGTATAATGCACTTGTCAGATCTTTCAACCTTGCCTTAGTTGGTCTGAAAACCTGCCTCTTAGGTTTGCATATTATTGCTGCATGTAATATGTTTAGAATTGATATTGGCGGCCATTTGCAGTGGCTTTATTGAATTAGTCTTTAGTAATCAAGTCACAACCTTTTACTGTGTCTACAGACCTATATAACCCAGTAGCCTTCCTGACTTTTCTGTGAGTGACTAACCCAGACTACAATAAAACATTTTTTGACTTGATAAAGCAATGCCTTTCATCGAATAGTTTAGTGATGGGGAGCAGCGTAGTTTTTGCTAATTTCCACTTAGACAGGTACAGCAAGGTAGATCCAAGTCTTTTTGCTCTGCAGTCATTAGAGTGTATTTTCAGGCTTTGCGGAGCAGAAGCTTGACAAATTTAAGATGCCGTTTTGTGTAGGATAAGTTTAAACATAAGCTCTAAAGCAGCTTTGTGTCAGTTCAGTTGCATATGTTCAAATGAGTTGAAAATATTCATAATCTTATAGCATTTTTGAATCAATGTGCTCAAACAATTTTATTCACCGCAATCACTTTTGTTCTAGTAAATAATTTTTATGGTGCATTGGCTGCCTCAAGAACTAGAAACTTGCCAATAAATCTGTCAAGGTCATGTGATAATCATGCAATTGCTGCTTGGTTAGCTTTCATGTGAGGCAGAGACTGAGAGTTTGACATGATTTGTCACTGTAATGTTTGAATGCAATTAGAGGAGGAGTCTCCATTCACAAGTGGGTTTCTATAATAGGATGGCTGTTCATTGGGGATAGATCTTAACTATTGTAATGTGATTTTTTGCTCTGGCCTACTTTGTCTATTTAGTGTGATGGGTAGACCGGATCAGGTCTTTGCTGTAATGAGAAGTGCTTGCAAATGTAGGGAGACTAACATTTTCAGCCTCAATTGAAGCTTTCCCCAACTGATGGATGTGCGTAGCTGGTGTCACCGGGGGGTATGCATGTGTGGTACTTGCATAATGCCTTCTTTATAATTAAACTTGTATCCATGGTGCAGATAAAAACTTGATTGGCTTAAGTGTGTGTGTGTGTGTTACATCTACAGTTTTGCTGTCATCCGAAGGCTTTTCACCTTCCTCGCCGTCATTTTTTTCCCGTTTGTGTGCAGCTGCACACCCCACTCTTCGTCTCTGCTGGATGCAGTGCTGGTGGCCTGAGAATCTTTAAAGAATTCCATGTCGTCATGGCAGTCTCCCCGAGGCAACTACCATTAACATGTCAGTCTAAGGCAGAGTCCGTCTCCAAAGAACTGAATTTTTGATTAAAACATTTTTTTTAAAAAGCTTAAAAGCACCTGAGAGCTTGGATAGTTTTATTTCTTGTACAGTATTTCTTATAAAGTATAGAATAATTTTCTGTTTTTAAATGTAATACACTTGCCCCGCAGTTGAAGGTGCTGTCTGTTTCCCCCTCTCGTGTAAACCAGTTTCACAACTCTAAGAATGTGTTTGCAGATCAGAGCCATTGTGTCCAGAGGCTGTGGGGAATTGTCCACCGCAGCCCGTGGCTAGTCTGCTCTTCATTTCTCCAGTGGGATTCTCTGACTTGTGATGCATTGTGTTTAAGGTGTGTGAATCGTTCTGCCATTGGGCTCAGTAATTCATTACGCCAAATTCAAATTCACTCTTTGATCTGGATTTGCTTTCACGTTTCCCCCTGCCACTCAGCAGGTCTGGAAGCTTGCCCCATAAAATGGCTGAAGTATAGAGCTTTTATTTTATTTTTTGAAGATCATGCAGGGTAGGGCACATGGGAGGGGGCGGGGGGGACTTTCAATGGATCAGCAGCTTGGCATTGATTGTGTTGATATGTTGCATCCGATTTTAAGTCGTTAGCCGTTTTAGTTAAATGTGTTCCAGAACGTTACCTAAACAAGAAGTCAAGATAATTCAGTGATATTGTATAAAATGCACCATTTCCCTTATGGTGAAATCCAAACGTGTGTACAAATGAATCAATGACACCAGAAGCAATTCAGTATTTGAGTAGTTTTTATGTACCGTGGTTGATTTTGAGGGGAGAGAAAAGCTTAAAATGGTTGTATTGGGTCGAAAAAAACAGGACTCTTGCAAATGCTGTAGTAATGTTCTATAATTAAAGCGTGGTGCTTTGTTTCACTTCTTGCTCCAGGCTATTGAGAGAGAGCTAACTATTTGTCTGCCCTGCTTCAGTGGTGAACTGGTTTAAAAATGTATTTTATTTTTTGTATAAAAGAGTGGACAGTCTGCCCTCCTTTGATTGTTGTTGTTTTTTTTTGCAAGTTAAATTTTTAAAAATTTATTACTGGAATACATGTTGGCCAGACAGTACAGCATCTGAATTGAGCCAGTGTAAAAACATATGCTCCTTTTTTATAGCACATGCAATCGTGAGACAAAACCTTGGGTGTGGTGAGTGGGAGCAACACCTTATACCAAATAAAGAGTTTCCTTAGATTAAGCATATGATATAGGCCTAATCAGTGACCTATGCTTGTCATACTTTCCTGGACCCCCCAGCAAAGTATGACTATATGAAATGAAGAGACCAGTCCTTGATTACGGTCCCCTTGGATGGTTTTAGACTGTATTCAGGCAGAGGAATGCAGAAGGGACAACGGACAGGACGGGAGATCAGTCGTCCAACCGCGCATGCGCTGGGATTCATTTATGGCTTTAGAGTTTGCTGCTAAACAAACAGAAGCCCCCAATTACTCAACGCAATGAAACCATTGGAATTTTTGGGTGGGGGAGTCATGGAGGTTTGCTTTCAGTAGGACAAAAATGGTGCAATCTGCATAGTGCCATAGTAGTAGAATGCATACGGCTTGCTTTTCACCAGTTCTGATGAGCACATCATCCCGTAGATTCGATGACAAACCACAACAACAGTAAGCTTCCTTCCTTTTATTCAGCCAGTGAGAAGGAGCTGCTAATTTGGCCTGTCTCTATGTAGCTGACCGTGTTCCTTCTCTGTGGTAAATGCCTTCACTTAGACACCAGTAATGAGATTCCACTCTCACCTGGCAGTGTACCACTTCTGCCATTACAGTAGTTGGCTGAAAGATTTGGAGTAAAAGTGAATTTAAATGTCAGTGCATCAAAAATGCTCATACAAAAATATTAAATTCACAATGTGAGTGCTGTCCTTATCTTATTGATAATGTATCAAAATATGATGTGTGAATAAAAGCGTGTGCCTGGGGATGTCTCGTGGCGTGGCCTGTGGAGCACTGTCCGCATGCTCATTGCGAGCCGCGACGTCGGCGGTTCGAGTCCGACCGCGCAACCTTTATCGCACATCTCTCCCTCGCTCTCCCCTGTTCCTCCTGTCTCTCTACACTGTCAAATGCATGACTTTGCTTTGCTGTGTGTGAAATGCTGGCTTGTGCCTTTTGTGGAGCTGCTATGAGGTTAAGCACATTGTGATTTACATTAGTGGTGTGGTTTTTGCCTTGATGTTTTCATTATTACTGGCATAGAGTTGCAAACTTGCAAACTAATGACCAAAAATGGTTGAGTCACAAAGCTCATCTCTTAGGGAGATGAAACGGAATAATGTTCTCCATTAAGCGGATTGTTCCAAAACCTGACCACGAGCGCTCCAATTGGTTACTGGGATCATATTTGGATGCCTGTTGAGAAATAGAGCAACACCCACGGTTTTCTTGTTCTCATAAATATTCATTTCGCTATAAATCCCTCTTTAATTGGCAGCTCGTAGATATTACTTTTCCTGCCTGGAAGTGTGTGTTAGAATAATTAAATATCCGCCTTATGGAAATGATTTTTTTTATTTATTCGAAATGTCTGAACCTTTGGTGCATTGTTTTTAAGTAGTTTGCTGGGTCAGTCCTGTTTTGTGGATTATTGGTTGCCATTTCTTTTACTCTGTACAGCTTGCATGTCTGGCATTGGGTAAACGTGGGTTTTTGTTGTAGGTTGACAGGCTCAGACATGATCGCCTTTAGTCCTTAACTTTTAAAGTCTAGCAATTATAAGAAAAAATGATTAGGTTTGCAGCCTTCAGCGACCTCACTGAGTTTGCGAAGAAGGTCTAATGCTTGTGTACTTCAGTTAAAAATAATAAGGTTAACGACAAATGTGGATTTATTCAGGCCTTTGGCTGTTCTGCTGCATCTAAGAATCACTGTGTCAAAGTCTAATTCTTCATGTGTTTGTAAATCTGAAACAAGGTTTTTCAAATTGTGACTCAGATAAAATTGATATCTCCATTCAGTCCAGATTGCTTTATTGGCATGACAACACTGCATTTGTATTGCCGAAACATACAGGAATAAAGAAAACAAGGACATGCATCAAACACTGACCATATATGTAACAGCAGAGACTAGAAATGAACGAACAGTAACCACGCATGAAAACTTAGAAAGGATAATGGAAAATAAAGTAGTAAAAATCAATGGTGATGATAATCATGCGGATAATAATGATAAATATGATCATATAATGCACATTAAAGTAAATGGGGTTGGGTTTGTACATTTAAAGATCCACGTCACTCACTGTCCCCACGACGGTGGCAGGCAGGCGCCTATGCTATTGTGCCGCCAGTGCACGGCATTCCTCCTCTCTAAGAGTGATGGGGACTTTATGTATTGAACTCTTGCAATGCATTTTACTCGTTTGTAATAAAATGCATCTCTGTATCAGCTTTGTTGAGATGGTAGTACTTGCACAACCTTTCTTCCTTGGGAAGCCATGTTTGCTGATGTCAGCCTTTTTCAATGGCCGAGCTGTGCTCATGGCGTCTACTTTGCCTATGTAGTTCTTGGTTTTTTTGTCAGTCACCATGGGCTTGTCTGGTAGTATGTCTCTCTCCTCCTCCCCGTTCTTCCATGTCTCTTAGTTTTACAATGTAGGGCTTTATTACATAACCCACCCCATCCCAGGAGTTTTAGTATTCTGCTCTCGTTCCTGAGAAGTTTATTTGGGGCCTCCCCCTTTCGGTCCCCTCGGGCTCTGGCTCCTCCTCTCCCTGTAGCCGTGGCCTGTAGCAGTTAGCGAAGTCGGCGGCTGTGTGCAGAGCGTGTAGGGAGAAGGGACGCTTGGCGCAGTCCACTTTTACTAAAAACTAAGTTGTGCCGTTCTGGATGACGACCTTTAGGTCCGTTTTAAAACCTGCTGAGTCAGAAGGAACGATCCGGTAGAGCGCAGATGGTGTCTGTGCGGATTCCCCGCAGGCTGCCCGGGCCAGGCCGTCCTGCGAACCGGGTGTGGTTCTTTACTTTGAGCTGGTAGGGGTAAAGTGAGCCATGCCATTCATATTTGGATTGGGTCTAACTCTAGTCATTTGAACCTGTGAAGATAGTTTGGTGCCTTAGGGAACTAGTAATCGTGTATAGATTTGGGTAGTTAAAGCACACATTGTTCCCTCTGGCTTTTCAGGTCCCGCTGGATTTTCATGTCGAAAGGGCAAAGGAGACACAGGTTCCTGATTGGTTTTTTTATAACAGGTCTCTGAATTTAGCACTGATATTGATATTCATTACAAGGTGAGCAATATGGCCCAAGAATCATATTACTGTTTTTAGAATGCCATTAATATCACAGGATTAAGTAACATGATTCAAAAACAAAGTTTTGGCAAAGTGATGTTTAAAATTCTGATAAGCTTTAAATTTAATAACATTACTGTAGTTCTTAAACAGTAAATGCTGGGGCCTGTGATTTCAGCGGCGATAATATATGCATACTAATATTCATTCATTTATCCTTTTTATTCATATTATATGAATGCATGCAATGCATATAATTCATGGATTCCAAGCTCTGGTTACCATGAAATTTTTCAATAAGGCACACAAATGGTTAATTTTGTGACAGGGGGAGATTAATACTGTGCAGTTCTACCACAGTTCTATTTAAAGTCTGTCACCATTGGTTGAAATATTTTTGCTAATCGAGGCTTTTCAAGGCCAGCAACACTGGTCAGCTTGTTAGCTGGTTATCAGTCATACCTGTAATGGCTTTTCCGAGAAGTTTTGCAGGAAAAGTATTATGGCTGATATTGTTCCAGCGAGGATACAGGTCTTATCACCCATCCCTGTATTCAGCATGCACTGTAATACATGGTTAATAATGACAAATTGCCAACTGCCTTATCAGTTTAAGGGAGTGGTTTGATAAAGTCTATTGATTCTGTACAACATGAGGCATAATGTCACTTTATGGTTGAGATGAAGATTTTAAAAAGTAATTCATGATGGATTTGTTCAAAGACCTGACTAATTTTTCCTTTTTTTTTGGTCTATGTGCGCTAATGGTAGTACCTGCTGCATAGCTTTAGTGTTTTGTGGTACATGCATGTGATTGGCCCCTGTTGAGTTGTTACATTTCTGCCTTCCCTGATGGTGACATTTGATTGGGTATATACTATAGCTTCTTAACTTGCAGCATACACAAGAGCCCATGTGCGACCAGTTCCTTTCGTTTGAGCTGCCTGACTTTGGCATGTCGTTCTAACGACCTCACGTTATTCACGGTCACCCCACCCCCTTTGACGTGCTTTAAATGTGAAAAGCTAGCAGTTGCATTTGGCTCTTGAGGGGGGGACTGCAGTTTTACTTAATGGAATTTTGGGTATGGCGACACTACATTGAAGGTCCTGTTTCTTTGGGCTAACAGGAATAGCCTGACTGGTTTCACTGACGCCAGAGTCTGCTGTCCTCTTTAGTTTATCAGCATTGTAAATGCCCGTGCTCAGATTGACACGGTTTAATATCAGGCCGCTGAGTATGTGGAATCACTGTTGGGAACAGCTTGGAAGTATCCAGGAATGCCCCTGTCTTCCCCTGAGGTTCCCCTGAGTTATTGGGCAGCTAGCTGGGAGGTAAAGGCCAAAGTTCCACAAGGTTAGGCATGACATCATCGGAATCCTCCGAGCCCAACTGCCTTTTTTTCAGCCCTTCCCTTCCACAGGGCTGATCTCTGTAGTTTATTCTGTTACATTAAACCTGGTCCATGTTTTTTACGCACCGATGAAAATGTTAAATAAATGAAGAATCAAAGTTTTAAAAAGATCCAGCGTTGGCTGCATTTGCTGAGTCACTGGTATAATTTGTGATGCACAGAGTGAACTTGATGAATCACTAAGTTGGAATAAATGATTTTTAATAGTGGGAGGAACAATTCGGCCTATATCGGTTCAGATTTCGGTTTGGGACAAATTTTCTGTTGTCTGTGTGTCTTGTTAGTATTACAAGAGGAGGAGGAAATCCAGGACCTCTGCTCATTGAAAATGTGAGCGCAGTTTTAAATAAAGGAAAATTCTGGATTTAAGTGCAGGCATTTAAAGCATTTGAGCTCCTAAGCCCTGAGGCTCTGTGCTGGAGTTAAAGGTGGGGAGGGGTGAATCTGAGTCAGGCTGCTCGTTTTTCAAATGGTTTGTTAAGGCGATCACTGCGATTGGCCTTCCACTCGTCTCCAGGGAGATTCTGTGGCGTGCTGTGTGCCGGGCGGTCAGTGGACGTGGGAGGCCGTCTGTGGAAGCGGGGACAGTTGCCGGAGTGGTCAGCGGACGCTGGGGCGATCCGTGCGGGATCAGCCCACTTCCTAGAGGTGTGATCTGTGCGGGATCAGCCCACTTCCTAGAGGTGTGATCTGTGCGGGATCAGCCCACTTCCTAGAGGTGTGATCCGTGCGGGATCAGCCCACTTCCTAGAGGTGGATCGTGCGGATCAGCCCACTTCCTAGAGGTGTGATCCGTGCGGGATCAGCCCACTTCCTAGAGGTGTGATCCGTGCGGGATCAGCCCACTTCCTAGAGGTGTGATCCGTGCGGGATCAGCCCACTTCCTAGAGGTGTGATCCGTGCGGGATCAGCCCACTTCCTAGAGGTGTGGTCCGTGCGGGATCAGCCCACTTCCTAGAGGTGTGATCCGTGCGGGATCAGCCCACTTCCTAGAGGTGTGATCCGTGCGGGATCAGCCCACTTCCTAGAGGTGCGATCCGTGCGGGATCAGCCCACTTCCTAGAGGTGTGGCGCGTATTTCCCATAAGCTGGGCCCTCTGAATGAGTACGGAGCTTATGACAGCCCTGCCTCGGCCCTGCAGCCGTGGAGGTGGGCGGATTATACGGGTCCTCTTAAGGTCTGTAAAAAACCGCCCTGAAGGTGCAGCTGCTTGACACACACTCGTCTGAGGTCCTCACAATGACTTTGTCCCAGCAGGGAGCCAGATCCACAAAAACGTTTACACACAAAGCTGGATTCAACCTGTCGATCACTCGGGAACGGCAGTTACCAGTTGGGTGTCTGTGGAATGTTTGAAAGAGCTAGGTGGCGCCCTTTTGCCGGGCTTGTTGCAGAATGCTTACATTCGGTGTAAAATGCGGGCGTTTCGTGCGTGAGCTGCTCCTAGGCCTTGCATCATGGGTTCTGATCAGTTGGAGGAGATGTTAGTGAAATGGGAGTAGAACTGGTTCTGTTTGTCTTGTCATGTGGTGGTTGTTACTGTGTCTTTGCTAGGTCCCCTTGTAAAGATATGCCATGCTCTGTGGGACTTCCTGGCTGAGGAATAATAAATAAAAATCTGATAAATCTTTAAATAACTGCTTGATTTGAAGATATTTTGTTGTGTTGGCAATAGAAATGGTCCCACACAAGGGAAAAATTGTTCCCTGCTAAGCCTTGTATATTGATGCAGCAGAGATGCAATGTGTGATGTATTGGCCAGTTTTAAGCACTTCATCTGCCTAGTTGCTTTTGGCAGTTTTCAGTACGGTACATGTGGTTGGTACAAACATTTCCAGTGTAGCTGATGCCTTGATCCAAAATTAGCGCTCCTTCTTAAACACTGGTATTCACATTCTGAAAATAGTTCATCTTTGTGTTTCACTTGAGTATTTGGGTGTCCTGGGTAATTTTCCTTTGCTTCATGGACATACTTAATGGTGCCCTTATACACAATTGGTGTACGGGTGATAACAATACAGCAGTAATAGGCTTACGTTCTGCTTCTTGGTGCCTTTTCTTTTCTCGTCACTCGGATCCAGCACTAATGTTGGCACACAGTCAAGTGGAAGTGTTAGAATACTTGCTCTGGCCATTGTGTCTGTTACTTCAGTCAGGGTCAATAAAGTTCATTTCGATCCCATTGCCTTTTTGGATATAATGTTAGTATAGTAATGAGGCTAGATGTTTATTTGATGCCTTCAGCTCTGCGTGGTTCCACCAGATGAGGGGAGACGCTACGAATGAGTCGAGCTTACAGCCACCCGAATGGCTGCATTTTCTCCTTTACGTAGTGAGTCACAATGTGATCCCAACTGGCACTAGCCTTAGGCTGGAGGGGGGTGGGGGTACCTAGCAGGATTATTTGGCAAAGCATGAGTGGGTTCTCACTTGTCCCCCCCCCCCCCTCCCTTCCTGCAGAAATGGTGGAGTCCATGAAGAATGTAGCCGGCATGGATGTGGAGCTCACAGTGGAGGAGAGAAACCTGCTATCCGTGGCGTACAAGAACGTGATCGGCGCCAGGAGAGCGTCCTGGAGGATAATCAGCAGTATTGAACAGAAGGAGGAGAACAAGGGCGGAGAGGACAAACTCAGAATGATCCGGGAATACAGGCAAACGGTGAGCCAGCAGCGCGACACACAGGGGCTTGCGGGGTGTCCTGTCAGATGGGGGGGGGGCTTCCGAAAAAGCCCATTTTAAAGTCTGAAAGAGCGCATTTCACTTTTTCTCTGCTTTTGCTTTTTCATTTACTAGCCCCCGACAGCGTGCCTTGTGCTGTCTCTTTGTTCCCGTGTGACGAACGGAACGTTGCACAAAAAAGTTAGGGCAGCTCAAAAGAAAAAAGCAAAACGTTTGGGGTTCGCATTTGGCAGCGAGTGTCAGTTGTGCGGTGGACTTTGTACATTTTTGTGGGTGGGGGTGGGAGGGTGGCACAAGAAAGAAAAATGATAGTGTGGTGCATACCATCATTTATTATGACGTCGTACTGTGCAGCTTATTCGCTGGCGTAGCGATGGCGGTGCCAAGCTAGCGCTACGCATTTGGCTGCACCCGCGCCCGCCTCACCAGTGATTCCCCACCGCCCCCTCTCCATGTCTGGCTCGCACAAACGGGTGGGCTTAGGACAGGCTGCATGCCAGGCTAAAAATGTACCCCACCACAGCCTGGCTGCATGGCACCCTGCGCTCTGCACCCTGCGCTCTGTACCCTGCCGCTCTGTACTCTGCACACAGCACCCTGCACACAGCACCCTGCACACTGCACCCTGCGCCCTGCACCCTACACAGTGCACCCTGGGCAATGCACCCAGCACCGACGGAACATTAACCAGCTGGAACGTCGACTGGGGTTTTTGTTGTTTTTCTTTGTTTTTTGGAGCCGTTACAATGTGTGCTTGCTTGATGTCCTGCTAATCATGGGTTGGGTGTTGGGGTAAGAAATTGGGCTTTTTATTTCATTTTTCGAATGCATTTCTTAACTTTTTAAATTATGTTTTAGAAGTAGGATTTATAATTGCCGTGGTGGTCCATGTATTAACCTTAACCTTTTCCCTGTAGGTTGAGACTGAACTGAAATCAATCTGTAATGACATTCTGGATGTACTGGAAAAGCATCTCATTCCATCTGCAAACTCGGGAGAATCCAAGGTTTTCTACTACAAAATGTACGTCTGCAAACCCTTTCTGTACCTCGTCTAGGAATCCTCTTCCTTGATGTATATGTTTGTCGCGGCATGCAACAACGTTATATATTTATTTGTATACGTTTACTTTTTGTACGTACATGTGTTTTGGAGTATTTACTTAAACTGTAACCAATTTCTGTGCATTTAATAAAATTTGTGGCCTGGTGTTCTTGTGTAAAAGCAATGTTTAGTATGTAGTATCAGTAGACTGGGGGGGGGGGGGGATTATTTGTGCAACAGGTTTTTTTTTGGAGCCCAGAGAATGACATCACACATTCAGCATGATGGCTCCCAGCTTTAGTTTGAAAGACGAGGTCACACTCGATGTACTAACTTGCATGGGGGTTTTTTTTTTTTGGTTTTGTTTTGGGTTTTTTTTTACATTAAGAGGCCTTGCAGAGGGAGTTGAGCCTCAGCCTTTCCTGTCATTGTCTCCCCAGGAAAGGTGATTATCACAGGTATCTGGCAGAGTTCGCCACAGGGAACGACAGGAAGGAGGCGGCAGAGAACAGCTTGGTAGCTTACAAAGCTGCCAGCGACATCGCCATGATAGAACTCCCACCCACACATCCCATCCGCTTAGGTCTTGCACTGAACTTCTCCGTATTTTATTATGAAATCCTCAATTCCCCTGACCGTGCGTGCAGGTAAGACCCCCGTCCGTCCTCTCTCTCCTCTTCAGAGCCCGTCTGCTTTGGAGTTTCTGATTTTGGCCTTCGTTTTGGCTTTTCAGTTATTTTTCACCCTCTTAGGCTTTGTGAAGTTGGTTGATATTTCTTTAGCCTTATTTTCAGTTTCTGAACCTGGTTTTTCAATATCTGTATTTTTGAAAAACTAAATAGAGGAAAGCAACGCTTTAAGAACATTTCAGATCAAGATGGCCTGTTTTGGAGATGAGACCACACAAAGTGTATTGTGCAAAAAGTATTTGATTTATTGAGGACAAACCCCCTCAAAAATATTTGCAATTTAGTTTTTCTCGTGACCTACTCGGTGCAGAAAACGTCCTTTAATACTTTGTTCCCTGTAGATTCTGTAATTCTTTCTCGTGCTTTGTGAAGTTTGTGTTTCACCTTTCAGATTTAGTCTGTGATGCAGCTCATGGAGGGAGATAATAGCAATTTCTGAAAATCCATTCATGTCCGTTGTTTATCACTAGCTTTACCGTAACTGGCGCCATCTTCAGAGGCATACGTTTAAAAAATTTTTCCAGAGCTACAAGCGGTTTCCCTCTGTCCCCGTTTGCTGCAGGTTGGCAAAGGCAGCATTCGACGATGCCATTGCAGAGCTGGACACGTTGAGTGAAGAAAGCTACAAGGACTCTACGCTCATCATGCAGTTGTTACGTGACAACCTGACACTATGGACTTCAGACATGCAGGGAGATGGTAAGAACCAGAGCGCTTCCGCAAACCCTGTGAAAAGTGCATCACAGAGCCGGCAGTGAACTTTCTTCCCCCCCCCCCCCCCCCCCGTTCCCAATTCCACAGAGATACCATGCTGTGATTGAGGGATGAGCTTGTATTCGGCTCCGCCAGCTCAATCAGGAA
The DNA here is from genome assembly GCF_018555375.3 of Anguilla rostrata. NCBI lineage: Eukaryota > Metazoa > Chordata > Actinopteri > Anguilliformes > Anguillidae > Anguilla > Anguilla rostrata. The sequence continues at coordinate 27,275,996 of NC_057941.1, read as the reverse complement.
ACGCTGACTTCCGCACCGTGCGGCCAGCTGATGGCAATAGATGATGATAAAAAATAAAGCCCCATGCTAGTGACCCCAGAGGCATGTAGCTACGGTATGAAAATCAGTGTCTGAAGAATCTGGCAAAGTTGCATTCACCTTGATGTGACTACGACAATAGTGTAGTGTCTAAGGTTTATTGCTAGTTTTGCCAAACTGCTTTACTGCTTTTCCTCTGTTTCGGCTGCTCGGGCGTAGCTATGACATTGTGTTTAATAGGAGGATAATGGAGGCAGTGAAATTGCCTTGTCCAGGTCCCTGGTTGGGCTTTTTTGGAATTGCATTATAATCTTGCAGTTAATCAGTAAATGGGACTGCAGTGTAATGGTGGGGGCAGGTGGCAGTGCCTGGATCCTGCAGAGCCAGTACTCTAGTAAAGTGCTTTCATCGCTATCCTAACAGACTGAACGGCTTCCGTGGAAACAAATGAGCCAAGATGGCGCCTCCCTTTCATCCTCTAGGGATGGAACTGCTGTGTGCCAAAATGCTTGAATAACCTTTTACTTTTGACATGATTGCTGTGAATGCAATGGCCTCGTTATCAGGTGTATTTAGTGTGCACAGTGAACATTGATATGGTAGGTATTTTAGAGAATTCTGAGGTGAAAATTTGTTTTTAAATGTTCTGAAATGGTTCCAAATCTGTTGTTTTATGAGGGTGCATAAGCATGAAATTTAGTGTAAATATACTACCATTTGCCACTGTACACGCATGCCCATTATGAAAAAATAACATGTAACAAATATATCAAAGGTTTGCAAATAAGGGGACATCAGTTTCATCTATTTGGGTTTGTTTCAAGTGTGCTGTTGCTAGGGAACTTGATGTCACATCTGCCAGCTCATGGTAGGGATTCTCCCTTGAGAAACATGTTAGTAAAGCAGCAGGTTTTGGGGGAGAGGTGTGGCTAATGGGATAGAAGCCCCTCCCCCCTCTTTTCTCTTTGTCTTTCTTTCCCAGTTTCCTGCTTCTCGCTTTACAGCAGCCCTCAGTTAATGCCAGCAGCTGCAGCTCCCTCTCTCCCCCCTCCTCTTTCCACCTCTCCTACCCTAGTGCATGTCTTACAGATCTCTTTCCTACTCTAATGTAACTCATTTTTTCTCCCTATTTATCCCTTCATTCCCTCTGCGTAGATTCCTAAGGAAAAACGTCATTCCCTGTAAAAACCCCAAAAAACAAAAACTGTACGTTGTAAGTCACTCTTCCCGGCTTCAGTGTTACCTGTGGCTTTCTCCACTAACTGGCCTCTGCATCGCCTGCCTGTTCCGTAGGGCCGACCGACCGGCCAGCCGCCACGCCCGCCCGCCGCTTTCGTTCCGCGCCCGTCCGTCGCGGCGTTGGTCCGGCCGGCCCTACACGCCGGTGAAGGACCCTGCGGTGTGAAATGCTCCCCCCCCCTTATTTAAATGTGCGGACGAGGTGCACCTCTACAGAGCTCCAGCTTAACCAGGCATGGTGATTAGCGCTGGTGTCTGCCTGGGCTCTCTGCTTTCACTACACTGCTTGACTAAAACGGGCTTCTAACAGCATGTGTACCGTTTAATAGTTTTGACTGTTTCTGTCAATGGATTTCAATTTGAAAGTTTATATGAATTGAACTATGGATCTAAATTTAGAATGATGTTAAGAGTGAATTGAAGGTTTGGGTTGAAACAAGCGCAGTGGTTCTTTTGTACCCTAACTTGCGGTGGGCTGCCCCGAGGCCCAGCCAGACCGCTGCATCCCAGCTCCCTGATCTCAGAACTCCCAAAGCCCGTCCATTTAAAGTCCTTCCAGATGAGAGATGCTCTTGCTAAAAAAATAATAATAATAATAAAATCAAGCGACCTGAAACTCTGATCAATGAACTTATCTGATCACTTGACTTGCCAGGTCAGGTCAGTGACATCACCCATGCGTTTGGTATTAAACTTGAGCCTGGGCACTGTTGAAATGATCAGAAATCGCAACAGAAAGGGGTGAAATTCAATGCGAACTGCAGTAATTTGTCAGTGTAGTCAATTCACCTTCTTCTGTCATTGTGCCTCAGGCCAGAGCTGTTTCTGCATCACCTTTGCGTTCCGGAACCATCTCTCTGCCGTTTCTGGGTTGCCATTTTAGTCGGGATTTGACAGCACACTGGACTTGCATCTCAGTGATAAGAAGTCATTTGATAACCGTTGTTTAAAATGGATGTGTTCGGTGCGCGTATGTCAGTGGGAGGGATCTCTGCAGGTTCCTGTTGGCTTAGCACCATCTGTCTGACTGCTGCTGTACGCAGCTCAACAGCAGCACGTTCTGTCCGTGCAGACCACGCCCATTTGCCCTGTAAGGGCCCTGCTTTCCCAGCCCTCCGTGTGCAGACGTGGAGAAACCGGACCTCCATTTTCACAGCGTAATCCGCCATTTTGGGTGTACAGTTTGCTGCCTTAAGCCTATTGGTGTGTTCTTTTTCCTTCTGCTGGACAAATCTCGAATCTTGCTCATTTTTGCTCTCTCCAAACAAACACTGACATGAATCCCAGATTGCTGTGGGGGTTTCAGTGTCAAGTACAGCTATGGATGGTTGGTATAGTGGCTGCTTTTGAAATTTGTTTTGCTGAAAATATATCACCCTTGTCAAATTATTTTATTTCAGATTTTTAAAATTTTATTTATTTTTTCATACCCTTACCTCAGTAAGCAATTTAGACTCATTTTTGTGTAGTGTAAACTGAGCTGAAATGTTCCAAATTTTAACTGGTAATCTTATGGAACTGCTGTAGAAATGCTGCATCCAATGTATCAAATATTGTTTACTAAAAAAATGAAGTTATTCTTTTTTACCAGTAGATGGTAGCAGCCTACTAGACTGCCTGGAGACTGCAGCTTTCTTGATAAGGAGATGAGATTGAAATGGTACATTCCAGACTTGTGCTACTGTCACACTAATGCCAATATGCGTGGATTGAAAGGGAAATTCCTGAGCATTTATGCCTTCAGGATACAGTGTCAAACATAAAGCTTAAGATTCACGCCCAGGTTTAAGTGAAAGCTACACACAGGAAGAATGTGACTGTTTGGCACGCGCCCAGAAAGGCGGTGTGTATTTCTAAGTGCGTTTGGGAGCGTGGCGTCCGGGGCTGCGGCGCATCAGAGGGGTCTTATGAGAGGGGTTAACGCTTCTGTTCAGGCCCCTTAACCAGAGAAGAGAACATCGCCGTCTCAGCGGATCGCCCTGACTTTACTGAGTTCACTTTGGGAAGAATTGATTTAAGCAGAATTTCAGTCCGTTTTTCTGAAACGGAACCGGCCCAAACCCTGGTTAATTGGCCCGGTTCACGGTTGTGTAGAACTAACTGCATTTTTGTAGTGCCTCTTCTGCATGGCTGTTTTTACGATTCCGCTGTTGCCAGGGCGCATTCATCTGAACAGGAACCCCCCTCCTTTAAAGAAGAGTACAGGAGTTTTTCTGGAAAGGGCTTTGTTGAGGCATATGTATGGAAGGGGGAGGTGGAGGTTTGGTTAAAAATGGTGGTAGATTTAGCCAGTACGGTTTGGCCCAAGCACTCGTACACCGGCGGTGTCTTCTGCTTGGGCCAGAAGTGGCCGAGTAGCGTTCTGTGTGAATCCGTGCAAAAAAAACCAAAAAAAAAACACCGTGCATTAAAGCCTCTGCACGGCCGCTTTCCTTCCTCACAGGGATCATGGCGACCGTCACAGAGCAGCACACCCCTTCCTCCTGCCCACCTGGCCCCGCCCCCCCTCCCCCTGCCACTCCCCGTCTTTCTCAGCTGTGTAATTGAGTCCCCCTGCGCCAGCTTGCCGATGCCAGCCGTCAGACGGGCGTTACGCCACCTCGGCGCAGTGTCTGAGTCATCAGTCAGGCTGCTGCCGCCTACCAGTTATTTCCCCTCCCGCGTCAGTTCAAGGTTGCTTAAGGCTAGCGAAGCACTCTTATCTATTTTACTCGACAGCATTTGCCGTCATGTGGCAATAAGACGTTACTGGGCATTACCCACAGCAAAATGTTTGATAAAATGGCCATTTTTATTCTTTGACTTTTCAGTAAGGGAAAACCCAAAATGTACCGTGACACAAAATGACCAGCCGTCTACTGGAATCTCTGTCTCTGTGAATCTCAATAGGTATCTATGATCAGCTATAAAATGACAATTCTATTGGAAGTTAACACCTTTTCAGTAATACATATGAAGGAAATCAAGTTCTGTTTTTGATTCTATTAAATTGTTCATGAAATAATTTCTACTGAATCTTTTTCTGCCATTTTAGAAATATAGTTTTATTAGGGTATTAAACTTTAAGAGTAGCCTTTGAGGAGTTGGTGGGTGGCCCATCCGGTTAAGGCACTGTTGTAGTGCATGGCACGTACTTGGCGGTAACATAGCCAATGGCTGGGGAGGATTCGATCTGCTGGGATCCGCCGCTCCTCAATAGCGACCCCTGCTGGTGGATGGTTCGCCTGCAAGTCTGCCTGTTAAGCTGCACATGAAGTGTCTTTCTCTGACTCGGTCTGTGTGAGCCTGTCTTGCGGTGCGATGAGTGTGCTTCAGAGGAGAGCACGCACTGGTCTGCACTCTCCTGGGCTTTCAGCAGTGAGTGCACACACACAATTGGGAATCCCAAATTGGGATGAGGGGGGAAGCATTAAAACTCTGTTGTGGATTTATTGCATGACATCAGGTGGATTTTCTTAAATGCACTCATTTAAGAAAACATTTGTAGATGTTGGTCTTCCGTGGTCGGAGTTTTGGCCCTATTTGTTCAGTTGGTAATTCCAAATTTGTTACTGTAGTGTCTTGAGTAAAAAAAAAATTATGCTCATTATTTGCAGTTGCTTAGCTTGTAAAGTGTCCCAACAAATACTGCTGTAGAAGGCATGCAGCACATTGCAGTGGAATCACAGGCTGCAGAACATGGTTGCTAAAAAGGCAAGGGGACCCTATGGAGGGCGTTAGGACACACGTTCGTAGCAGAATCACGGGCAGCGCTTCGGTGCGCACAGATGGTGACTTACTCCTTTTATTCCCCTCTCCTCAGGTGAAGAACAGAATAAAGAAGCGCTGCAAGATGCAGAGGATGAAAACCAGTGAGACTTCATGGCCAATACGAGACCCCAAACCCAGACTCCTCCCCCTTCCTAGTCCCGCCTTCGTGCCCCCTGCCCCCGTGTCACAGAGAGAGCCTCCCCACCCCGGCTTTTACCCAGGCTCTCCTCATTAGCTCTATGCCCCATCTGGCCTCCTAGGGGTTGGTTTTTTTTTTTTTTTTGTTTTTTTTTGTTTTTGTTTTTTTTTTGTTGTTTTTTCTTTTTTTATTACCCCATTTCATTGAGATTCATGAAAACTAAAAACTTAAATAACAGGTATTGGAAAGGCAATGCTTAGAGAGTCCCTAGATCCCCCCCCCCTTCCCAACCCCCCCCCGGTACAGGCTGTCTTGGTAATTAATAGACTCGGATCCCTTTGTTTTCAGTTCTTTCTTTATTTGCTTTTTTCCACAGCATTTTATCAGTTTGCTGGATGTATTTTGAGTATTGTTCATGTAATTACAGAAATTAATTTTTATTACCGAAACATCTGCTATAATTAGATGTGGGAACTGTAATATTTCTGTGTTAGTGCAAACATCGGTTGAAAATTAGAGAATTAAATTTTTACAAAGGGCATTCGTGTTTTAAGACAAAGGAACAAAGTGCCCTTTCTTTCATTGTTTCTTTCTGTTACAGTTTCAGAGGAAGTTGGCAGAATTCTGAATATCCAAGTGGAGCAAAAATGCCTAAAAACTTTTACAGTTTTAGTGGTTATGTCCTGTAGTGATTTGGACTGTACATTGTGCTGAAATACTGTATTGCGCACACTCTTGCTGATTTCAGGAAATGGCTGGTAGCAGTTTTAACGGAAAAAAAAAGCAAAACAAAAAAAAAAGACACGTGAAGGAGCCTTGTTGCTTTGTTCCCCATACTCAGAAAAAAGCAGGTTTGTATCAACATTTGGGAAAAAAAATTAAATGATCGAGTCAATTTGAAACCTGCATCTGTTAAAACATAAGTATACTTTATTTTTTCTTTCTCTACCCCTCTTTCTCTTCTCTCTTTTCTGTCTCATTCTTTCCTCTGTTTTTTCATTCAGTATATGTAACTTGAAGCTAATTTGTACTACTGGATATCTGACTGGAGCCACAGATAAACAATCTGTATTCTTACTGAAACACAGCATGGAATTAACATTAAACTTAAAATAAAAACAACCTGAATTAAAAACTGTTGTACCTTGTTTTAATCCAACCCCATTTCTAGGATATTTAAAATGGGGGAAAAAATTAACAGAATTGAAAATGTAAGAAGAACCCTTGTAGAACATCAACAGTAAAACTTTAATATCCATTTTAGTTTGTACAGCTGCAATAGTAAATAAAAGAAAATAGAGGAGTTGGGCATGCCCCCCTCCCCCCCAGCAGCCCCCAAGCACTGCAAAAAGGTAAAAACTACAGATTCATTTGATGTGGCTAGATGACACCCTATTCTAAATTCACAATATTTAACCACAATCACCCATCAGATTTCACTTGGCTAGCCTTTTAAGCTACATGATCATCGGCTTGGCATCCAAGTGTCAATGATGAGGAAAATGAAATGAGAAATGTGACCAAGGTGTGAAATGGAGTATATTTAGAGAGTCCTAGATCGTTCTTGGGCTCATCACTCCCTTTTCAAAATATTTAGAGAATGTCATGGTAACTTCCATCATGAAAACCAAGGCAAATCGAAGGGATGTACAAATGAATTGCTAATGTACCGGACGATCTTCACTGAGGGAGTGGCAGTCTGTCTTTTCTGGTTCTGTCATTTCTGGCTCTTTAGCCAAAAATGGGCTGGGCTACACAGGCGTATCAGTGACTCACTGATTTCAGATGAGCATAGTAAACAAAAATAAAACGTAAACTCTTGATTGGTTCAAACAAGTCAGCGATTAACAGGTCATTGTAACCACCCTGTATGGAGTTTGACACCAAGAAATATAAGAGTGGGGTTTTACAATCACATTTAAGGTTTCCTTAGTTATCCCTGAACCCAACCCTGTTGTCATACATGCAGAAGATAATTTCATGCGAATTGTATTTTATCCCTTCCCCACTGTAAAACTGGATCCTGGCTCCATTTGTTCATATTCCAAATAATTTTCATCCACGTTCTGATGCATTTGTTTTCCTGTTAGCAACACACGTGGCATTGGAGTTATTCAAAGTGTATTTTCTTGCTTTCATGGCCCCCCAAATTCCCCCTATACCAGCCATTGTAAAGCTGGCTGGTAATGAGAAATTCCTGTGTATTCCAGAAATGTTCTTCATTGCACCTAAACAGACACTGAAACTAGGGGGGGAAAAACCTAGAAAGTGTACCATCCTTTTAAGCTGTGCCTGTTTAGATGCCTTTTACTACCATAAGGGGGCAACACACTCCATAAATTGTCAGCACGACCGACCATTGAATGCTGCATTTCTTGTTCTTTCATTCAGTTCAAAACTAAGGTGGCAACCCTAGATACTCCCTGCTCACCCCAGGCAGCGGTGATCTGTGATCAGATCTCTGCAAGGTAAAAGAGGAAACTGCTCTGCTGCTTAGCGAGAGCCAATCTGAGGTCAGAATAGCTTTGGGTCACACTGCGTAAGCGGTTAGGAATGCAGTGCAGCCCAGTTGGACCCCAAGTTATCAGGTTTCCTATCACCTTAGAGGTAGAATTTACCACAGAGGGTGGTTTCAGTTTAGCCACGTTTGAGGAAGGAGCACTTTGACAGGGAAAGTGTGAGGACAAAATGTAACGCTGCGTGCTCGTGCTGGTAAACAGGATGATAAGCTTTAGTAATTCTAGTAATTTTTCTCAGAATGAACGAGAGATATAATCTGTTGAAGGCGGAACCCCACACAGTTGATGGGGGAAAAAGTCACGTTAACCTGGAGTACTTCCCAAAATACGTCTTGTAGAAGGAGGACAAAATATGGTTATGCCATTAATTACCATATTAAGTAGGCAATCGGGGCCGCCATAGGAGGCAATGTGGTTAATACTGTCCAGTGCCCGGGAATAATATAATGGTATAATTTTCCCCGTGCCTGGTAATTTCACCTGGCAGCCCTGTAGACAAACTGAAAACTCCAGACAGGTCAACTACAATAATTTTCTGTGACGTTGTCTTCACTAAGAATGCATTAGTGGGAAGTACAATAGACGGCTCCTGTTAAAGCAGAGGTGAGAAAGCGTGAGTGAATTTGAGGGAAGCTGACAAGAAAGAAGCAAACGAAGGTAGATAATGGTTCACAAAGCCTTTACCGGGGGGGGAGGGGGCATTTGTGGGAAACGGATGTGAGAGACGCAGGGCAGGAGCATGTAGCGGAGCTGCAGGATGTCCACGGGCAGGGCCAAGAGCAGAGGGCGACTCGCAGGAGGAAGCGAGGCAGCTGTCTGTCGCATGGGACCCGCCCTCCTGGTAAATCTGCCGTGTTGCTAAATTTGCTCTTTCTATTTATGAACCAGAGTGGTTTCTTAACTTATTTGCATTCCGCTTAACGCATTAACACATAATGTAATTTTTCTTTAAAAAATAACGAATTGTACACTTTTATTTTCATTGTACATTATTGTGGGAATCTTTAAAATAGGGAGTATTAACAGTATACGTGGCAAGCTCTCTGACTTTTGCAAGTACCTTTCTTGTCTTAGTTATTGCCCCAATTTAAAAAAAAAACGTAATTGCAATTCACAATTGAGTCTTTTGGTAGATGCTTTCAGCTGAAGCAACTTACCAAAGTGCATTTACAGTGATATTCATTTTGGCCCACTGGTGCGCTGAGGCTGGAAAGGCACTGTTTCCTGTTGACGAGAAATTTCTCAAAGGTCAAGAGGTCAAAGGATATGTGCCGATATCCCATCCCTTCCCTCCACCTCCCTGCACATCATTTCAGCTGCATAACAACACATCCATCTTGTGAACGCTTACATCTGCCCAGATCCTTGCCGCGCAAACAGCCAAACACATGCTTGCATGCATGTATTGCCTGCTTGCTTACAGACACTGACGCTACACATATTTGCAGCACACATAGCTGGAGTACTTTAAGTAACAAACACTTAAACAAACAAGATACTGTGAAATAGCAGTCATGTGGAAGCACTGTTAGGCAAACTGAATACAACATCAGGCCTTCTGATCCCCTCACAAACTCTAGCATTGAAAAGAATAAAGGGAGATATTTGGGCCTTTGGAAACCAGCTGACGGGACAGAAATGTGTGAATTAGGAAGTGAATTCCTTTGTCACACACCGCCCAGACCACTTCTGCAGGTTCAACCCGCACACACCAGCCGCAATTCACGTTTTTTACTGTTCAAACGGTAGCTCTCTCTCACACACGCCAGCCACCATTCACATGTTTATCATTCAACCACAATGCTGAAATGTGGTTACTTTTATTTATTGCATTGGACTGCTACACTTTAGCACCATGTCTGAGCAATAAATACAACACAGTCTGTAAGTATTTGGATAGAGACACAATATTTGTTGTTTTAGCTGTGTGCTCCAGAATACAGCATTTAAAATGAAATAATGGATATGAGGTTAAAGTGCAGATGGTTGGCTTCAAGGGTATTTGCATCCATATCCAGGGATACCTGTAGGAATCAGTGCCCTTTTAATGCAATTTTAGGGGACAAAAAGTAATTGGACAACTAAACATAATATTAAATACAGTCATCATATGTATTACTTTATTGCAAATCCTTTGTATTCAATGACTGCCTGAAGTCTGTGACCCATAGATATCACCAGACACTGAGTGTGTTCCTAGGTGATGTTCTGCCAGGCCTGTACTGCAGCCATTACATTACATTACATTACAGGCATTTAGCAGACGCTCTTATCCAGAGCGACTTACACAACTTTTTTACATAGCACTTTACATTGTATCCATTTATACAGCTGGATATATACTGAAGCAATGCAGGTTAAGTACCTTGCTCAAGGGTACAACGGCAGTGTCCTTACCCGGGAATCGAACCTACGACCTTTCGGTTACAAGCGCAGTTCCTTACCCACTGTGCCACCATCTTCGGTTCCTGTTTGGTTAGGGGATTTTTGCCCTGAGACTTGTCTTCAGCAACTGAAACACTTCTTCAACTGGGTTTAGGTCAGGTGAGTGAATTTACCAGTCAAGAACATTCCACGTTTTGGCCCTGAAAAACTCCTTGGTTATTTCCCCAGTTTTGTTTATAGTAAATTCCCTGCTGCAAAGTGAAACAGTGCCATTCTGTAAAACTGCGTTTTGCATCATTCTGTACACTTCAGATTTCATCGTGCTGCTGCTGTCAGCAGTCACATCATCAATAAAGACAAAAGAGTCTGTTCCAGTGGCAGCCAAACATGCCCAAGCCATAACACTACCCCCTAAAAATAGGGGGCTTATGGCATAAAAAGGCCAGCCATTCCTACGTAGTACACTCAATGTGGATGTAAATACCTGCCAGTTAAAGCTGACAGTCTGCACTTTAACCTCATATCTATTGTTTGACTTCAAATTCAATGTGCTGCAGTGCAGAACCAAAACAACAAAACTTGTGTCACCGTCCAAATACAAATGTGTATATTTTTATAAACATCTCTTCTTTTACTTTTTGGGGGTGTAATTTTTGTCAGTCATTTTGCTATTTTATACAGACAACCACAGTAAGTATACATTTCTTCCTCTTTTGCTCTCTCCCCGTCTTGCACACCAGCCAACTTTCACACACACACATGCACCATACAGCCACAATTCAACCACACATAAACCAACCTGCTTACAATAAGCAGGCAGTGTTTCACCTTTTGCTCTTCAAACAAATGATTTAACCACAAATTAAATAACTGATTACACCTCAGATGTAATTCATTGAAAGGTTTTCTACTATAAGAGGGCTGCCGGGTTTGTGTGATAGAGGAGGTTACTCTGAAAGAGCGATGGAATAATTATCAGTAGGGCAGAGCCTCTATTTCCAGATGAACTGAAGCACAAACAGGAGAGGTGAGGTCAGAAGGCCATTGGTTTCAGATTGGGCATGCATTTGTTTTTGTGGTGGGGTGGGGTGGGGTGGGGGGGGGGGCAGGTTTCCCTTCTCTCCTGTTTGCAATCAGCATGTTTATCTATCTATCTTCCCCATCCCTGTATTTCTAAACAGGGAAACAGAGAAAAACTATTTAAATGTAAAAAAATAATAATAAAATACAAAAGAAATAGAATACCAGTGACTGGCGAGTGCCTGTGCTTCCCGTTGCATATCCAAGGGAAGTGGAGCGGGTTCCTCCAATGTTTACGACATAAGAGCTCGAGGCAGGATGCAGGGTCCTGGAGGAAACTCACAGTAGTCCGGGAGCTGGAAGGGAAACCCAGAGACAGGGAACATAGAGTACAGTGCTTGGCTGGCTGTGGGAAGACTGTCTTTTTCATTCTCTGTGGTTAACACATATCACCATCTGCCGTGGGGTTCACATTTAAGCTCAAGCTTCTTTCAGTACCAGGTAATGACCTACAGTATCTCTCTCTTTGCACCAGTCTTCAGAATTTACCTCTCCTTATATACAGGGAGAAGCTAAGCAAAATAAACAAAAATGACTATCCTGGGGACTGAAATTCTGATATTTTCAAACCCTTTGGTACTCTATCTCTGTCTCTATCTGCTCCTCTCTCTCTTGCTGTCTCTCTCTCTCTCTCTCTCTTGCTCTCGCTGACAGTGCCCAGCTCTCCCCCACACAGAAGGACCATTGGCACCCATGCGGGAAGCTACGCCGAGACTGCCAGGCACACGCAGACGGACGGCGATCATGATGGAGCTGAAAGTCCAGCTGATCCCTACGGGGGAGATCATCCTGTCTCCCGGGCGAAATGGCCACAGCTTCGGCCAGGTGAGCGCTCTGGGGTCCCGTTTATTTCAGCTCTTTTCCAAGGGGAGCCAGGGACATTCCACACTGTGCCACAGTACATTTGGGAAACATGCATTTATGAGACACGCATGGACTGATGTAATATGACCAATAATACCTTTCATTTGGATTGTGTGCCTTGTGGTATGTTTGTAGATCATTGCCATGTTATTGTTGTATTATTGCTGTTGATACTAGAAATGGGGGGTTTGTAGATTTTAGGCTACTGTGATTGATGTTAGATACTTCCATGCCTGCTGGTGTCAGTGGAACAACTGGGGGGGAAAGTCTCAAATCCTGCTGTTGTGAAGTCACATGAGTATGTTGCTGTATTTTGTGACTGGTGCTCTGGTGAATCCATTGTTCCCTCAGGAAAGCAGGCAAGCAGGCAGAAAGACAGTGTGTTCTCTGTTGAAAGACAGACAAATTGATGAAGACACAGCTGTGATGAGGGTCAGGGAGCACTGTGGAGAGTAGGGAAATGATTCTCAAGTGTGTGGTCATGGCAGAAATCACAGAGCACAAAGCCCCCTTTTGACTGGCATTGGCTGTTACAGAAGATCTTGTAAACAGAGAGAGAGGGGGGAGAGAGAGAAAGAGAGCAAAGAGCTAAAATTATTCATTATGTTTGCTTGAGTATTTGTCAAGTATTATATCATGTCATATGCTAAATGTATATATCGCTTATATTAAACCAAAATGCTTACATGTGATATGTGTATAGATTCTGTTATGAGACGTTCACATCTTCACATAGTAAAAAGAACAATGTATCCACTTACAGCAAGTGCCACAAATACATTTCACTGGAAGTGACTGTGTGCTTTCAAAACCCATCACCTCAATAGTGTTTGTGAGACCCTTTTGGGTGTGGGGCGGTTGACCAACGAACTGTTTTAAGACAATCAGAAGTGAGGCGTGGTTATTTTCCTGTGTAGCCCCGAAAAATTGGGCAAAAAACAGCTTGCAGCTGAATGATTAGATTAGGCGGCTTTTTTGAATAAATGTATAGGATGGCTGGTTCATTTATCTTTTTCTCGGTTAAACTCACCCTAAACTGTGCCCCCGAGAACAATGTTGCTTTTTAATGCCAAATGTTCCCTGATTAGCTAACGACTGTGATAGCCTAAAGGTAATGAGACTGACCAACTTCTAAAAGTGCGATAATTCTCTGATCATAATTATAAATTAAAATCGAATGAAGAGGGCCCGCGAGGTCCGACTTTTTTCAACGCTCTTTTAATGTCTTTAGAGGTGCAGAATTATGCGAGTCTGTTAAATGTACAACTATAAACACAGCGGTGAAGGTTCAGGAATGGAATGTCACCGGGCGTTGAGGAAACAGCACGGGAATTCCGGAACGAACATGCTTTTTTTCCAACATTCCGTCCAGTTCGAGTCACGCAAATAGTGTATGCATTTGCGAAACGAGGGAGAGGTGGAGAAAGGGAGTGAAGAGTAGACAGAGGGGTGCGGTCAGTAGGCCTATGGGTTTACTCGGTGGGAGTGACAGCAGGGTTACGTGGGTGTTTCGTTGCTCATATAACGGCGCTGTGACTTGATAGAAATGTGTCTACTGCGCCATTGTTTTTTTTTTTTCATGTAACACCGAAGTTCAGGGGTTTCTGTAAAATGTAATTTTCTTAGATAAAATTGTAACACCAGTCATAGGCAAATAGTGCTATATTGCAAACAAATCCATAAAAAGAGATAAATTATTTTTAACGGGTCAAATTAAAGACCGGGGTGAATCAATAGGCTCCTAATTGGGGAAAATGTGGGCACCTGGCTACGAAAACTAACAATATGGAAAATTATGAATTCAGAGACAAAGCCAACCTGCATTGTGTTACTTTTAAGGACAAAATTATGAAAGAACAAAACACTCCTGCTGCAAATTCCAGCTTTAACCGGTCTAAAATGTTCAAACTGGTTTAAGATGTGTTTTTGACACTTCTAACTTACTTTAGCTAGTTGGCCAGCTGAGTATCCTATATTGTCAGCTAGTGCATTATGCCACCAGTCTAACCAACCACAGACCTGCTACGACCAGCTAGAAGTGTCAAAAAACCCAGCTTTAACTATTTAAATTCCCAGCTGGATTTTTCAGCACGGACATGTGTTAGGCAACCTAGCTCAGGAGCGACGTGGGCGACGTAGCTCAGGAGGTAAGACCGGTTGTCTGGCAGTCGGAGGGTTGCCGGTTCAAACCCCGCCCTGGGCGTGTCGAAGTGTCCTTGAGCAAGACACCTAACCCCTAACTGCTCTGGCGAATGAGAGGCATCAATTGTAAAGCGCTTTGGATAAAAGCGCTATATAAATGCAGTCCATTTAACTAGAGCATATTGATGAACCTCTTCATTTGATAGCCAATAACAGTGGTTCTGAACCTCGGGTCCTGGCGGCCCACTGTGTATGCTGGTTTTTCGTCCAACCACAGTAGCAATCCGAGAATTTTAACAAGCTGTTCATTTTTCTTGAGGGATTATTTACCCTCTTAAGCCACGTTATGTCAGAAATATATATGCATGCGATGGAGAATAAAATTTCTATATTCATGTTGTGCTATGCTGCAATTAAGAGGTTAAAAAACTTTTCAACTAATCAAATTAAAGACTGAGGCGAACCAACAGGTTCCTAATTGGTGGAAGTGTGGACACCTGGCCACTAAAACTAAAGATCTGGTAGATAATGAAGAATTCAGAGACAGAAAATAGCAAGCCAAACCTACATTGTGTTAATACATTATATATATATATATATATATATATATATATATATATATATATGTATGTATGTATGTATGTATGTGTGTGTGTGTTCAGCAATCTAATTGGGAGCATATTAATTCACCTCAGTTTCTAATTTGGTCCGTTAAAAATTGTTACCTCTTTTTATGTAATAGTTTGCAATGTAGCGCAACGGGAATTGTATTCCTCTGGCATGCATAACAGTTTCTGACATAATGTGTCTCAAGAGGGTAGGCCCACATAATCCGTCTAAACATGACAAGCACCTAAATAAGAACAATTAACAGCTTGTTAAAAATATCGATCAACTCCTCCTGAATAGACTTAAATGGAATCTAATGTGAAAACGTCGAAGCGTGTGGTAGTTAACAGTTTTGAGAGGTGTTACTGTTGTACATCTTTTTTTAATGCTACGTTTTTAAATTTGCTGTGCCAAACTTTCTTTGCCTTAAAGAATTGTTTTAAATCGGCGGTGAAGCCACACCCTTAATAGACTTACAGACCTTGGTTTCAAACCCAACAAATGTGTAACGTGGATTTAGACCAGCAGATGGCGATATAACTTGCGTTCGAGATCGTGCGGCATGGTTATATCCCGAGGCGCTGCTTGGTAGTGCAGAAGTAAAGTTATCACAAGGTTAAGAATTTCCCCCGCCATTCTAGTTTCAATTAAATTGTCTCGCATAACCGTTAACTTGTTCGTGCAGACAGCCCTTGTTTCCAGTCACTCTATCAGTGTCTGAGAATAGGAGGGCGTAGCCAGCCAGACCAGGTGCATCAATAAAAGAAGCAGACATGGTAGGGACTACATTTTGAAAAGAATCAACGTATAGACTAGCCTACGTAAAGCCTATGAAAAGACTGGTCGTATTTTTACATTACAATCTGTCAAAAAAACGGCTGCCTCGCACTCCGCAGTAGACTGCACGTTCAAGCGATCGCCTAGAGAAAGGGCATATTTTGTTCACTCAAACCACGCGTTTAATGTCTGTTGTAATGTAGCCTAGCCTATCACTCATGAAATACGTACATGAACTATTGACTACACTTTAGAAAACTGTTTATAAAGGCTTAAGAGTAATGTATGTAACATCGGTGATATCACATTCGTGCGACTTTGGGATTGGTTACAGAACTTCCTGGTAGTGAAGTCGTTGTGTTTGAAGGTGGAGAGAAGGGAGAAAGTCTTGCAAACATTTGTTCCATGACTCAACGTGGAGCTGTATGACTTCTCATTGGCAATATACACCGTCTGGCAATTGGGAGTCTAAGGAATTATTTTTTACACAGCCAATTCTCCGTACCCGACTCAAATAGGAACTAAAAACTGCTGGCAGTTGGATGTATTTTCTGATAAAGAGCGGTGGCCAATTAGATTACCATAAAAGAACGCGTGTGATGTGGGCTTGACTAGCACTAACTAGACGCTTAAATCGACGCAAACGGTACAGTTCTCTAGATTTAGAAGGTTAGTTACAAAACCGAGAAATATCCAGCGGCGACCAAGGAGAGACACTGAAGTGGATAGACACCGGGGATTAAATCTGGATCTCCGGAATTCTATAACGACTTGACTTCCGAATGACTGCACTGTAGTGTCCTACAGACCTACGGACCTTTTGGACAAAGTATTGTACGTCGGCATAAAGTGATAACATACAGGTAGGAAATGTTTAGAATGCCTCTGTATCCTGTTTTCCTGTTCTTATCCTAGTCTGTTTGAGCAACTAATCTAGCTGGGTTTCAATTTTTAAAAGTCGAAACGTGTCTCTACAAGGTAAGTAATCAAAGGGTGGAATTCTGTTGAGCAACAAATTGTCCAGTATAGGCTACAACGTACCAGTAGAGTACGGTTCTTCCATTGATCTCATTCTATGGACACAGGAGTGCCGGTTAAAACACACGAAGGGCAGCTATTGCTCTGTGGATGTGTTGCACTTATTTGTGGCCCCCTATCTGTCGATATTTTCGAATTTGTCCGTCTGGCATTAATTATATATATAAAAAAAGCAGCGTGAATCGAATGGAACACACTGACTTGATTTTGACCTCGACGCAGCTAAAACCCACTGTCCATAGTGTATGAGGCAAGTTACTGTGCGTCTTCACTACGTGTAAGAAGATGGATGTAAATCATTTCGATCTTATTGCGGTAATACTCCACTTACTATAGTTACCGCGGCTTACAGTGTAACCATGAGAGCCTTGACACGTGTATGTTGGAGTAGACCAAATTTAGGTTCGGCACTGTGCGACATCAATGTCCCCTATTCGCTTGCAGCACAGGGCTGGGATTTTTCTGCTTGAAACACAACATACCAGTGTGGCTCACCTGAAAATACTGTCATTCACAACCCATCGTTTCGGCATGTTAAACATAGTTAAGGCAGTTTACCCCAGGGACGCACATAGGGAGTGGGTTCGGACCAACCGGGACACTTTGTCCTGGCCTAGGCTGGAGGGGGGCCCAGTATGTGGGGTGTAGCTATTTTTAATTTGTTACAAAATATATTGGGACGGGGGGGCTCCCCATATATTTTGTCCTGGGCCTAAGAATTCATAGCTGCAACCCTGCTGTAGCCAGCTAGTCTTGGAGGCAATAGTCCAGTAGGTTAGCATGCAACACTTTCAAAAATGGACAGGATAGCTAAACATGATACAGGCAAAACAATCATTCATTTAGCCTGTGAAGAATGATAAAAAACCTTACCGGCAGAAACACATTGTTATTTTTTTGTCTACTATGTATGCTCTGTCTGTTCAGTATGTGCAGTGTATATTTTTACATGCTAAGTTTTGAAATTTTGTTTGTGGTCAATATATTTTTAACTCTGTCTTATGTAAAGATGGCTTTCTTATGTTCACTGTAACACATTATCCCAGACTGCTTACTGCATGCACTGAATGTAAGATGAAGGCCTGCAGTTTGCTTCTCATGGCTACGGATTAAGTCTTAGTAATACTCCCAGGATGAGCGGTATTACTGGGCTGCTTGTCACTATAGGACAGGGCTGATCAAGGTGATGTAAACAGCCTACCTGACAGAAGGCCAAATTCCTTTGGCTGACAGGGGGCAAGAAATGAAGTTTGGAAGCTAAATGTACTTGAGCTGGGGTCAAATAAGTAGGGAGACTACTGTGCTGTACTTGACATGTGCAAAAATCTAGCAGAATTAATGACAGAATGATCCAAGCCTTATTAATTTGAATGGAGTAGATAGGAGTGGCATACTTTGAAGAGTTTTACACCTTTTGTTCATTCATTTGTGCACTTTACCAGCTCTTCGGGCTACCAAGATGAAAATATTGTTTTTCTATATTAGCCTTTTTTTTTTTTTTTTTTTACTGTAAGTGCAGGTAATATTGGTAGTCCCTTCTAGATGCTTCTTGAGCGCCAATACTATTTTTTGCCTAATTAAGGCACAGATTTCCAGTCAGGCTTTTCTGTTCTGAATTGTAGTTTTTTTGTTTGTTTGCTTTGGAGACGGGGGGCAATGGCTCGGGTAGATGGTGGTCTTTATCAGTCTTGCATTCCTCTGTTTGGTCTTGTGCTTTCCCTCGCCTCAGTGACTGATGCAGTGTGTGCTAGTCAGAGAAAGCGTCTTTAAGGCGTGGTCTGGCTAAGGCTTTTGTTAAGTTTGTTTGACGGAGCACCTCATTGAAAGCATGAATTGAGTTTTTCTGTACTTCAAGCCATACATTTTTTGAGTGCTCTTCCTGCATCTGGATGCAAGATTTATGAATCCACTGACAACTAGCTTACATAATAGCTTCGTTATCTAGTAGATCTGTATTTGACATGGCGAATATAGCTATGCAGCGATCATGTACAGAAGCAGCTTTGCGCTAAATTTTGTTCACAGTGTATTGGTGGAACAGCATATGCATTCGGTTTCATATATTGCATGGCTCTCATGACATTGCAAGGTCGTTTGAAGGTCTTGTCCTCCTGGACAATCTCTTGCCTTCACTTTCACTTCCAGTGACATTGAATGGGTGTTGCATGTCCTTCCGTGTCCTGTAGGCCTGTTCATGAACACGTAAAGAAAGGCTGTTATGGCAGTTGTAGGTTTTATAGATGGCTATCAAACAAAATGAAACTGGGGGAAAAGACCACAGCCTCTGATTCCCTGTATATTTTCGTGGTCTCCGGTGTGGGAGGGAATAGGATATGCTTCATATGGTGTCAGGAATTCTCACATAGCGATAATAACGCCCCTCTCCAGCCACACCCTTTTAGAGCCCAGGAAAAAGAGAATGAATCCAGCCAGCGGCATCCAATTCGAAAGGCTCTTCTGTTTGCATCTTTTCCAACTGCTCTAATGCCATAATGCAGTCAAATTGCTATGTCAGTCCTTGAAGATTGATATATCTCACTGATTTTTTGTGTGTGTGAGGTTACAGTAGAAACCAGACCTGAGGCTCACGTGGTGTTTGTGTGGAGGGCTGATTTTTTGGGCTGCCAGAGGTGGCATTGTGATTGGCATATGCCTTAATCCACATGTTTTTCCACAGTTGAACGGGCTTTGTGGATGATGCGCAAGGTTGTAATTTGGGATTTCTCCTGGTTCCCTCAGATTGTAACTGAGAGACTGAGATGAGAGCTAATTAAGTGTTACGTTCATGATTGAAGCTGTAAAAAAAACTGTCATGAATTACCGATTTTATTTATATTATCACCATTCGTTTTACTGTTCACATTTTCATTGTCTCCATTGCCGATTGTATATTTTGTGAAAATGGATAATGAATTTAAGAATCAACTTCTTTCACAATTTTTCTTTTTTTTTTTTTTTTTTGGACTATTTCGGAATGCCCATTCATGTTCGATTGATCAGCAGGGGTCACTAGAGAGACTGTCCCTGTCCCTGGACGAAACGATTGCCGGCTGTTAGGGCTGTCAAAAAATATTCGGATTTCGAAAACTATTCAAAAATCTTTTTTTTTTTAAAGTTCGAATCTAAATTTGAGCATTCGAATATTCGTTTTTGATCCCACGTTTTGTAATTAACATGAATATACAGGCTTAATTTCATGCGGCGAATCATGTTCATGCACCAAAGTTCATTTCCTGTGCTAACGTTACTTTCTCTGTCAACAAAAAACGTTCTGCCTTGGATCCAGAGCAAGTGGATCGTCTGGTTTTCCTTGCCAATAACCTCCGTGATGCTTTCAGCTGACACCTAACGTTACTGGTCAGCTAGCCTCGCGAGCCCGTCTATTTTTTCACTTAGCCTGTTAGTTCAACAGATCTGGTCAGCTATCTTGCCTCACCGAAATTAAATAAGATGTATTCCAAAGCAATGCTACCCAATATTTCCTAAATTGTTTGTAGTACCGTAACTTGGCGTCATTTTAATATCAATACTTTTAATGGCAGGCCTGGATTTTGGCCGTCTGAATGAATGAGTTATAGACGGTGTATGTCTTGTATGTGTGAGTAACTTGGCATTTTTGTATGTTGAAAACGTGTTTTTTATGAGATATCATTTCTTTTTGCAAAGCGTTTTATTATGAGAGTGAGAAATGTGAAGTGACCCTGTAAGAAACGGTTGTGGATTATGGCTATCCTTGTGTGAATTTGTACAGTCTGATGAGCGTGTACTGTTTAGCCGTTTCGGTTTGCTATATTTGTAAAACAGTGGCTGTGACAAAGGGTGCGGTGGCGTAAGTGTAAACGCATCAGAAACGCAGGTGAAATATGGCCAGTGTATGTACTCACGGATTTGACGGCCATCCAACGAACCTTGATTGACAAAAGAATTAGAGCTCCCTAGGTCGCAACTTGTGTACCCTTCTGTCCTGCTGCGTTGTCTGTTATTTCGTGGAGATGCACTTTTAGTGTCTGTAAGGTTTATAAGGCATTTTGATAGGCTTATCTGCAGGTAGGAATCATCTTCGCTGTTTTGCTAAGCTAGAACCGGAAAACTTGCTAGTGGAGAATAGGAGCAGATGCATATGTCCCAGCAGGCTTTGCATATGAGAAAATAAGAACAGTGTGAGATAAATTAGGAGAAATGATGAAATTGCGTAGTTGAAACAATATGTTTTTAGCAGAATGGGCATGTAGGTGAAGGTTGACATGATCACAGCCTATGGTGCGAAGTAAATGAAGTGACCATGAGCGAGCTTAGTTTCCTTATCGAACGGTATATATAACAGTCTGTATAAAGCATTAGTTGTTGAAGTGGAGGATTAAGTAGCTAATGTGTGGAGTCTATTGCACTGATGTGCTTTTCTCATGTTCAGTAGTAGTAGTTATAATTATGAATGAGTCATGATTTGAAATGTAGTGTTTTAATGGGGAATTGCAGAACGTACATACGTAGTAATTGCTTGTATGTGGCTAGATAGAGAACAGGGCGAGGTAACATGAATTTAGAAATATAGTTAGTAGAAATGGCACAGTGGTGAACTGGTGTAACTTTTTAAGGAATACATTTGCCATCATGAAATGCATATGGGTGGCCGTGAGTGAGTTTTGGTAAAGCAAATATAAGCGTAAGAAAACGTTAGTGTAAAAGAGGAAATTATCTGGCTGAGGGCGAGGCGGGATTCAATCCTTCAACCGGAGGTTTACGAGTCTGTGACTTTGTTAGAGCAGCACCATGACATAGCTATGCAATGCGTGAAATATCATTAGCAAACCTGTCCGTGGTTTTAAAGAACACAGGCCAGTAAGCACAGAAGAGCTCCCGTTGAATCCATATGGCTTTGCAATATTGTAGCCGGTTAATAACTGAACGTGCAGACGGTACGTCATAATGCAGGTTAAAGAAACGTGTTCCTAGCTGGGCTTGAACCTAGGACCCCGTGTTCCCAAGACTGTAACCTTGCCCACTAGTCCGCAGGCAGACTAGCTGTTTAAACTGGAAATGTTTCAGAGTAAAAAGGTGTGTATGCAAGTTTTTGATTGGGTCGTGTAGGTGAAGATTTGGCTGGTGTCGGTAAAATGTCCAATGGGGAGACGTGTTGTTAGTGGGATAGGCGGCAGGAAAAACAAGAATGAGAAGAAGGAGAAAACGCAAAATCCCCTTAGTTTGGGGCTTTATTGTGTGGACATGTGAAGTTGTTTCTGAAATCTGTCTGTTGAAATGGGGTCAGAATGTACAGAATTTAATGTTTTTAAGGGCTGAGTGTCTGTGGCTGTTGTGGTTATTTCTGTGGGGAACCCTGAAAAGTGCCAAACTCTCGGTGCTGTATAGGTATGGGGCATGCCCCCGCCAAGGCGTAACTTGGCGGGATGGCATACCTGCCATCCCAATCTTTCGTTTTTTGTCATTGTTTTCACCTATGTACAGTTGGTTGACCTCATGCTGCACAGTGTGTGACTGGCGATGGGCCCTTTCAGGCATCCAGCTCTCGTTGTTTTCCATTTTTACGAGTATTCGCTCCCCCTGGGGGTTTGAGAGAGAGGATGCACCTGCCACCCCCGCCTCTGGGCGTCGCAGGTGCAGGAAACGGTCAGGGTTGGCTGCAGCTCCGATGGGTGTCTCTTCCTCACCGAACGACACCGTCCCTTCCCCGCTACAGTGCCCACGGGGCACCAGCCTCCGGTGCTGCGGCGTCTGGGCGATGAGAGAGAAGGGGAAGAGGTGCGACGCGTTGAGAGATTCTGTGGAAGTGCCTTGTTTGATACCACGCGATTGGAACAAGGACACAGCTGAGGTCATTTACTCTCATGTCCTCTAAATGTCGAATTCAGCCGAGGTTCCCATATTGCTCATTGTGAAATGTGTTTCAATGTGTGTCCTCTTAAGGCCTGGATGAGTATGTGGAGAGCAGGGAAATCCCCGGAGTGACTCAGCTGAGACTGGCGGCTGATCCCAGGTTGTGTGAGCCATGTGAATGGGGTGGCAGTGTAGTATAATGGGTAAGGAACTGGGCTGGTAACCTAAAGATCATAGATTCATAACTACCTTTGTACCTGTATAAATGGATGCAGAGCGTCTGATAAGTGCCTGCAATGTAAATGTAATGGGCTGGTCATAGCTGTTGATTGCCCATTGACTGCAGTAGACCTGGAAGATTTCACATACAGTATCGTGAAAAATAAGGTTTCTTTCTAAAATAAGTTCCCCCTTGTCATTATTATGAGCCGGTTTAAAGGGAATAGGCTAAGTGTTTCATACAATGTAGCATTGTAGCTAATGTTAACTACATAGTGATGTATTCTGCTGAACAAGCTAGCCGCAAGCTAGCTCATTAGCTAATGATTGTTATGGTGATACTAATGTATTATCAATTTAGCTAACCTACGTACATTAGTGTGCAAACTAGGTTTGCTAATTTCTAACCTGTGTATACCTTCCAATTTAAAACAGTTGGCTATCTACTTCTGGCTATATTTAATTAATGGACTCTAACAGTTAGAATGACTACTTAGCCAACTGACAATGTGTTTTATTGTTTAGCAGCACTAAACATGTGCCGTTTGAAAAGCATGCTTACTCATTTTTTTTAATGCCAGAACTTTATCGCAGCACAGAGCATTATTCTGTGTGTGTGTGTGTGTGCTTGCATGTATATGTGTGTGCATGTGTGTGCGTATGTGTCTTTTTATATGTGTGCGTGTGTGTGCTTGCGCGTGCGTGTGTGTGTGTGTGTGTGTTTGTGTCTGTTTTTTAAATGTATGTGTGTGTACATGTGTCTGAAGGTCTGTGCCGTATAAGTGCACTGCGGTGTCTGTCATGTGTTCACTATGGCAGTGTGGAGCCTGTGTTCACTATGGCAGTGTGGAGCCTGTCTCATTTTAGCTGTGGCTTTTTTGTGGCTGAGGAGGAGCCACGCCCTGGAGTCTCCTATCGGCAGCATTCAGCATTCACTTCAGCCTCCTCATCCAGCCCAGGCTGAGACCTTCCCCTGCTTCTCTTCTACCTCTCTGAGCTTAACTGAAAATATCTCTGCCACATTAGAAGTCATAATTCATGAACTCCCACCCACAACAGGTATCTAAAAACTGACTCAGTCCCTATGTTCAGACACATGGGAGTCGGAGAACACTGCAAACGTGGCTGAAGGAAAGTTGTGTGTTTCAGCTCGATTAAAGCCAACCAACGTTGCCACTGTTAAGGAATTCTTCCTCCGCTATTGAAATGAATTTCCTGCACTGTGATATTTTTTGTGTGCCACAATGCACACAATATAGCTCTGTTAAATGTGCTTTCATTGAAATCCACCGCGCAGTGGTGCTTCCTGTAATGCAAATCCGCTCTCCTCTGGGAAGCCGCAGGTGTCTGCGCGCCCCGAGTCATGCCAGTCTACCTGTTTACACACCACACTGGAGATTACAGGGCTTCCGTGCTGACTGGCCACTTTAAAGATCCCTCTCCTCGACCCCATCCCCCCACCTTTACCTGATATGGGGCGACTGTGCGATTATCCTGTGTAATCTCGCCCTCCGCTCTGGCGGCGGCAGGCGGTGAGGACCAGGGCTGAGGGGGAATGCCCCCTCTGTGTGTTCTCCTGCCCTGGGCTGAGTCTGTGCTTCGGTTCTCACGGTCCGTACGGGAAGCTCATGATAAAAAAAAAAAACAACGTTTTTTTTAGCTTCACTTCCTTCCTCCCACCCCTTTATCGTTCTGTGTCTCTCGCCTTCCCTCCCTCCCTCACTTTTCTCTTGTTCCTTGCAGCCCTTTCTCCATCAATGCTCGTTAGTGTATACAGCTTTCTAAAAAAGGCGAATGTCTTGGTCTGGTGAAGGAATACCACTTGCTTTCTAACCGTTCGTGCACATACTGACTCGGTTTTTGAAATGTAGGTTAAACATTGTGTTTGGCTCCTCTACACTTTGCACTGATTGTTATTGGGAAAAGGTCTCAGATTTATTTTAAAAAACTGTGGCAATGAAGCATTTTTAGTGGATCTCAGATGATCATGGTCATCAAGATGACATTGTGACATTGCGAGCAAAATGCGGTGCTTTGCCTGGTGTCTGATGGGCGTGTCTTTAAAAACTCAGGTGACGTTGGAACTGGGCTTGTAGCTCAGCGGTTGTCAGTTCGAAATCTGATCAAAATTTTGTTTGTGAAGAAAAGGAAAATTAAGTTTACTGTCATTTCCTGGATTCCTAGATTTCCTTCAGCATGGTGGAACTTGTGGTGTGAGAACCTCTCACTGTAGGGCAATTGCTCTTGTTTGGCACAGAAACCAATACAACAGTGACTAACCTTCATTAAAATCTCCCGCTGTATAAATGGGTTGTTTGTGGAACGTGTAAGCTGTGTAAGACTACCTGAGACTGCTAACTGTAAATGGAAGTGCTGATGTCACAGGGCCCTGTTGTGGGATGTGAAAGGAAAGCGGGCATGCAGGTGTGCGTACTGACCTGTGTTCTGTTACGTTCCAGCCCTCCTGCCAGGCCAAGATGAAGGTAGGTGTCTGAAGCGACCTCTAGGTGACCTCTAGAGCCTGTAGTCGTGTCGTGCTGTGTGCAGAGCATGTGCGCCTGTGTGCAGTGGGCGGACAGACAGACGGGCATCACGTCAGCAGACCAGTGCCTGCGCTGCTCAGTGCCTGTCAGTCAAACTGAGGTCAAGGGTCAACGGACACTGTAGCCATTTCGGGTGACTGCCTTCCATTCATTTTCTGACAGTTGCCTCGCAAAATTGGATCATTCTTATAATATCAAAAGCGGAAATGTGTTTTTAAGTAAACGGTTCAAAATGAGATGTTCTATGATGACAGTCATTGAAGTTTTAAAATAAGTCGTAATAAATTGATAAAATGTCATTAAAAACCAAACCTGGCTGTTTCTGTAATGTAGCGCAACAACTTTAAATGCTTCTGGGTCACTAGTGACCTTTTCTGATCCAAAATGGCTGAAGTTGCCCTTGGACCTCATTTCTTTAGGCTGAGTTCATTCAGAGTGAGCCTTGGAGTGTGCCTGATTATTAATGAAATGGAATTTCTGAATTTAAAGGAGTCTTACATCTTTCTGTAATTGCTGATTTCCTCTCCATTAATAGGTTGTGTATGTTTGGGTAGATAGTGGCACTGCTCTATATTCCTGCCTGTGTGAGTGTGGTGCTATGATTGAGCAGTGCTGAGGCTAACTCAGCCTTAGCTGTGTAGTCATAGCTCTGTTTGTATTGAGCTGTACCTAGGAATTCCCCCAGTGTGGCACGTCTTGTGAGATAGTGAGTAGGTTTCCTGCACTTGGGTTGTGGATCTGTATTTGGCATGTGCTTGCTTGTGTGTGTGCGTTTGCCTGCGTGCGTGCGTGCGTGCGTGCGTGCGTGTGGTTGTGGTTGTCGCTCAGATGGTAAGGAGCATGCTCACCACTCCCTGACGGACAGGCAGGGCTGTGAAATCCGTGTTAACGGTTAACCCGCCCCCCTGGACGGCTCTTATATGGGCTGATTACGGAAGCCGGAACAAAGGTGTCCTTCGCAGTGATAGAGGGAGCGGGTGAGGGGCTTTAACTGCGTGGGCTGCGGCTGCCTCTAGGCCCCTGGCCCATCTTCATGAAGCGCCTTGGAGTGCTGATCTAGAATCTGGTTTCCACCGGTCATGTGCTGCCTTATCAGCTGAGTGTAACTGATCCTAGATCAGAGCCTGTGTTCATAAAGGCATCTCAGAATTTGAGTGCTAATGTAGGGTCATGTTTCCCCTGGTCTATTGATGGGCGAATAAGGTGTCAGGAAACCCACACATGTTTGAAGCTACCCCAAGCTATCAGTTGCACACTGATTTCAACCAATCATTGTGCTTTGCTATTGAGAGCACAATATTTTTAGTGGTTCATGCAATTCAGTGATTAACAGCACATTTGAGCTCCACCCATTGTAGAGTTCATGAAATGGTAAATGGTAAATGGACTGCATTTATATAGTGCTTTTATCCAAAGCGCTTTACAATTGATGCCTCTCATTCGCCAGAGCAGTTAGGGGTTAGGGGTTAGGTGTCTTGCTCAAGGACACTTTGACACGCCCAGGGCGGGGTTTGAACCGGCAATCCTCCGACTGCCAGACAATCGGTCTTACCTCCTGAGCTATGTCGCCCCCTATGATGAGAACATGAAGTTCTCATTCTACCATCACTATCCAGGGCATATCCTAACCTTATCCATTATGAGCTAAAAATGCAAACTGACCCAAGGTCAGTGCCTAAAAAGTATCTCGGAGTCGGAGCAGTGATCCAGTATCAGCTTTCTGATGATCTTATCCATTATAGGTTTATTGGACAGAGGAGTCAGCACTCCTGTTCTGAGGTACTGTATGAATATGGACCCTGATCTGGGGTCAGTTTGGCCTTTTTTACCTTTAGCTCATAGTTTATCCCTTAGCCTTCTTTGGTTTAGTCTGTTGGCTCATAATGGATGCAGTTGAGATATGGCCAGGACAGTGATGGGATGAAGAGGTTAGATTAGATCAGCAGTCTGTGGTGGCCATAGACAAATAGATGATAGGTCTACTGGGAGGAGTGTTCTTAAATGAGTGGAAAAATACAGTAAGCTTTGTATGGCTGGACTGAAACACGGAAGGGCGGAATCCCACAGGGCTCTCCGAAAGCCTGAGTTTGGAATTCTGATGCAGTGCTCTTCAGTTTGCCTTTCCTGCAAACTATTGATTTGAGTCCTGCCACGGAGCTGTGCATCCTCATATGGAGTATAGTCTACACACACACACACACACACACACACAAAACAAATGCAAACACACGCACACACACATACATATATAATAACAGACACAAACACTCACATGCGCGCACACACACACACACGCGTGCACACACATACACACACACACACACACACACACACACGTACTTAGGAACAGGCCAGGGCAGTTATGTTTACACAGTAACATCTGGCTTTTCAGTCTGCTTTCCATAAGCAGCAAACTGCGCGCTAACAATGCAGGACACTGGCAGTGAGGAACCCGTGGACATCATGCGGGCATTCCATGCCAAATGCTCCTCTCTCTGAGCTTCTGTATCTCCCCAGAGGATTTTGGGTCAGCTGACATCAGAGATGGCCCAGCTTTACGTTACTAATGGGGAATTTAATAATACGTCTTTGATTGGAAAGTTTGCCCCTTTGGACTGAGCCTTTTCAAGGCCAGCTGAAAGTTAAAGAGTAACCATAGCTCATTAATCATTGGTCAGATTTGTCAGTTGAAGGAATGAGGACAAATTGCTCCAAATTTTGACGTGGAATTTTGCGCCCTGAAAATAGTCCGCTCAGTTGGTACAAATCCTGCTTCTGCCAGTCAAACTGACACAGAAAGCACACTGTTTTAAATCTGGCTATACCCTGTGCAGTCATTTCTGTTACTTTCTAAAGTGCCATAACAATCGCAGTGGCTAGAGTTGATTTTTTAAATAACCTTCTGTTACAGTATGGCATGGCCATTGCATTTTTATTTGAAAAGAAATGAACTCTTTTCCTTGCACCTCAGTAGAAAAACGAAGACTGTGCCACGCCCGTGTTTGCACATTGTGTGCATCTGGGTAGCATGGAAGGTAGGGCTATTCAACTGCCTGAGGGACAAATGCGGCCCTCAATAAAAAAATAATCCTGGACCTTTGATCCCCGAGAAGAATAAAAAACTGTATTATTCAGGCGGATGAAAAAATGGTGAACTATGTCCAGACCCACATCTGCACAGTGACCGCATTCCTCCTCCTGGTTTCAGAATAATGATTACGAGCCCCGCACACATGCGCAATGCGTCTTAATCACACATTCATAAACAGTGCGTGGACGCTACGTGAAAAAAGGCTTTCATTTCATCAATATGAGTCCTGTTTTTTTTTTTGTTGCTTAGTGCATGGAAGCTGTTCAGCCCAAATGTAGAATTTAGAAAAAGAATGGGGCAGCCATGCTGGTAGGTGGCCGGGCCGTTCTGTTCACCTCGGCCTGGGGAAGGCTCTCTGTGGCTCAGAATGAGCGTGTGTGTTTGCCGGCTGGGCCATGGCTGCACCGGCGGCCGTTCTGTTCACCTCGGCCTGGGGAAGGCTCTCCGTGGCTCAGAATGAGCGTGTGTGTTTGCCGGCTGGGCCGTGGCTGCACCGGCGGCCGTTCTGTTCACCTCGGCCTGGGGAAGGCTCTCCGTGGCTCAGAATGAGCGTGTGTTTGCCGGCTGGGCCGTGGAGGCGCGGTGTGCTCCGGAGCCCCGCCCCCGACGCGGAACGCTAGCGCCCGCCATGGCGGCGAAGCGCTCAGACGCACGGGCCGGTGCCAGCAGGGAGATAAGGGGAGGCCGTACGGAAGCGAGACAGACCTGGCATGTCGGGACAAAGGTGGGGAGGCAGACCTGTGCCAATGAGCTCACCTGATACACGCTGCATATGCCTCCTTATGTTACTGAGCGCACACACACACAACTCGGCATTTTGGTACACACTGACTGCATCCTTATGGTGCCACACGCACGCACACACACACACAGTCTTTAGTCTTTAGGTCCTCTTACCCAGCTCCATGGCCTAATAGAGCCTGTGGTCCAGGTCATTGCAGAACAGGTTATTTTTTAATCCTCTGTGGCGCTTCTCTCCCAGTGTGGAACGCCCATTGTGTTTCATCACAGGAACGGCAGAATGCTCATGAAAACCAAAAACCTGCACCCACACCGGCCCTTTCTGGGCATGATCAGACATCCCTGATCTATACCACATTTGCCTGACTGACGCCAACTCGGAGTGCAGAGTCTTTGTCTGACTTTGATGCGCGTGCGATGATGCTCTGAAACGGACGCCGCCCTCGGACTCGAGTCTCCCGTCCCCTTGGCGATGCCGCAGCTTGCTACGCCGCCGCCGGCATGCCCAGCGCTTTCACAGGGCGCGCCACCCGACCGCCGCTGGAGCAGGCTGTCGGCGCGTAATCGTTTGACGGTTCCTCAGACCTGCGAGGCGGAGCTCTGCGCGGCTCGCTCTGCTCATCGAGGCCCCGCCCTCACGGGCTTCCTCCGTATCTCCTCAGTTCATTCCTCTCCCCGTAGCGGCCGCCCCGATCCGTCCATATTTCTCTCCCTCTGGGGAAAGATTGTCCTCGCTGTGCACATTCCAGTGAACTCTGGGTATGTGAGTGCTATGAGTGCAATGTGAGGAATGGGAGGGCGTGCGGCCTGGATGAGCCGGCCCGCACGCTGCCGTTGCGGCCACTGCCCTGTCCGCCATCAGCGCTAACGCCGCCTCATGACTCTGCACAGAGGGACCTGTTTCACAAAGACACCCCGTTCTCTCTGTTTTACAGTAGCTGTGTGTGTGTGTGTGTGTGTGTGTGTGTCTGTGTTTGTGTGTTTGCTCATCTGTCTCTGGCAGTTGTGTACTTTTAAACGCCCCATGACTCAGTTTTGTGTTGGTTTATGTTGGTCGATGTGGAGAGCGAAGGGGTAACAGTGTTGCGCGGTGCCAGTCCAAAAATGTAATAATCTCAAGGGGTCTGTCTTTAGCCTTTAGACAGTCGCTTGGGCAGTTTGGAAAGAGCTCACTCTTGCTCCAATTCCTGAGTCTGGGAATTCAGTCTGGAAAGACCAGTCAAGTTTTGGTCAAGGTTATTGGACCTCCTTTTTTTTAGGACTCTCAACATGGACAAAAAAGTTCATATATTAAAATGCTCTAACACAATTTTTAACACAAGACGTATGTCAGAACATTTTGTGTTTATGTGTTTAGTCTGTGTGTATGCTGCCGAGTCTGTGCATATGCGAATGTGTGTCTGCGTGTGAATGTGTGTGTGTGTGTGTGTGTGTGTGTGAATGTGTGTGTGTGTGTATGCGTGTCTGCGTGTGAATGTGTGTGTGAATGTGTGTCTGTGCGTCAATGTGTGTCTGTGCGTGAATGTGTGTGCGTGAATGTGTGTCTGTGCGTGAATGTGTGTCTGCGCGTGAATGTGTGTCTGCGCGTGAATGTGTGTGTGTCTGCGTGTGAATGTGTATGTGGGTGAATGTGTGCATGTGAATGTGTGTCTGCGTGTGAATGTGTGCACCTGTGTTAGTGTGTGTAGGTGTGCGTTAGGCACAGAGAGCTCGCTGCACCCAGGTGCGCTCTGGGTAGTGCTGTGCGTGGCAGTGCCAGAGTCTCTCGCACCTGTTGCACTCGAATGCCTTTCTCCACCAAGTCCCTCCTCAATATTTAATGAGGCCAGTTCTGTCTGCGAGCACTTTGTTCTTAATTACACCCTGTTAAAGTCCACTCTGTCTACACGCTCTCTCCAATTCACTAATTTAGCACGCTCCTTAGAAGCCTGTTTATCTGTGTGTGTGTTTGTGTGCGTGTGCGTGCCTGTTTGTGTGTGTGTGTGTTGGTCTATGTGTCTTATAGCAGCTGTCTCTTGTTCTGAACGCTGCAAGGGGAACTGGGATGCTGGGGTGCGAATGTTGAGGGAATCAGATGTTGCAGAAATGATTTCCTGCATGATTTGTGCAGTTTAATTTTGTGTCTGTTAATTAGAGCAAACAAAGAAAGGGCAAAAAAAATGTAAATGTCTTAGAAAATGTCTCCCGGTAGATGCAAGAAGTTTAAAAAAAATAAAGATTCTGAAGTGGATTACAGGGGAAGAAGTTGCATATTTGGGGGAAAGTACCACATTTTCCACTCCAGGGAAAAGAGAAAGGCATCCAAGTATCCCTTTATGGTCGATTCTGGGGGCGAGGCCTGGGGGGGCGAGGCCCAGGGGGGTGGGGGGTGGGGGTGGTGGGGGGGAGGCCCGGGGGGGTGGGGCCCAGGGGGTGGGGGGCGGGCGGGCGGCGAGGCCCGGGGTGGGGCAGCACTCTTTGCTATGTCTCTAAGGGGAAATCCTGCGGTCTGAGCAGAGCTGTCCTTTCCACAGTGGCCTGACCTCACCTTATATGGGCTTGTGGGTACTGCTAGGCCTGAGGGGGGGTGTGGAAAAACAGAGGTAGGAGGGGCTAACAAAGACATTCTATTACTTAATGTGTTCTGACTCAGTCCGGAGCGGCTGGATGGAAGAATGGTAACGGAGTGGGAGAGCAGGAAGCATAAAATGTTTTCAGTTCCTCTGCAAGCAAGCCCCATCTTGTCGGGTTCGCCAGAAATATCCTGTTCTTCATTGTTTGTGTGTGAATGAGCATGTGACCACATGCCATACCTGGGCTAAATACGACCCAGTGTTCAGGTTTTGTTTCAAAAATATTTTTTAAAAAGTTTTTTAAAGTAGTGTATTAAAAAAATCTAAAAATGGGTGAGCGCTCTTAGATTTTTGTGGTCTATGTTCATGTAAAGTGAATCCTTTTCTTAGGACCTTTGAATTTGAGGAGTATATTGTATGACTTCACACTGTCCGTTTGTTGCCCTGTGGATGAATAACATATTTTGTCTTGAAGTGTAGTATGCAACACACTACTAAATGGACTGCATTTTATATAGCGCTTTAATCCAAAGCGCTTTACAATTGATGCCTCTCATTCACCCATTCACACACACACTCACACACCAACGGTGAAAGGCTGCCATCCAAGGTACCAGTCAGCTCGTTGGGAGCAATTAGGGGTTAGGTGTCTTGCTCAGGGACATTTCGACACGCCCAGGGCGGGGGATCGAACCGGCAACCCTCCGACTGCCAGACAAATGCTCTTACCTCCTGAGCTATGTCGCCCCCTCTACTCATAACTATGTACTGTAATTCCAATGAGCACACAGCTCACAAAAGGGCCAATTGATTATTCTGTTTAAAGTGAAACTGCCAACCCACGGGCACACACACACACACACACACACACACACATTCACATACACACACACATGCGCAAACACACTAACCCACGCACACACACATCCTTGGGCTCACAGCCACAGTCATGCTTTGTGCTTGCTCTGGTCCTCGTGTCTGGCCCAGTTCAGCTCTAGTGAATCACATGACCCCTCCCACAGAGCCCATGTTAAACGTTGTGAGCTAAAAGCTTGTTAAGAGTCTGCCGTTACAATTAAAAATACACATATATTTACTCATTGTATTTTATTTTCTTGTATTGGTGAGCTAAACAGGCAGACTTGTAGGCGCAGGATCAAACAGCAGGGGTGGCTGGAGTGTGGTGAGGTGTGGATTAATGCCAACTGAAGCCTCCTAAAAGCTTGCCAACGCTGCTGACAGTTATACAGTAGGCTCATCTATGTGCTTAGATCATAGATGATCCCTTAGCTAGGTGCGCCTCTCAACAACCCCAACTCTGAATGAACAGTTGAATGTCTTGACTGAAATACAGCGTATGAGCAAATCCTGTCAGTTATTTATTCATTTTTTTGAACTCGGAACATTGCATTTTAAACTGCTGAGCATCTGCATTTGTGGAAAATTTGGAGAGCATGCGCTCCTTCAAGCAACTATGTCTTCTTTTCTGATGGATTCATTGCAGAATTCCATGTGTACAGTACCCACCTCTGAATTCCTTTGATTTACGTAACTCTGTTTTAACCCGGAGGCCTGAAATAAAAGCATGGTCAGTTTCTTTTTCACGTTTGTTACTTTTCAGATTTTCTTTGTATGAGTGGCCTTCTCTAATATAGAGGTTGGATTAGTAGTTCCTCCATAATTAGCTTGTACTGTGGTGATACTTTCGAGCTGGGTTTGTTAGACCGCCATCGGCACGAATCATCAGTTCACCGATGAAGGCAGCATGCCAAGAAGGTGGAATCTTTTGGTCTTATCTAAAAAAACGTTCCGGGCGGATCTTTCTGGAATGCGGTCCGTTAATACACCCGTCTGCTAGGAGGAGCGCCGGCTATAGAAAGCACATTTCTGCGGGTGACGGCTAGCGGTCGAATGCCACGCATTGCCTGGGGTTAAGCATTAGCCTCAGCGTGGGCATTCTGAGCGCGGCGAGGGCCGTGGAATGCTGAGGGTAAATGTGGGAAGGCTCGAAGCCGCCTCACTCCGGTCAGCTGTCACTGCCCAGCTGAGTCAGTCAGTCAGACTAGTGAGTTTATCTTAAGTCTCTTATAAGTGCTGTTCTACTGCTTACTATGTTCCTTTGTTCTGCTGTGAGTCGTCGATCATGTTTGTGATTCGGTTGGTTTGTAAAATTGGTTAGGGGATTCATTTCCAAATAGTTCACCAGGAAGCTAAAAGTTAAAAGGATTTTTTAAAATTTTCTAATGCATTGTGTGTGTCATACTACATAATAAATACAAATGCTTTGTCACAGTAGTTAAATAGGTAGGTAAATAGATAGATTGGTAGCTAGATATGTAAATACACATATCCCATGAAATCGGTTTCCATGACCGAGCAGCCGCACGCAAGCCTAAGGTCATTATGAGCAATGCCAAGTGTCGGCTGAATTTGTGTAAAACACACCGCCATTGGACTCTGGAGCAGTCGAAACGCATTCTCTGGAGTGGTGAATCACGCTTCACTATCTGGCAGTCTGGTGAATGAATCTGGGTTTGGCAAATGCCAGGAGAACCCTGCCTGCCCGAGTGCATAGCGCCAACTGTAAAGTTTGGTGGTGGAGGAATAATGGTCTGGGGCTTTTTTTCATGGTTTGGGCTAGACCCTTAGTTCCAGCGAAGGGTAATCTTAATGCTACAGCATACAGTGACATTTTAGAGAATTGCGTGCTTCCAAATTTGTGGCAACAGTTTGGGGAATGCCCTTTCCTGTTTCAGCATGACAATGGCCCTGTGCACAAAGCAAGGTCCATAAAGAAAGGGTTTGCTGAGAAGAACTTGCATGGCCTGCACAGAGGCCCTGAACTCAACCTCATCGAACACTTTTGGGATGAATTGGAATGCTGACTGCGAGCCAAGCCTTATCGCCCAACATCAGTGCCAGGCCTTACACTCAACATCAGTGCCAGGCCTTACACTCAACATCAGTGCCCGACCTCACTAATGCTCTTGTGGCTGAATGGAAGTGAATCCCTGCAGCCATGTTTGAAAATCTGGTGGCAAGCCTTCCCAGAGGAATGGAGGCTGTTACAGCAGCAAAGGGGGACCAGCTCCATACTAATGCCCATGGTTTTGGAATAAGCACATACTTTTGGCCATGTAATGTATATGCTTTATGTAAAATTTGTAAAAATTTGAATTATGAGCTTTCCCCCAAAAAAAGAAATTTACCAGTTTACCAGGTTTGAGAATTGCTTGCATTTTACATCCTCATTATGTGATCTGCACATTTGTGGGGCTGCTAGTGGTAGCAGAACAGCTCTGTGAGTCGATCACCATATGGAACAATTAGGAAACGCCTGCAGGCCAGCACACACACGCACACCTGTGCACGCACGCACGCACACACACAGACACACACACACACACGCACACACACGCACACACACCACCCCAAAAAACACAGCACATGCACACACAGACACACAGCACACTGTGTGCACGCACACGCCCCCCACACAGACACGCACAGCACAAACACATAACGAGCACGCATCCCCGCCCTAAAAACACACACACACAGACACGCACATGCACACACAGACACACACACTCATGCACACGCTCAGTGGGTTTACATAATGTTTGCAAAAGTTGATTTATTGTTTTAGTCCGGCTAAAACTGGACTTTTAAAAATCATGTAAACA
The DNA here is from genome assembly GCF_018555375.3 of Anguilla rostrata. Taxonomy (NCBI): domain Eukaryota; kingdom Metazoa; phylum Chordata; class Actinopteri; order Anguilliformes; family Anguillidae; genus Anguilla; species Anguilla rostrata. The sequence goes on along the minus strand of NC_057941.1, from coordinate 27,240,772 downwards.
TTGTTGTACGATTTCAGTCGTACAAAGTCGACAAAATTGGAGGAAGCAGGATTTGTAAGAAGCCTTCGTCAGACACACCTCGGTCAATAAATCGATTCTTTCCGAGTCGTGTATATTGGGACAACGACAGTAATCCAATTTAATCTCATCTTTGGCCAAATCAAGCTACTAATATAGATGGATTTCAGCTGTGCATGTGAACGCACTGACAGACACGCACACGCAGACAGGAGGGGTGTGCACGCGCTCGCGCAGGGAGAGGACTCTGTTCTGGAAAGCTCTTCCAGGTCTGGTGAGAGATGGGCTGTTCTGTCACGGGCCGGTGTTAAAGAGCTTTCTGAACCCAGCAGCGGCTCACTAGCCTGGCGGTGTTCTGCGCACTCTGTATGGAAAAGCTGACTGGTTCCCCTTGTACAGTCACATTCGCCTCTGGGACAGGCCTGCAGTGACTCACAAAACCCGAGGCGGGGGGGAGGGGAGGGATGGGCGGGGGGGGGCAAGGTGTGGGGCTTGACTTTGCTGGCGCTGTGGCTTTCTCTCACTACCTCCCTTCCTCTGTGTCTCTCCTCCCTCTCCTCCTCTCTCACTCTCTTCCTCTCTTCCCCTCTATCTCTATCTCTCTCCCTTCCCTTCTCTGACCCTTTCTCTCTCTTGCTCTCTCTCTCTCTCTCTCTCTCCCTTCCTCTCCTTCTCTTGCTCTGTCAGATTGCCAAATCCCGCCCACAGCGCTTACATTTCTTTGCTCTGACATCACTGGAGCCTTGCATTTTCCCTCTTTGAGTCTCCTGCTGTTTTCAGACCCTCCTTCCCCGTCTGGTCTCTCTTCCTCTCCTCTCCAGAGCGCCCCCTACTTTCAGCCCTCTGTCTTTCTCCTCACAATGCCATCGTTTGCATCCATCTCCCTAGCCCCCTCCAGTGCTTCTCATTGTCTTTACATTGTCTTCTGTTACACCTGCAAGCGAAGCGCCCTCTCCTCTCTCCTCACTGCTGCTCACCTTATACTCCCGTACGCGCTTCTCCCTTAACTGCTACCCCGCTTCTGTAATCTCCAAGCTCCCATAGACCGGATATTTTCTGCGCTTGGGAGAAAGAATCACATACAAGCGATCGTTTATGTTTTTTTTTCCCTGCCCAAAGGCGCTGACAGGGCCATCCTTGTTCGGCGTCTGCGGGGGAAAGAAAGAGGAGGTTTGTTTGGGGCGAAGCAGCGGGCTTGAATCTGGTGAGGTTCATTTACTGCAGCGGCCGGCAGATTTTCCCGGCACGGACAATGGCCCCGGAGAGCCGAGCTGGCGTTCTCCCGGCTGCGCGTGCGTTTGTGCTGGGTGTCGAGAGAGCAGCCTATGGACACACAAGCGATTTATCATGGCTCATCTCCCATTGAGAAAACTCTGGTGCCTTGCCGATAGCACAGGCAGCCCAAGGCTTTTAACCCCCCTGCAGGTCAGAAGTGGCACTGCGTCAGCCAATGCGGTGGCACCAGGAAGTAGGCTGTCATAAAACTGCTTAGTTTGGAACAGATGTGTTTTTTCTCTCTCTTTCTTTCTTGTTTTATTGTTCTTTGTTCCTCTTTCCTTCTTTCTTAGTTTCTTCCCTTTTTTTTCCTCTGCGTTTCTTTCCCTATTTCTCTATCTTTTGTTATATTATTGTTTTTCTCTTTGCTTTCGCTTTCTATTTATTTGTCTCTTACATATCTTTTCTTTCTCTCCTCCTCATTCCCTCTCTCATTTTCTCCCATTCTGTCTGTCTGTGGTGCCGTCTGACCATGTTACTGTGAGAGGCTCAGCAGTCTCCAGAAATAGCTCTGCCAGGCAGAGAGTGTATAAATAGCCGAGCTGGCGAGAGAGGGCGGAGGGAGGGAGGGACAGAAATAGGCGGAAGGAGGGATTAAAAGGCAGATTGAAAGAAAGGAAAGACAAATGGTCCGATTCTCTGAAGGCGTGACTGATTGGGAGGCTTTTATGACGCAAATGGCATAGTAACAGCCATAAAAGTCTCTCTCAAACTCTGAACAGGGCAAATAGCTCAACTGATAAGAGAGTTGTGACTGGAGCACAGCACTGAAGCGCCTTTGCAATGACATCCCATGTGGGGGAAAAAATGTGCTCTTTAATATGTAATCAGTATTTTTAAATATTAAGGAAATTAATTTACCCCCTTGATAAAGATGAGGCTGTATGAAATAAACGACAGAGGTTATGAGTTATTTTTTGCTCTAAGATGTGGGAATACTGTAGTTTATCGTTATAATATAACCAGCTCCTTTAGAAAAAGTATGAGGTGGAACTTCAGTGCGAAGTTTGTGTGTTGTAATAGATAGATGTTATAATCTATCATTTTGGCTGACTCATTTGCTGTTGCAGCACTGCCGTAAGGCGGACTAGCGAAGGTGCTGCAGCTCAGGGTACACCGCGGCCGGCTGGCCCAGTGGACTCTCCTGCAGTCGGGTCGGTTTCTGGGCTGCTTGGATAGTTGAGTTTGGATCAGCGTGCTTCAAGTGAGCCTCTTTGTTTTAATGCTCTCTCTCTGTCCCTCTCCCTCTCTGCTTCTCTCTGTCTCTGTCTGTCCCTCTCACTCTCTGTACCTCTCCCTCTCTGTCTCTCTCTGTGTCCCTCTCCCTCTCTGTTTCACCCTGTCTCTCTCTGTCCCTCTCCCTCTCTGTTTCACTCTGTCTCTGTCTGTCCCTCTCACTCTCTGTACCTCTCCCTCTCTGTCTCTCTCTGTGTCCCTCTCCCTCTCTGTTTCACCCTGTCTCTCTCTGTCCCTCTCACTCTCTGCTTCACCCTGTCTCTCTCTGTCCCTCTCCCTCTCTGTTTCACTCTGTCTCTCTCTGTCCCTCTCCCTCTCTTTCACTCTATCTCTGTCTGTCCCTTTCCCTCTCTGTCAATTCAATTCAATTCAATTCAATTTTCAATTCAATTAGCTTTATTGGCATGACAAATTTGTACATTTGTATTGCTAAAGCTTGGTAGGTACATGGCAATGTATAAAAGATAAAATATACTCTGTCCCTATTTCTCTTTGCTTCTCTCTGTCTCTGTCTTTGTCTGTCCCTCTCCCTCTCTGCTTCTCTCTGTCTCTGTCTCTCTGTCCCTATTTCTCTTTGCTTCTCTCTGTCTCTGTCCCTCTCTCTCTGCTTCTCTCTGCCTTGGCTTCTTTCTCTTGCTCCTTTGTGATGTAAAAATTGTATGTTCCCTGTGTGAGGTAAGCTTATTTCATATTCTGTGAAATTGTTCTGCTGCTCATCTTGCCAAGTCTCTCTTGCCAAAGCAATTTTGATCTCAATTAGAATAAAGGTTAAATAAATAAAATGAATCTCTCTGTCGCGATTGGCATCTTTCTCTTTATCCGCCTCCCTCTCTGGATTACTGTAACTCCCTCCCAGTGTGAGGGAGTGGGGCTTGTGCAGTGTGAGGGAGTGGGGTTTGTGCAGTGTGAGGGAGTGGGGTTTGTGCAGTGTGAGGGAGTGGGGCTTGTGCAGTGTGAGGGCGTGGGGCTTGTGCAGTGTGAGGGCGTGGGGCTTGTGCAGTGTGAGGGCGTGGGGCTTGTGCAGTGTGAGGGAGTGGGGCTTGTGCAGTGTGAGGGAGTGGGGCTTGTGCAGTGTGAGGGAGTGGGGCTTGTGCAGTGTGAGGGAGTGGGGCTTGTGCAGTGTGAGGGAGTGGGGCTTGTGCAGTGTTAGGGAGTGGGGCTTGTGCAGTGTGAGGGAGTGGGGCTTGTGCAGTGTGAGGGAGTGGGGCTTGTGCAGTGTGTGGGAGTGGGGTTTGTGCAGTGTGAGGGAGTGGGGCTTGTGCAGTGTGAGGGAGTGGGGCTTGTGCAGTGTGTGGGAGAGGGGCTTGTGCAGTGTGAGGGAGTGGGGCTTGTGCAGTGTGAGGGAGTGGGGCTTGTGCAGTGTGTGGGAGTGGGGTTTGTGCAGTGTGAGGGAGTGGGGCTTGTGCAGTGTGTGGGAGTGGGGTTTGTGCAGTGTGAGGGAGTGGGGCTTGTGCAGTGTGAGGGAGTGGGGCTTGTGCAGTGTGAGGGAGTGGGGCTTGTGCAGTGTGAGGGAGTGGGACTTGTGCAGTGTGAGGGAGTGGGGTTTGTGCAGTGTGAGGGAGTGGGGCTTGTGCAGTGTGAGGGAGTGGGGCTTGTGCAGTGTGAGGGAGTGGGGCTTGTGCAGTGTGAGGGAGTGGGGTTTGTGCAGTGTGAGGAGTGGGGTTTGTGCAGTGTGTGGGAGTGGGGCTTGTGCAGTGTGAGGGAGAGGGGCTTGTGCAGTGTTAGGGAGTGGGGCTTGTGCAGTGTGAGGGAGTGGGGCTTGTGCAGTGTGAGGGAGTGGGGCTTGTGCAGTGTGAGGGAGTGGGGCTTGTGCAGTGTGAGGGAGTGGGGCTTGTGCAGTGTGAGGGAGTGGGGCTTGTGCAGTGTGAGGGAGTGGGGCTTGTGCAGTGTGTGGAGTGGGGTTTGTGCAGTGTGAGGAGTGGGGCTTGTGCAGTGTGGGAGTGGGGTTTGTGCAGTGTGAGGGAGTGGGGCTTGTGCAGTGTGAGGGAGTGGGGCTTGTGCAGTGTGAGGAGTGGGACTTGTGCAGTGTGAGGGAGTGGGGTTTGTGCAGTGTGTGGGAGTGGGGCTTGTGCAGTGTTGGGAGTGGGGTTTGTGCAGTGTGAGGGAGTGGGGCTTGTGCAGTGTGAGGGAGTGGGGCTTGTGCAGTGTGAGGGAGTGGGGCTTGTGCAGTGTGAGGGAGTGGGGTTTGTGCAGTGTGTGGGAGTGGGGCTTGTGCAGTGTGAGGGAGAGGGGCTTGTGCAGTGTGAGGGAGTGGGGCTTGTGCAGTGTGAGGGAGTGGGGCTTGTGCAGTGTGAGGGAGAGGGGCTTGTGCAGTGTGAGGGAGTGGGGCTTGTGCAGTGTGAGGGAGTGGGGCTTGTGCAGTGTGAGGGAGTGGGGCTTGTGCAGTGTGAGGGAGTGGGGCTTGTGCAGTGTGAGGGAGTGGGGCTTGTGCAGTGTGAGGGAGTGGGGCTTGTGCAGTGTGAGGGAGAGGGGCTTGTCTAGCAGGACAGGAACCGAAGAGCGAGACCAGAAGAAGGCCTAGAGAAGAGAGGCGGGACAGGAAATGGGAGGAAGGGAAAAAAAGAAAGAAAACGAGACAGAGCTAAAATGAAGCTGGAGAGAGAGAGAGAGCAGAATGTTGAGGGGTGGGGGGGTGGAATAAAATAAATAAATAGAAAGGAGCGAGGGATTCCATCTCTTCTTTCCCACGGACCTTAGGCCCCGCGGCCTCGGCAGGGAGTCAGACGCTGCTTTTCCCTGAACAGTCCCGTACGCGGTGGGAAGTTTCCAGAAGCGTCGCGGCTCCTCAGAGTGGAGGGGAGAGAAGGGGGGGGGGGGGGGTTCGTTCTGCTGGGACTGTCGCTGAACTCCTCTCGTTTCATCGAGCGCGTCTCTGCCGTGGGCAGTCGCGGCGGCGGCGTGCGTGGACTGATGCTCCACCGGCGACGTGCTGTCCGTCAGCCTCGTCAGGAGCCGCCCCCCCGGCCGCACGCCGCTGCCCACGCCCCTGTCCTGCACCGGGCCCAGAACACTCAGCTCACCAGGCCGTGCGGTGCAGCCAGTCAGGCTGCCCAGGTGCAGGCTGGGGGCTGTGTGGGAGTCTCTCTACTCTGTAGCTTAATGGTGAGCTAGAATAGGCCGAACGGGATGGCCCTCCTCATTATGAACCTTGTGCCCTTAAACACTGAACTGTGCTATGAGTGTAGCAGTACACGTTTGGACTTTTCCTTTTATGTGACGTTAAATATGTTTCACAGCATTATTTGTGGGTTGTTAGTTTGCAAAGGGGGAGGATTTGAATAGTCAGTGAGAGGTCCGGAGGTTGACACTGAGAAAGCAGGTGAGCGAGATGGAGGGTGAGAGAAAAAGAGGAAGAGAGATGGGCAGGGAGAGATAGTTAGAGATGGAGATCAAGGGAGGGAAAGAGCTGTGGGGAGTAATGAAGGCCGGTCAGATTTGTATTACTGGAGAAAAAGTACCAACTCAAAACAATAATAATAATGTTAATATTAATAATGAAATTGTGTTCCTTATTATGTAATCACAGTCAGAATCAATGAAACATCAATAAAGCATGAGAATTCATTTATTAAGTGAGATGCTGGCATAGTTGGTCCAACAGAGGGCGTTCTTCCTCCCTCAGAGACAGCAGCAGGTGACCTTGGCCCAGACTTTACCTGTGGAGGACAGCTGGTGTGGTTCCAGGGAGGCGTGTCTGTGTGTCTGTGTCTGTGTCTGTGTGTGTGCGTGTGTGTGTCTGTGTGTGGGGCGTTAGCCTGTGCCAGTGCCCTGCTGGTCCACAGCACCTCAGAACAGCTTCAGTGCTGTTCTTCCTGTCTTCCTGCTCTCTGACCACAAACGGCACAAACAACACTGTTGCCCCAGTAACAAACATACTGGCACCTTTTAGAGGGAAATGACATAATTCACAAAATGCAGTTCTGTCCCTCGCTTTTCTCTCTCTCTCTCTCTCACACACACACACACACACGCACATACACGCACACAGACCAACAGACACACACACATGCACTTTCATACACATACATGCTCTCTCACATGCACAGAAACACAGACCTGCACATGCATGCTTGTTCTCGTATGTGCACACAGATGCACGCAAACGTGTGCAATGTTCCAGCTGACAGTGAGAAAGCAGGAGAAAATGTATGATGTCAGCACGAGTGCTATTTATCTGCTGCAGCTTATAAAACTTGGAAAACTTGTAGAGAGACAGAGTATGAGAGAGAGAGAGCAAGAGAGAGAGTGCAAGAGAGAGCGAGGGAGAGAGACGGCACAGAAGGAAGAGAAGGAATGCACTTGGCCTCAGTCCTGTGACATTTGTTTTCATTTTTTGCGGGAGATATTAATGGTCATGGGTTATTAGTGGATTTTTCCAGGCCTTTCATATTCCTCCTTTCCCCTTCTCTCTCTCTCTCTTTCATCAGCCCTTCTTCTCACACTCTGCGTGGGCAGACGGCACATTTCTTACTTCTTCCCCGCTTTTCTGTTGTGCCGTGCGAGCGGTGTTCTGGGCCAGATGTGGGGCGCTCGGGCGCGGCGGCGGCTTCCTGCCCGCCGCCTGATTTAGGAGGGGATGAAAGACGGGGCGGGGCGTTGCGGGAGAGGTGTCCGAATCCGCTCTTCTCTTACCTGTCACGGCAAAAAACGTGAACGTCGGGGGTGGGGCAGGAGCGAGTCACTCATCCTGCTGCTCCTAGCGTAGCTGGGAGGGGGAGTGTGTGCGTGCGTGAGTGCGTGAGGGTATCGCCCTTCAGAGTCGCTGCTTCCTCCGTGCGGAGGGACTGGGAGAAACGGGACGGATTAGGGCAGCTGGGTCTGTCCCACACATGGACGGACCCGAGTTATAAATATGGGCTCTGCGTGATCTCCCTGACGTGGATTTTTTCAAGGAGAGATTGCCATAAATCAGGCGCACGAAAAAAGGGGAAAAAAACAGACTGAATCATGAAGTACCGAGCCACGGTAAGACCTTCACTCTGCACAATGGGGCCGTTTTCTTTCTGTTTGTGTTGGAGCTGTGCGTGTGCGTGTGTGTGTGTTTGTGTTTGTTTGTGTGTGTGTGTTTGTGTGTGTGTGTGTGTGTGTGTGTATTACTGTGTCTGGAAGCAGTAGGAGTTTGGACACAAGCTTCTTTGGGCTGGTAAATTGGAGAAATGTGGAGGGAGAGAGTTTTAATGTTCTTGGAATGTGAGAGTGCAAGAGTCGGGGTGAGCAAACTGCGAGGGGTGTTTATGGTCTGAAAGTGCCAGTATGTGCAGTCTTGTGTAGTGTGTGTGTGCGTGCGTGCGTGCGTGCGTGCGTGCGTGCGTGCGTGCGTGCGTGTTAGCTTGCTGTCAGGCGCCTGATATGTGCCTGTTCCTGTGTGGTTCTGTTTGCGGGACAGCAGTGTCCATCTGTCATTAGTTTGTATTCATGAGCTCTGCTTGTGCAGTGTTAGTCAATGCTGTGCCTTAACAGTGACTGACGGCTGTTTACTCTGCCTATCTGTCGCTGAAGATTGCGTTCCATCTCGCATTTGAAATGACAAGGGAGCAGAGCCAAAAAAAAAAAAAAAAAGAAAGTACAATTCCTGGGCCTGAAACCACAAAGCTCAAAACATAACCACAGATGTAATGTCGGGCATTTGTTGTAAGCGTGTGTCACTCCTGTCAGGTGACATTCATTGTGATCTTGGCTTCCACTGCTCCCGATGTCCCTGACTGGATGGGACTGGCGAGGGACTTTTCCGGGTTTATAAGGAAATGATTTCTCAGAAGCTGAATGTCTGGGCCAGAGGCTGAGGACTTGGGTACGCCATAAGCACACACACGTAAAGCGCTGCCGCGCTGTTCCACAGGTGGTAGCCAGAGAATATGTGAGCAATAAAACCAAGTGCACGTGGCCCGCAGAGTTACTGAGGATATGGAAAATCCGCGTTGCCTAATCTGGACCACGGGGGTAAGTCGCACCCCAGGAAGCAGCAGTGGGACTGAGAGACCTGTCTGTTTTAACCCCGCACTTGGGCGGGCGGTGAATTCCTTTCTGCGGCCACCCCGTGTAGCGCCTGCAGCGAGCGCGGCCTTCGCACCGTGCGCTTTATGAACCCCCGCCGCCCCGCGCTGCCGCCGCCGGCGCAGTCACCTGAGGTAAACCCGGGGTGTTCTGGGGACGGGATCGCACTGCGCCGGGTGCTGCTCGACAGCCAGAACTCGTTGTGACACGGCGCAGAGCTGAGCGCGACGCGAGCCCAGCCGCTCCTCACGCCGTTGTTTTGCTCTGAGGAGCCTCATTAGGCCTGAGATAACCGTAGATTGTTTTGGTGGAATTCTCTTCGCCGTCACTACGAGTAAAATATTTTGCTGCGTGTTATTTCCATGTATGCAAATGCAAAAGGAGATCCCATTTCCCTGTGTTTTAAAGATTTTGCAACAGGAAGCTTCGTCCTGTCTGAAGTTCAAATTTTACCTTCTTCTGTTTTTATTGGAAATTCGACCTGGAAATAGTTTCGTATTAACTTATTTGTGCTAATTGAAGGCAATTTATGTGGCTAATTCTTCTGTTCAGTGTGAAGGTATATTATTTGACAGTTAACTACTGTAGGTGGTTTGTCTGTGCCTATAAAATAATTTATAACTTGAATTGTATCCTGATATTTCTGTATTTCTGTACATATCTGCCATGTGGATTTTCTTATGCTTTAGCTTAGTTTCAAGCCCTTTTCGATCATATTGGCAGCCACAAATTTCCTCCAACAGATTTATGTTGTGCATTCATCTCCAGTTCTTTCTCCGATAAAGGGCGATACCCTGGTTAAATAGTTAACACTGCTCTTCTGAGTAGTCTGAATAGTGCTTGGAATTTACTGAGCCACCAGGGCAATTCCATTTCTATTCAGTCAATCCAGGAGAGGAAGTGAACTTCTCATAATTATAGTGAAATAAGCTAAAATGATAATTATAATCTCATAATTATAGTGCAAAAATCAACCCTGACAAGAGTATATTTGACACTGACAGAGCACAGGTTAACCGGTGTGGATTCTGACATTGTTGAGTCAACACTTACATTCTTTCTGGGACTTGAACAAAGGAAATGCCCGTACTGTTCAGTGAGGATTGTTTTGACAAGCGAACCGAAATTGCACTTAATTGGTCTGAACTGGAACGGGAATGGGCCCGGTGATGTAATCCGCCCTCGCCAGCGCGACGCTGCGGCGATCGCTCACTGCGCGGCGGTGAGAGAGTGCCGCAGGGCCGCGCGCTGAGGGACGCCTTATAAGGAAGACGCGGATGAGCCTGGAGCGAGCGGCCCGTGCCAAGCCCCACACCAGCGGCCCTCCGCGGCGCTCCCCAGGACAGGAATGCCTGGGTGTTCCGCATAACTGTACGGTCTAACGCAGCTACTGTCGCTATCTGTGGACAAGCGGCACTGGGCGATGGGCATGAGGTGCGCTGGCTGGCGACATTCTGGGGCTTCTCGTCGGCTCGTGGGTTTGCTTTAGTACAGGGCCTACGTTGCTTTAGTACAGGGCCTACGTTGCTTTAGTACAGGGCCTGCGTTGCTTTAGTACAGGGCCTACGTGCTTTAGTACAGGGCCTACGTTGCTTAGTACAGGCCTGTTGCTTTAGTACAGGGCCTACGTTGCTTAGTACAGGGCCTACGTGCTTTAGTACAGGGCCTGTTGCTTAGTACAGGGCCATCGTTGCTTTAGTACAGGGCCTGTGTTGCTTTAGTACAGGGCCTACGTTGCTTTAGTACAGGGCCTACGTTGCTTTAGTATCGAGAGGCCTACGTTGCTTTAGTACAGGGCCTACGTTGCTTTAGTACAGGGCCTAGTTGCTTTAGTACAGGGCCTACGTTGCTTTAGTACAGGGCCTACGTTGCTTTAGTACAGGGCCTACGTTGCTTTAGTACAGGGCCTACGTTGCTTTAGTACAGGGCCTACGTTGCTTTAGTACAGGGCCTACGTTGCTTTAGTACAGGGCCTACGTTGCTTTAGTACAGGGCCTACGTTGCTTTAGTACAGGGCCTACGTTGCTTTAGTACAGGGCCTACGTTGCTTTAGTACAGGGCCTGTGTTGCTTTAGTACAGGGCCTACGTTGCTTTAGTACAGGGCCTACGTTGCTTTAGTACAGGGCCTACGTTGCTTTAGTACAGGGCCTACGTTGCTTTAGTACAGGGCCTACGTTGCTTTAGTACAGGGCCTACGTTGCTTTAGTACAGGGCCTACGTTGCTTTAGTACAGCGGCTTATCGGAGGTCCGCTCCCGATGTGTACGCCATGGCTCTCGCTAGCCCAGGCTCAACAGTAGGATGGATAAAAGTGCCCTGGATTTCATCTGAATTTGTCCTTAATATTCCCGGACATATTAACATTAAGTAGGGTTTGCTTTTTTGTTTCACAAATGCCCTTTGGTGAGTTCTGAACATATTCTTTCTGCGTCCTTAAGTCTGAGTGAATTGTGAGCTGCATGCAGTATTATACTGAAACATTATGAGAACTACACGGGCGTCCTCTGGAAAAAGCGTGGGCGAGGTCACGTCCTCTTGCCGTCGTGTTTAAAAGAGCTGTTGTCTCTGTCCAAAATGGTCATGCCAGAACTTTCCGTAACAAATTTAAGATAGTGGCGCTTTTCTCTGCGTAAACAACTTAATGTTTTCATTTTGTTTATTGAGAAGATAAATGCTTAAAGAGCAAGTTTATGTAAGAGGACAAATGCTGATGTCCTGCTACTTCTATTTTTATAACAGAAAGTTAAAGTCAGTCTGCTCGCACAAGGATGCCTTCCCCCCTTAGACGTCCATAAGGACTGCAGCTGGCATAGACTCCTGGGAGCTGTATTGATCGCTTAGCAGGTTGCACAGAATACTGTGAAAGTGTGACAAAGCGTACTACAGTTGACCCACGTTAATTTCATTAATTAAAATTATGTCAAAAATACCCATTGCTATCAATAATTATTACAAAAAGTGGATTCTGTCAGCTGATCCGGGCTACTTACTGTCAGGCTGTTTACACCTAGTCACGTTTCTGTTTAATTATTCTTCGAACACAACAGAAATTGTAGCGTCGGATACCATCAACAAAAAAACTGTTTGTGAAAGGAGGGCATCTATTCATCCAGCCATTATCTATACCTACTTATCCTGGGCAGGGTCGCGGGGGTGTGCTGGAGCCTATCCCAGCATGCATTGGGCAAGAGGCGGGAATAAACCCTGGACAGGCCACCAATCTATCACGGGGCAGAAGGGGGTATTTTAACCTTAGCTTTTAGCTGAGAGGCCGTTTACCTGTGTTGCCTGCTTGTCTTGGCATTGGAGAGTGTCCCTCCTGGATCATTTCACTTGCAAAAATCACACCTGTGAACAAGCCTGCCTGCTTCTTCCCAGCTTTCCCAGGTTACATTCCAAACCCTAGCCTGAGGGGGGGCTCACGGATGTTTTTATTACGATACACTGAATTCCCCCCCCCCCCCCCGACTGTTTGCCGGCAGAGGCTGTGTTTGTCTGAAAGAGGGATTTCAGGGCAACAGAGTAAGAATAGCCGAGAGAACCTTCCACATTGATCCATGGGAAGCTAGCATACGCTGCGTTTTTGTGTGGATTGTGTGGTTAAACCTGGGTATGGAAGCAGAGAGGGGGAGTTACATGTAGCGGGAGGTGTTGGCAGAAAAGGAATGTGCGGGTGGGGAGCCCGTCCCAAGGCTGACCCACGCCCCCCCAAAAACATTTTGTTATGAGCCGGAGCTCTCGGAAAACCTGACGGCATCGCGCTGTCGAGGAGATCCTTTACAGGAGGTGGGGTCAGGAAGCCCAAAAGTACGGGTGGCTATGGGGGAACAATGAAGTAATGGAGAGGGCGGGCATGGCGATTGGGGAGGGAAGCGGTGGGAGAAGAGGTTCCTCTCTGGCCAAAGGTCTGCCTCCGGCCTCTAGCCTGGGCTCCGCTCCACTGTTGTTTTGCTGTTTTTTTAAAGGTTGTTTCTTTTTTTTGTTGTTTTGTTCCATTGAGCACTGTAAAGAGATGGCGAGATAAGGACCCCCCCCACACACACACACACTTAACGAGCTTAACAAGGCCTTAACGAGCCCTGAGAGAACGCCGTGTTTCTCAGAGGCCCAAAACCCCGCCAGGAACGCCAGCTCCATTGTTTCTCAGAGAGCCTGGGAGGGACAATGATTGGAGTGACAGCTCAGGACGTCGAGAGTGGACACTGGAAACAGAGTCACTTAGGGACACACCGAGGGGGAAGAAAAGAGTCCTTGCTGGCGCTCCAGGAGCGATGCTAATTTAGGTGTTTTGAGTTGATGTCCTGAGCAGAACCTCTTTGTGGGCCCCGCCTAGTGACGAGCACAGCAAACCACTTTTTTTTTGCGCCCAACGTGGGGCTGAGTATGTCCGGTTCCCACCCTGATTTGGAATGTCCAATTAGCCCTTCGTAACTGCAGCCACGTTCGTGCGTGATCCCCGCCGCCAGTTCAGGAGAGTGAAGACATCTGTTCTCCTCCCAAACACACGGTCTCGCCAGCCTGGCTCTTTTCACAGTGCAGCACGAAGCCAAGCTCACGCAGAGCCCGAGCTGGGATGAAGACCTTTCATATGTGGCTTTGGCGTGCAGTCCACGGGCACCCCGATCGACCAGCAGGGGTCGCTGCAGAGCAATGAAACACAGACCCCATGATCAAGTGAAGCCTCCCGGACCCTGTATGTCACCCAGAGGAGCTACTGGCCGCAGTCTCTCTGTTTCTTTATTTGCTGAGCACTGTCAGTCACTGACTTACCTCACCCAGTCAGAACTCCTCCTGAGTCCTACCCTGGGCCTCATGATTGGTGGATCCAGCTGAAGCACTTTGTATAAGGGAAGTGATGGTGCAGACATAATCCTGACTGTCTTGTGCTGATTATTACACGCCCCACACAGCGTGGCGCGTGATTGGCTGAAGCTTCACTTTGGAAGGGAAGGGGGGAGGTTTCCGTGGGTAGGCAGTCCCCCGCCTCAGTGCGCTGTAGCGACTGCTCTGGTTGATCGAGCGCCTGCAAGTCCGTTTCCCAGTCTCATTGTGTGCTGGCTGGCAGACTGTCGTGTGAAAGAATGCGAGTGGTCTGGTTATCAGTTAGTCCAACTCATAAAATGTAATTCCCCATCCTTCAAAATGACTTGTCTGGGTGTGTGAATCTCACACACACACACACACACACACACAGACACACACACACACACAGAGAGTTGGTAATCCGTCATATACGAGGATGGCCTCTTCTCACAGGTTGTCGATGTCCCGGTCAGCTGTGTTCTGTGCAGGCCGTTTGCATGTTAAGTGCATCCACAGTTCTCTTACAGTGAATTGCAGTATGTACATCACTGTAAATCATTCAGTTGTCTGTGAACATCATTAGCCTTTTTCTCTATTTTGGTTGACTTGTAATGAAAACATTGATTCGAAGTGATCTGTTTGGCTAAATTAGTGGAGTTTTTAAAACCTTTTCTGCATGTCCTGTGGGCCTCGCTGCAGTTTCACAGCTGAGACAAACAGACTCCAGTCTTAGTTTGCTCCAACACTGAACCCGACAGACAGTCGCACAGGTGTTGATTAGCAACACGTTATAGTGCACAGGCTTGGAATTTTCTGTAAACTGGCACAGACTGACGTGCCCCTATTGCCTGTTTACATGTAAGTAAAGGGATGCATGAAAAGGTCATTGCTAATATTCCACCGTTAGCTGATGATACTGGACGCCTGGCCATGCCTGCGGTTCTGCAGACGCATCAGCGTGGAGTGAGAGAAAAACGATCTTGCATAATCCAAATCTGAAACACGTTTTACCGATGTTTATGCTTTTCGGGACTGTTAGTGTGAAACCAGCTTTGATAACATTTGTAAAGTAAACGATGATTACGTTGCTGTGCTCTGGAATTGCTGCAAAGTAAAATGCACATTAATTTAAATCAAAATGTGACTTTATATGAGTCCAAATGGGATAACACATCAGAGTAAAAATTACTCAACCAGAGATGATTTAACACTTTGTGCTGTGTAGGAATCAGACACCGGCAGGAACTCCTTGCCCCCAAGGCCTATTTTAAACCCTGAGGAAAAGCCTGGTATAAGTACAAGCTGTATCTCACCTACTGCGTGGGTAGAAGCATCTGTTAAAGGACTCAGTAGTAATAACTAGCGTGAGGAATGCATACCACAAGTATGCGTGTGCTGGGATCGCACACATGCACACAGCGAGAGGAAATGTCAGGGTAACCTCGGCTGAGCGGCTGAGACGCTAGAAACAGGCTCTGCGGTCGGCGGATATAGTTTGGTAGTGAAACCTTTCTGTTAAAAAAAAAAACAAAAAAAGTTCTCTCTCTTGACTACATGCATGTTGACTGAGTTAATCACGCTCATGCGTGCATGTTTATGCTGGTCAAACACAATCATTTGCACAGGTATTCACAGACGCAATAGAGCTCAGATACAAATATACGCACACATTCATGCACAAGTAAGGGAGAGGGGGGTGCAGCGGTTGTTTTTGGAAAGACTTGAGTGCAGTGGGGCCAACATTATTGAGCCATTCTTTACTGCAACTCTTCTTTCTTTAAAAACAACCATCTTTGGCCCATGTTACTCAGTTTTACTCTCTCTTTTCTTTGAAAACTACTATTATTGGCCCATGTTAGTCTTACTCTCTCCTTCCTTCTTATATGGACCAACTTTAGGCCCTGATACTCTCACATTGGCCTTCTCGGCTCCTTTTCCATGACATTGTCTTCCTCTGATCATCATTATTATCGTCCATCATTCTTTATGGGAACACACCCACAAACATGCCTACCCGCACACACAAATGCACGTATGCACAAAAGCACACACTACATGCCAAACCTACACACACACACTCACACACATACATGCACACACCCCACACACTCACACACATGCGCACACACACCCTTCACACTCACTCGCATACATGCCGCACACACAAACACACGTATGCACAAAAGCACACATGCCAAACCTACACACACACACTCTCACACATACACGCACACACCCCACACACACATATGCACATACACCCTTCACACACACGTGTACATTCCATACACACACACGTGCGCGCACACACACACACACACAAACTTGTGCACGCAGGCACATCCGCTGTGTGCGCTTGCAGGCATGTTCATTTCACCTGTGCAGGTGGCATTAATTAAAACACTGTCTAAAGCACTCATCCTTTCCCTGGAGTGCTCAGTACCGCATCAATAACACAACAACAGTGCAGGTAGCAGCTGTGTGTGTGTGTGTCTGTCCATGTAAAAACCGGTAACCTAGCGCACGCTCATCTACACCCGCCTCCTCTCACGCACACACAGACCGACACAGAACACAGCGTTCATATTATTGTGTGTGTGTGTGTGCGCGCGTGTGTACATGTGATTGCTCGCACACACATTCATCCACATAACTGTCCGGACCACAGTTTCGGGCTTCACTAGTTAGTGCGGAGAAAGATCAGATCAGCCCGGAGCCATGGATTTAAACAACCTTCGTAATCTTTTGCACAAAACCCATTCGTCCATTGTGGAGAACGGCTTTCTGGGAAAGCACCTGGAGCAGGTGACGGTCTGAGCTGTATCTTTAGAATACTGCATGCTCTGCTGTATTTCTTTTTCATTTGCGGGATGGGTGGGGCTTTCAGTGCTACGGCGGTGGTAGTTTCTCCTTTTCTTTAATTGCCTTCGTCCAGGAATATTGTCCTGACATTATGAAAGTAAAGTTCCATAAGACTTTCTAAAACTTGCATATTCTTCGTCTCGACCACTGACGACGACTTTTTATAGTATTTTGATTGTTATTTTGGGGGTCAGTTCCATTTCACGTCAGCCAATTAAGGGAATAATTTGGAGTTAAATTCATGAATTGAAAAATTCCTGTGATGATCCCTGCTTATTTTTTGGTCAATGAATTTAATTTTCAGTTGATTTCATGATTTGGCGGAACTGAAAAGGAATTGAGCCCCAGCCCTGAGTTCTCGGATGCGCTTTTTGTGCTAGCGTCGTGTTGCGCTGGGCGCCATCGCCCAGTTTGTGTACACACTGGTGCTGAACTGGAAAGAGCGTTAGCCTCGAGTGTTGTGTGTACGGCTGTGTTCTAGGCTCAGGAAGAGCTCTACTAGGGGAGGAGAGGAATGGAGGGAGACGGAGTTGAAGTATGAGGGAGGGGTGATAGCTGGAGCTCTGCTAGAGGAGGAGCGAAATGGAGGGAGATGGAAATGGAGTATGAGGTGATAGCTGGGTGGGTGATGTCGAGGCAGCTGGCCGTGAGGTTCTCGAGCATTACTATTTTCGCTTCTAGGTATTCTTTGTTTTAAACCACATCCTGTTTATTTCAAATTTCACCTGGCAGGGATATGGTTGGGAGGGGGGGGGGGTGCGGGGTGCTTGTGGATTCATATTTTTGGTGCATACTAATGTAATGGTACATGTTAAACATTGCACTTTGAACACTGAATCATTAAAGCTTGTTTAGGAGCATTCAATACAGCATGCAGGCAGTTCTACTTCCTCATCTGCTTCATATGTCTGGGACCTGTGGTATTTTAGGATGTGTATGATGGGATGTGCTTTTGTTCAATTCCAGGGCGTTCTCCCTGGTTTGCAGCTCACTGGGAGAAGTAGTGTGGGGCAGTTTAACCGTGGGTCTCCTGACCTTTAACCTTTGACCTGTGATCTCTGGTTGCAGGCGGTGAGCACGGAGGGGGTGCGCGCGATGATGGAGAGTGCGCTGACAGCCAGGGACCGGGTGGGGGTGCAGGACTTCGTCCTCCTGGAGAACTACACTAGCGAGGCGGCCTTCATCGAGAACCTACGCAAGAGGTTCAAGGAGAACCTCATCTACGTAAGGCCTCCTGCTGCTTCTGCGAAACACCAGCTCCTGTGATACTGTGTGTGAGGTTATCCTGCCTCAGACACTAACTGCAGTTACGTTTCTGTATGGGGGTGTGTTTGATGCTATGCTAACTGAGACGCTAATTGCTTCTGTGTTTCTGTATCAGAGTGTGTATGAGACTGTGCTACCTGAGACACTTAGCTGCTCTTATGGGAGTGTGATTACGCAACCTAAGATAGAGGCTGATTTGTGAAAGTTGAGTGAGTGTGTGTGCATTATGTGCGTATGTGTGTGTGTTTGTGTGCGCATGTGCATTTTGTGTGTTCATGTTATGTGTGTGTGTGTGTGCGCGTGTTGTGCATGCATTATGTGTGTTTGTGTGTATTCAGGCGTGCACACACACTGTCCCCTGAGCAACCGGTCTTCCGTTTGTGCCGTTTCAGACCTATATCGGGTCGGTTCTGGTGTCAGTGAACCCGTACAAGGAGCTGGAGATCTACAGTAAGCAGCACATGGAACGATACAGGGGCGTCAACTTCTACGAGGTTTCTCCCCACATGTGAGTCGCCCGCACCCCATCCTCACGCACGCAAGCCATTGTCTGAGTACCTAGTCTTACCCACATCTCCACTGCAGGGGATGATGGGCAGTACAGGACATGATGGGAGGACTGGGGAACAGCTATAATACGTGACCATCAGGTTTTACTTGAGATTTGCCTCATCTTAGCACTCAATCTGCTTGCCTTACTGTCACTGAATATACTGCAATATATTCAAATGAATTATTGTTATTGTAAACGTTATGGCAACACTTCACAATATTTGGGCAAATATAGTAATTATTGTCTCTTTCAGCCAGGCATTTAGTGAAAATGAATTGCAGTGAAATATGCGTATTGTTATATTTTCTGTATATTTACTATATTTTGCAATGCATAGCATTTCCGTAAGCGTTCCACCCCTTCCAGTGACCCATGGCTAATGAAATGCTGAAAGCATACAGTTCATTCCCAACCAGCTGTAAGACCGGTGTTACATATACACTACATGGACAGAAGTATGTGGACACCAGACATCCAACATTGCCCTGCCCTGTCATCAAGCTCTGCAGAAGCCTGATAACGACCCATTCATTTGAATCAGGTGTGCTGTAGCAGGGAGACATCTAAAACATGCAGGGCAGTGGGTCCCCAGGACCAGGGTTGAGAAACACTGGTCTAGCCCAAACCATGAGAAACAGCCATGCTTTTGGTCATATAGCGTATGTAAGACGTTCGACCCACCCAACATCCAGTGAGATTGTCTCAGTGAGCTGCAGACAGTGCTGTGACACGCGGTGACTCACTGTGTTCACTGGGCGGGAGGCCGGCCCTGTCCGGAAGCCTGAGCAGCATGCAGAGCATGGTCATCAGCGCAGTACGCTGATGCTTGCGCAATGCGCAGTCTCGGTCCCGTCGCATCACTCCTGCAGCCTCCCGCATGTCCACATGCTCTCATCCGGGCTGCACTCGCGCATGCGCTCGTGTGCTTGTTTGTTTTCTCAGTTGCCAGGAGACATGGGTTTGGGGGGCTGGTTCCTCTGAACTTTGAACGCTACGACTTCCTCGCGGTAACTTCTGTCAGCGAGCCAAATGTTGCCAACCCGCATGTCCGTACTTTAGCTGGCGACGCTAAGGTTTTGCGCCGTTAGAGGGAGCAGAGGTGTTTTGGCTGCACTGGGGAGGAAGGAGGCAAGCTCATGCTCAGAAAGAGGAAGCCCCTCCCACTCACTTGGGGCGTGTGTGGCAGCGGGGGGTTGTTTTGCAGCCGTGTTGCTGGAGAATGCCGAAGGTGATGAAACCATCATTATCTCAGTACCCCCCCCAATTCTCTGTCTGCCAGCCGCTCCATGGGACTGCTTGTCATTACAAACAAACCCCCCCCCCCCCCAAAAAAAAGCCCTGTCTCACTCGCATACACCTCTGCTACCTATCTAAGATCTTCTGCTCTACCCAGAACATCTGAGCTTTGAGTTTTTCCTTCTGGGGTATCAGGGTTAAGTTTAAAAAGCTCTTTGGTCTTTCACGTGTATCGACCACCTTCACTGGTAGTGTATTTACTTCATATTTATTAGAGATAGCTGGACATCGTTACCTATTTAAATGTAAGTCCTGTAAAAAAATACACATAATAAACTTTCTAAATGTATAAAACCAACTTCATACATGTAGTTATATTAATACAGTCTACAGTCTTATTTACAGTATCAACTTTAAGACAAGCAACACGCTCGGAATTTTCTCATCACGACCCATTAAAAGCAATGGTGCAGACATTGCTTAATAATTTCAAACTGCTTTCCTAACGGCTATTTTGCGTCCTGCGACTTGGGTTACAACTGTGAATATGTACGGATTCCTAGACGTGCTGATAGCGATCACCCTTTCTCATATTAATCTCAAATACGATAGGACACTTATACAGTATGCTAGCAAATTTATGTCAAGTTCCATTCATTTATATGGGGTGGTCGATACACGCCCCTTTAGCAACCAAAAGAGCTCGCTGGACCACCTCGGACTTCTTTGGAAAAAAAAAAAAAAGAATTTTCATTTTCTTTTCTACTTTCACAGAAAAAAATCGCGAAAAAATAGATTTTAGGTTTGGCTGAGAAAACAACGTTGGATGCCGTGTATGAGCGTTGTCAGTGCAACTGATAGAATGTGCAGTTTCACTGTAGCCCGATACTCCCAATCACTCTGGAAAGGCAGATCGTGGAGACATTTTAATCGTTCACGATCTAATATGGTCATATCGCCCACCCCTACATCACGTGTTTGATCAGTGGAGAGAAACGTACGTCACCGCGCATTTACGCCAAGACAGGCATGCGCAGAAAGAACGCAGCCAGAAAATAATCAGTTTCATCGTTTACATGGGACAGTTTTTCTTTTGATCGGTTTGTGAAAAGGTTTAAACTACCCCTCTGGTTTGGGCCTGTTTATTCTGACTGAGGTGTTTATATGGAGCATTTTCATTCTGCTTGGGCTTTTAAACCGATTTTAATCGGAATATTAGGCTCCGTGTAAACCCGGCTACTGTGCAATGAAGCCGCACTTTACATTCATTTTACGCCCCCCCCCTTGTCTCCCCCCCCGCCCACACAGATACGCAGTATCGGACAACTCGTACCGCTCCATGAGGACGGAGAGGAAGGACCAGTGCATCCTCATCTCCGGGGAGAGCGGGGCGGGGAAGACCGAAGCCTCCAAAAAGATCCTGCAGTACTACGCCTTCACCTGTCCCGCCAGCGAGCACGTGCAGACCGTCAAGGACCGGCTGCTGCAGTCCAACCCCGTCCTGGAGGTACGGCCCGCGCCCCGCCCGGGATGCTTAAAACAAAAAACGTTCCCTGTGCTCTGTCTCTCAGCCTCGGTGACCTGTCCGACCTGCGATACGTCTGTCAAAAAAACCCTTTCTGTCTGCGTTCATGGGAAGGGCGCTCGGATTGATGACCTCATTCGAATGCAAGACGACCTCCTGCTCATCCGTATCACTGAAGTGAAAGGAGGCGTCCTTTGATTCTGTGACATCGCTGTGCGTAACTGTGACTGATCTCTCGTTCTCTTCATTTCCTGCGATGGAAGCGCGGTGTCTGAGACGAGGTCGCGGGGTCTTATTGGTGCTTCGCGCTCGTCTGAACTACAGCCCCCGCTGAATCTCCTCAGCCCGTTCCCTACGATGGGGGAGGGGGCTGGTGGGGACATCATTGCGGTGGGGTTTCCGTGCTGTTGTGGGTTGAATTACTACGTGCCACACGTTAGAACTATGGTAGATGGCATGACGCCATGGTTTTGAGCTGGGGTTCCTCTTTAAGTGCGTGGCGTGTGAAGCTGTGGCCTCTTTGAGCGCCCATTCAGTTTAACCCCTAACCTCTGGCGTACCGCCCGCTCTCCTGTTGCCCTGTTTGTCTGTGAAATGTGCTTCTCACAGCCTCTCATTATAGATCTGCAGGTCCTTCTGGATTAAGCATCTGCCAAACACACAATTACCAAGTGGCAGAGTTCTGTCCGAACAGCTGGGGATTTTTTTGTTTGTTTTTTTTTTTTAAACGTTCAGCGCTCTGCGAGTTCGGTTTTGTTTTTTTCCCCAGACGTTTTTATGATGCCTTTCTGAAGGAAATAAGGCCAATAAAAGAGCTTATGCACGTTATTAAGTTGTATATGCAATACTGCTGACGCCTCCTGGCCCCATAGGCTAAGTGTAGGTCTGTGTATGTGAGCCTGTGTGCGTGTGAGTGTGTGAGTGTGTGACTGTGTGAGTGTGTGTGTGTGTGCGTGTGAGTGTGTGACTGTGTCAGTGTGTGTGGCAGTGTGAGGCGTGTGTGCGTGTGGGTGTGCGGTGGTTGAGTGTGAGTGTGTGTGTGTCGGTGCGCATGTGGGTAGGAGTGTCTGCTGAATAAATGTAGTGTAATGTAATTCTCTCTCTCTCTCTCTGCCGCTCCCCCTCCCTCCCTCCCTCTCTCTAATTTTAAATCTCCAGGCTTTTGGTAACGCTAAAACTTTGCGCAATGACAACTCCAGCCGATTTGGCAAATATATGGACATTCAGTTTGACTTCAAGGTAAATGGTCTTTCTCTTTGTAATGTAATTCTGCTCACCCCATGCTCATCAGTGTAAGATCTAGCTTTGGCCACAGTACTGCAGTTCTTTGTCATTATGCAGACTGGTAGCACTGCAATAGCGACTGCATTCCTTAATATTATTTAACGTCTGTTTGTACATGTTGGGTGATCTATAACACCCCCCCCCCCCCAAAAAAAGGATCTACTACTCATAATTTTTATTCTTATTTATAGCTTCCGTAAAACATTGTTTGTAAAAAATGTAATCTGTCTAAGCCATTCTGGCTAACATGGTCTGCTAACTGTAAACATGCCACTTTTCTTGCTCTTTCTTTCCTATCTTCCTCCCCCTCTCCCTCTCCCCATGCCCCCTCCCCCTCTCCCTCTCCCCATGCCCCCCCCCCTGCAGGGAGCCCCGGTTGGAGGCCACATTCTGAACTACCTGCTGGAGAAGTCCCGTGTGGTGCACCAGAGCCACGGCGAGAGGAACTTCCACATCTTCTACCAGCTGATCGAGGGCGGGGAGGAGGACCTGCTGAGGAGGCTGGGCCTGGAGAGGAATGCCCAGCAGTACCAGTACCTGGTGAAGGTAGGCCCCAGGCCCCGCGCCGGCCCCCCCAGAGCAGGGCTGTGAGCCTAACGTCCTGTGGCCACGCCCCCTCTCTCAGACACACTCCCACCTCCCTCTGGACCAAGCCCCCATGACTCAGGGCCAGTCTCTATCTATTTCCTTCTCTGTGTCTCTTCCTCCCCTCCTCTGTGTGCGCCGCCCCCCCCCCGTCCCTGAGACATTATTAGGGCAGCCGGCCCTCCCCGCGCCTCCTCCCCGCGCCTCCTGCCTGCCACTTCCTTCATTAATTCTCTGAAGTCAGCGTGCGTGCTGGGGCCTCCTCTGGAGAAAGAGCTCGTTAAATGTGTGCAGTCGGTCTGCGCTGCAGCGCCGGGGTCTCAGCCTCCCCAGCTCTCTGCCTTCACTGAGAGCCGCTCGCGCGTGTGCTGTGTGGCTCTGAGAGCTCTCTCCCTGCCCATGCAGCGTGTTCGCAAGCGCACACGTGTGCGCACATATTTACACAGATGCACATGTATACACATACTCACTTGTGCAGACACGCACATGCACGAACATAAAAATATGAACGTGTGAGTGTTATTACCAGTATACAGTGCGCATGAGCACTATGTTGCTTCAGGGCCCTCTCTTATAGATCTTTTACAGACCGCAATCCTTAGGCCTTTAGTGTGTGTGTGTGTGTGTGCGCGCGCGTGTGCGTGTGTGTGTGTGTCTGTTTGTGTGTATGTGTGTGCATTTCTCTGAGGATTTGTGTGTGTGCGTGCGCAAGGTGCTATTGCACAAACCCGCTGCGCATGAGGCTAGTGATGTTTCTGCTTTGTCTCCCAGGGGAACTGCCCCAAAGTGAGCTCCATCAACGACCGCAGTGACTGGAAGGCGGTGCGGAAAGCCCTGACGGTCATTGGCTTCACCGAGGACGAGGTGGAGGTGGGGAACTGGCGCACAGCGGAAAACACCCTCTCCCCACACTGCAGCTGCTCCAGATAACACCCAACTGCCATGTCCCTGCGGAGGACAGAGGAGCATTAGTGCTGCTGCACTTTATTAAACAGTTAGCTCCAAGTCAGGTCCTGTACAGCTTTGCTGTGTAAATGACATGGACTCGCATAGCAAAACAAAATCCACCCGCTGGTGGTGTGATTAAACCTGCTCACACGCATGCTGCTATTTTCTTTCTCTCTCACTCTCTCTCTCTCTCTCTGCCCACAGGAGCTGTTGAATATCATTGCCAGTGTCCTTCACCTGGGCAACATTCAGTATGGAGCAGAAGAGAGCGGGAACGCCTGCATCACCACGGAGACGCAGGTTAAATACCTGGCCAAGGTGAGACGCCTCTACCTTCCCGTGCGAACAGGAAGCTCCGGATCGCCACTCAAATGCTCTGTAAAAAACCTAAGGCACCCATGTAACCCACCAGCACAATCCTGTACGAACCCACTCATACACCATGTACACACTCCTCACACCTCCTACACACAGCTCACGACACCCTACACACCCTCACACACCCACACACTCACGACACACATTGCAATGCCAACACAACCTCCACCCACACAACACATGTAACCTCACACACCACACTCTCACACACACTCTCTCTCACACACACACACACACACACTCCCACCCACACACACACACACGCACACACAAACTTTGTCAACACATAGGGCGGGGCCAGCCAGTGTGCTCACTACGGCCTTCCTGTAAGCGTACTGCCGATTCGCCCATTCCCAGACTCAGCGTGACTGAGTCGATTGCTTTTGGTTTTCAGTTGGTCGGGGTGGAGGGGGCCGCACTTAAGGAGGCCCTCACACACAAGAAGATCATCGCCAAGGGTGAGGAGGTAGGCCTGACCCCTCCCCCGCCTCCCGCTGCACTTAATCACCTACTGTATGTCATAAGACAAACACTGAGTGAGCTGTGTGCAGTATCACACCCACAGTAAGCAGGTGAAGATTCCCTACATCAGCATCCATCATCCTCCTTCCAGAGCCCGGATTCCTTTTGCTAATGGCCTCCATGTACTATTTTAAATGCACGAATATTAAAGCTTATCTCGGATGCATTTAGAGTAGATGACTTGTTAAAATATGCACGTGCATTACTTATTGTTCCATGGCTGGTGGGAGGTATGATGAGGATAAGCAGCCATTAAACTGAGGTCCTGATTCACTGTGGCCATTAAAGATCCCACCAAACTTGTTGCAATGAGTAGGGGTTCCCCTGCGTCCTGGCTATATTATCAGTGTAGGTACATTTATGCTGGTGGGACTTATGCATGAGAGGCTCATTAGAAACTGCTTTATTGATCTTAATCCCCTGGCACTAGATTAGCATTATCTCTACTTCAGTCTCTTAAAGGCACAGATTATGAATGTAATGTCATCGCCCATGGCTCATGCGAAAGGTGTGGTGTAAATCTCTTACCAGGGCACTATAGAGGAGGTCATATATAATGGGCTGAAATATATAGATTTTTAAGGTTTATTATGTGTTCAAGAAAGGCCACAGATAATACGATTGCAGTACATTCCATTTCCAGAAGGAGAATTAAAAACATGCACGTACTGAAATGCAGTGCATGTGGATGCATTGTTTTTATAATGAGGGTTTGCATAAAATGCACCCCTCTTCGTGGTGGACGCCGATGTGCTGATCTGGAGTCAGTCTGAAGTGTCTGTGCTGGTTGCGCGTGTGTGTTCCAGCTCATGAGCCCACTGAACCTGGAACAGGCGGCCTCCGCTCGCGACGCCCTGTCCAAGGCCGTGTACGGCCGCACCTTCTCCTGGCTGGTCAACAAAATTAACCACTCTCTGGCCTTCAAGGTGGGTTACTGCAGCTGAGCTGACCAGCGCCAGCTCTGCTGTCAAATCAGATCTCCTATGGCAGCTGTCACAGACACTGTTCCCGTCAGTACTGTAGATATTATAAAACTCCAGTGTGTGCGGACCACTAAATACGAACTGCAGAGATTGTATTTCTGGCTATCAAGATGCTCAACTCCTATGCTCCTTCTGTCCTCCCTTGTTCTTAACCTCAGGTCATTCTGGTTAGCAGCGGTAGTTTCCGGTGCTTTCTGAATGTGATTGTTATTTTTGTTGCGCTTAACGAACATTCAGGCGATTCATCAAATCAGTGCTTCAGCGTCAATACATAAGAGCTTCCATTGTTAAGAACATGTATTCTACCATCTGATTTGTCTGGAATAATATCTGTGCTGTGGTTCTGTAATGAACTGCAGATTGGAGTCTGGAATCTGCTTCCTGTCATACCAGATTGAGGGAAAAGGTTGTGGGTTTTTTTCTCAGTCAAATCAATGGTATCTTTAAAATTATTTGTCAGAAACCTTCATTCAGGTGAACACAAAGGGAACTGAAATCCCAGGCACAGAAATGAAGATTTCTTTAATGCAGAATGATATGTGGCCTTCAACTGATATTTTTTTCACTGTTCGTCTGGAAGTGGTTCTGATTAATATCCACGATCTCCCCCTTGTGGACTGAAAATGAAACTGCAACATATTTAGAATTTTATTTATTGTTCTGTGCCTGTTGATGTGGCCTAGTACACTTGTAGTATATTGTTTTTTTTTGTCTTTTTTTGGAAGATGTGTGTAAATCCATTCACATGTCCTTTTTGTGTATGACCATATTGTATTGGGTGTTTTATTGTGCATGATTTATTTTTTTCTCAGGACGAAGTGAACCACACCGATAAGAGCGCTACAGTCATCGGCCTCCTGGATATCTATGGTTTTGAGGTCTTCCAGCACAACAGGTAGGATATCTATGGTTTTGAGGTCGTCCATCTGTCATGTACAGTACAGACAGTAATTCTCAACACTGGTCCTAGAATACCCCTGTGCAGGCTAATTTTCATTTTTCATCCCATGATTCTTTAAAGTTATTGAAAACATATGTTCTACGGTATAACTAGCATTTAAATAGACTTTACCACAGCATTGGTTCAACTTATTACCTTTCCCTTTGTCCTTGAACTCATTCATTTTCCATAAATGGTTGAGAGTTTCAATAACCAGGTGGTTGTACTCAACATTTAGTACTTCACTGATTTCCACTGTAGGTCCAAATGTAGCCTCTTCCAAAAGGAATCATTTCCCACACGTCACTGAAAACAAAAGCATTATTTGTCTGAGAATTCTCATGAGTGTTTTAAAGCCCTTAAATTAATATGGAAGATTCGTAGTGACTTGAGTATCTGTTTCTGACATAATTCAGTTTTGAATGGAGATTCTCTTTACAAAACTCAATTTAGTCCAGGACTAAGCTTAATCTGTGTCTGCAAAACTGGCCCAATGTGTTATTACTCATAGAAATACTCAGAATATGAGTTTAATTTAAAACAATTAACCGCTTTTTATGCTTCAGGAATTCCAGTTAAGCTCTGAATAATGACCACCATTCACAGGGGGTACTCCAGTACCAGGGCTGAGAATCACTGGTGCAATGCACACAATAATGCTCTCCCTGGTTACACCTGGTTGCACTCTGTCTTACTGTTATCTCTACCTGGGTCTGCGGCCTTGTCTCTGCTTGTGGTCTTTGAGCACCTGTCTGGGTCCTGATGCCCTGCATTTTAATGATGGTATGTAATGGTGATATAAATGCTAGAACTGGTCCATGTGCAGTGATATTACTCTGACTGTTTTATTGAAGTTATTTATACTGCCCCAATGTGAAACGCCAGCAAATATCTGAGCGGGTTCTTTAAATCACTCTGAAAAGTGAGAAGGTTCTTGCACCACAGTCAGCCCTTGCGGTGGGAGTTATTGTACGCTCAGCACAAGCCTGCTGCAAGTAGGCCCATCAAACACGATGATCTGTCCTCCAGTTATAGACTGGTGCCATTTTGTGCAAGCCGCCCGGAACTTTCCCCCAACTCCGGTTTGAGAATGAAAGTGTCTCTGTCTAAGGTTTTCCTGTTATAGTTTTGAAACCTTTTGTCCTTTTCAAAAATAACTTAAAGCTAAATGTAAAAGAAACGTCTGGCTGCATTTGCCGTGTTCTCGAGGGAAAAGTTGTTTTTGGGGTGGAATTTCTGAGGTCCGTATGGTGGGTCAGGCCAAGTCGGAGAAAGAGATTGCCCTGATTTTGGGACAGTTTTTCAGTTTGACGTTTGGCAGAATGTGCCTGTCGTGTCTGCCAGTCTCTCTTTGTTGACTTGGCGTTTTTGTATTAATTATTTGTTTTTACTAACGCTGTTCATTTCTTAGATTGGTATTGCTGTGCTTAATGTTTTTTTCTCTTCTATGTGCATCTCTCTGTTTGTAATTACGTTCACATTTAGCAGATGCTCTTATGAGCTGTGCTAGTTGCTCTGGATATCGTGTAGCAAACAATCAATTTAGGCTGCTGGAGATTCACTGCAGCAGTTCAGGTTAAGTACCTTCGCTCAAGGGTACAGCTGCGCGCGACCACCCCGAGAATCGGACCTGGAGCCCATGAGTCACTAATCCCTGTTCCTTAACCATTGTTCCCCCACCCCTCTCTCTCCACCTCTCAGTTTTGAGCAGTTCTGCATCAATTACTGCAACGAGAAACTGCAGCAGCTGTTTATCGAGCTGACGCTGAAGTCTGAGCAGGAGGAGTACGAGTCGGAGGGCATCACGGTGAGCAGGGGGGCAGGGCGGGGGGGGGGGCGGGGGGAGTACGAGTCAGAGGGCATCGCGGTGAGGGGGGGGGGTGGGGGAGGAGGAGGAGGAGGAGGAGGGAAGGGCGTCCGCACGCGTCTGCAGCTGTTTTTCTTTGCCGATGAAAGTGCTCATTTAACACAGTGGTGGCGTGCAGGGAGGGGGCGGGGACAGCAGTGGGTGAGGTCATAATCAGCTCCTCACAGGGCAAAGAACGCATTATAATACGGTGCGAGCGGCCTTGTGAATCAGCGCTTTGATAACGCTGCGACTGCGTCGTCCGCTCCGCGCCGCGGATGGTCGGGACGGGAGAAGAATCGTTCGTTTGTGAGCGCGGGACCCGAGTGGGCTTGGGAATATGCACGCCGAGCCGGTAGCATGGCCGGAATTCTGGAGATGTTTTTCAGACCATAACAGTAAATATTTATCACTGCGCTCTTGAAGAAGTCCCAACAATGTCCCGTTTTCCTGTATCAGTGGGAGCCGGTGCAGTACTTCAACAACAAGGTCATCTGTGACCTGGTGGAGGAGAAGTTCAAAGGAATCATCTCTATTCTGGTGGGTTTGTCTGTGTGTGTTTGTGTGTGTCTGTGTGTGTGGCTGTGTGTGGCTGTCTCTGTGAATTAGGGTCTTCTGCATATTCTTATTTTTATTATTACTATTATGAATTATTATGACTCATTTTCTTTACTCCTCTTCCATCTGTTCGTCCACCAAATCTCTCTCTCTCTCTGTCCTCCCATCTCACTCTCTCTCTCAGGACGAGGAGTGCCTCAGACCAGGGGATGCCAGTGACCTCACCTTTCTGGAGAAGCTGGAGGACACAGTTGGGGGCCACGCCCATTTTGTCACGTGAGTAGCCCCAGCAAAATGCAGAGCGTGTTGTCATGGCGACCCTCATTTGAAAAGAGGGTTCACTCTCGCAGTGCTGCTGCATTCAGACGGCCTGTAGCCCGTTGAACTCTAGATGTTCCCTGTGTCATGACAAGATAGGGCCCCAGTGGCCCTGTGCAAATGAGCGAAAGTGGTATGGAAGCTTACCAAACAAAAAAAGTGTGTTATTTTATTTAAATGCGGGAGATGGGACAAAAGGTCAAAATGTGGTCAGACTGTCACAAACGTACCTAAATAGTTTGCTTTGCTTCTGCTGGGTCTGAGCGGGGTTTGAAGTCGCCAGCGCGCACGCGCTGCTTTCTGCCTGTGCTGTGGGAAGAGAGGCTGTCTCAGGAAGGCGGAGCAAAGCCGTGCGATCGCAAAGATGCTAGGCCGCTGCTTTTGCTTCCTCGCCTCCTTGCTTCTTCTGCTTCTGTCTGTCATGTGACACGCGCGCACAGCTGATGTAAACGCTGGCTGTGGCAAGCACGTGAATTGGCCGCATTTAGTCAAATATC
Source organism: Anguilla rostrata (assembly GCF_018555375.3). Taxonomy (NCBI): domain Eukaryota; kingdom Metazoa; phylum Chordata; class Actinopteri; order Anguilliformes; family Anguillidae; genus Anguilla; species Anguilla rostrata. The sequence continues at coordinate 27,211,145 of NC_057941.1, read as the reverse complement.
CTCTACAGATTGGAACAGGACAGTATGACGGTAGTGAAAAATAATTAGCCGGTATCAGCTTAATACCGCCGCTCTAGATATTCCCAGTGTACACCCTAACATACTGCCCGCGTCGCGTGCATCACGGGTGGAAATTAGCTGAGGCTAAATTCAACACATCATGAAGTAGTTTAAGCACAGAAAAAGGTCAATGCATGAAACCGTTTGACAGCAGTTCTAGCTTGATACAGTGCTGGATACTCTCTAGTCTGTGGGTAGATGGTGAGCCTTGATGGGCTGAATAGCTTGTTCTCATCTTTATGCATCATTATATTGTTCATTTTATTATCTTATTTATTGTGCTGTGTAACCCACTAGTTCCCAAACTATGGGTCATCAGATGAAACAGAATAATAAATTACTATAGACAATGTGCTTTCAGTTATAGTACACACATAGATGTTTTTGCATGATTAAAAACAAAGTTAAATCCATATTTGTATGCCAGGCCAGTCTTCTTAAGAGGTGTTACAGGAAATGCGTCTGGGCCTCGTGTGTCGTGGCTCAGAAAGTACAGGAAGCGATGGTGTAGTGTGTGGCTTCAAAAAATCACGGTCTGTCTGTCTGTCCGTCCGTCAGTCACAAGCTGGCAGACGGGAAGACCCGTAAGGTGCTGGGAAGGGAGGAGTTCCGGCTGCTGCACTACGCGGGAGAGGTCAACTACAACGTCAACGGTGAGGACGACCCCGCGAGCGGCCGCTAAGCTAAGCTAACAGCCAGGCGCGGCGGACGAACGGACGTAACCTCAGCCCGCCGGCCTTCCTTTCTCACTTGGCTTGTTTTCTCTCTTTCAGGATTTCTGGACAAGAACAATGACCTTCTCTTCCGGAACCTGAAGGAGGTAGGGAGCTCGGGGACGGGAGGGGAGGCCGTGAAAGGTTAGCGGGGAGGAAGAAGACTCCTGGGCCCTCGCAGAGCGGCTCTAGAACAGTTGGTGCGCTGCAGTCGGTGTTTCGGTCGTGTGACCCTGCCTTTCTCCGAGCAGGTCGTGTGTCAGTCAGAAAACAAGATCCTGACCCAGTGCTTCGAGAGAGAAGAGCTGACAGACAAGAAACGCCCAGAGACGGTGAGAACGGACACACACACGCACATGCATACACACACACACACGTGCACATACACACACATAGGCACACACACACACACGCACATGCATACACACACACACACACACACACGCACACACACACACACACACACACACGTGCACTTTCTCTCTCATTCACACACAGATCCATAGAAGCGTATAGATCCGTAAACGCACGCGCTTACACGCTCTCAAAGACGCGCCAGCACAAATCACGCCCGTGCCCATGCCAAGCGCGAGCGTTGCGCTGCGGAAAGCGTGAAGCCCTGTCCCCGTGAATCCGCTTTCGCGTCGCCCGCTTATCTCCACGGAGAATTACGCGCTCACAGAGGAGCGCCGGGTTCGCAGTCCAGTGCCCACACGGACAGGAATGCTCTGACCTTTGACCTCTGGGATCACGGGAAAACTCCGCCCCCCCCCCCTCCACCCACCGAGCCCGAAGCGCATTGGTCAGGAGTGGGTGGCACAGCGCCCTATTTGTTGTCGCTTAGCCTGGTTTTGTTATTTGGGCTCTCCCCACCGACGCTGTCGCTCCCTGGCCCATACGCACAGTGTCATATCTGTTCCTGCCGTTCCAGTGCCTTTGTGCGTTCACGCTGGTGGATCTCTCTCTCTCTTCCTCGCTGTGCAGACAGCCACTCAGTTCAAGACCAGCCTGGCCAAGCTGATGGAAATCCTGATGTCTAAGGAGCCATCGTACATCCGCTGCATTAAGCCCAACGATGCCAAACAGTCGGGTAACGAGCGCCCAATTTTGCGTGTGTGTGTCTGTGTGTGTGTGTATGCGCATGTTGTCTTTGGTCTGCTTCTTTTTCTCTCTCATTCCCTCTCTTTCTCTCTCTTTCTTCCTTTCTCTCTCCATTTTTCAAATTCAAAGGTCAAATGGGTTTTTGACCAGAAGAACATCTGTAAATATTTCCAATGTAGAAACAGATGAACACTCACTCACTCACTACACACTATACACCGTATAACTAGCAACACGCATCTCTCTGTCTCTCCCTCCCTCTTTCTCTCTCTGTCTTCATTCCTCTCTGTCTTTGTGTTTTCTGAGTGTGGCGTTTGTGCCATTGCCTGGTGTCTCCATGTTCTGTTCTGTTGTTTTTTTTCCCCCTCATCACTTTTTGTCTGTCCTTAGTGACAGCATACTTCTTTGTTTGGGGTGATCATAGGAAATTAGCAGCAATATAGGAATTTTTCTGTAATTAGGAGAATTTGTTTTGTTGCAGTCTTTCCATACGGGGGGTGGAAGCCATGCTAAATGATGGCGGTCCGGGGCGGGCTTTGCGTTCCGTCGACGTGTCTCCGCGCGTTATCTGCGTCACGGTAACGATTGCTGGCGCACGGCCGCTCGACTGACCGCGCCCGTGCCCCGCTGACCTGCTTCCTCTCCGCAGGCCGTTTTGACGAGGTGCTGATCCGCCACCAGGTGAAGTACCTGGGCCTGATGGAGAACCTGCGCGTCAGGCGGGCGGGTTTCGCCTACAGGAGGCGCTACGAGGCTTTCCTGCAGAGGTGAGCTCCTGCCGGGCAAGCTGCATGCGCGTGACTGGGCACTGTTATTCTGCAGGCACTTCCTTTTTGTCTAATGTTGTGTAATAATAATAATAATGATAGCAGCAATAATGATAATATGCCTGTTGTCTAACGTAAGTATTTTGTTTAGATTGACTCTTTTTGAAATGATTTGAATGTATTTATGTATGTATTTTGTAATGTATATTTAATGATTCATTATTTTTCAAATTCATAATTGTGTGTGCTCATTTAGCTTGATACTCTGTGGTCCTGAAAGTATGTGTTTCTGTGATGCGTGAGGTGTAGGTGCCACAGGCGCTATGGGAACACGGAGCCTGTGTGCAGCCAGCTGCAGCAGTATGAGTCAGATGAATGGTGTGGGCCGTACAGTAGCACTGAAATGCTGTAGGGCGGGGCTAGTGGGCTGGGGGGCTGAGGGCCAAATGCAGTCTATCATGGACCTACTTTTGGCCCTTTGATTATTGAGAAGAAAAACATATTCATGTCATTCATAAATGGACAACTTGCTTCAGGTCTGCACCTGGGCAGTGCCTGAAATGGCTCCTAACAATTACAGAACAATAAGTAACAGCTGTGGATTATTGGCGAGGCCTTTGCTTCTTTTGCACACAACTGCAACGCGATCATGTTCATACTTTGTTCAGTAGGTAGCATGCAGAAAATGCTGTCAGTTGTGCACTGTTTTTAATGTAGAATCTGGCCCCTCCGGAAGAATTAGCTGAAGAAATCCTGCTGTAGGCTGTGGGAAACCCCGTTGAGTGATGTCGCTGTGTTGGCCTGTGTGCTGTTCCTCCTCTCTGCAGGTACAAGCCCCTCTGCCCTGAGACCTGGCCCAACTGGCAGGGCAAGCTGGCCGACGGCGTGTCCACACTGGTCAAGCACCTGGGGTACAAGCCAGAGGAGTACAAACTGGGCAGGTGAGGGAGGGGAACAAACGAGGAAGCCCCAAACCTGACACTTCTCATTATTATTATTATTATTATTATTATTATTATTAGCAGTAGTATATGTTGTAGTAGTATTAGGTTGAGGTATCATGACACTAAAAATGAATTCTCATTTGTGAAAATAACTCACTGATTTCAACCAATCATGTTTGTGAAGAGGACAACCTTTTTAATCGGACAGTGATTTGTAGTTAATTGAAGCTTCACCTATTTTTTTCTGATGCCTAATTCTTACATTTGTTGCTGCTAAAATTAAAGTTAGTTTATCAGTTGGAGCTGTCCTATTTTTTTGGCACAGTTGTTTGTTCTGTGATTTATTTTTTTTGTGATGAGCTGTCATAGTTTGCTTCCACAGTGATTTGTTTTGCGGTGCTCATCCTGTCATAGTCAGCACTCACAAAGTCCAGTAACTTATTACATAGCGACAACAGCAACAGGAAGAAATTTGGAGTTTGTGGCTGTGTATGTTTTAAAAAACAGAATCTGTGTTGCGTACTCGTAGTTTTGATGCCCTTCCAGATGGCTAATCCTGCCTGTTTCTATTCATTTGGGTTGTTTCTGATGAGAAGATTTATAATCTCGCACATCCTTTTCCATCGTGTCTCCACAGGTCAAAGATATTCATCCGTTTTCCCAAGACTCTGTTTGCCACAGAGGACGCCTTGGAGGCGCAGAAGCACTCCATAGGTGAGCGGTGACAGAGGGAAAATGGCGGCTTTGGCGACGGGGCTCTCCTCGCTCCTCAGACACGGTGACACTGATTGCTCTCCTCTCTCTCTCTCTCTCTCTCTCTCTCTCTCTCTGTTTGCAGCCACCACCCTGCAGAAGACCTGGAGGGGCTACAGTCAGAGGTCCAAGTACCGCAACATGAGGCACGCCGGTGAGGCTCCCGCCATTTTGTTTCATTTCTTCCGGGCCGGGATTAGTCCGCAGCGTCGTCCTGGGAGGGAAGGCCGCGGTCAGGAGACGTCACCGCAGGACGGGCCTGCAGTTACGACCAGGCTTTCCCCAGCCGTGTTTGAGTGACGGATCTTGCGTTTGTCTG